>NC_052066.1:69143661-69445851 GCF_015852505.1 Tachyglossus aculeatus
CCTAGACTCTGGTACTTGCCTATCTTGTGACCTTGAGCAAGTCATTTAATTCCACTGTGCTTCAGTTTCTCTGTCTGTAAAATGTGGATAAAACACCTGTACTCCCTCCTTCTTAGCCTGTGAGCCCCATGTGGGACAGGAACTGTTTGATCTGATTGTACTGTATTCATTCAATCATATTTATTAAGTCCTTACTGTGTGCAGAGCACTGTACTAAGCACTCTACCCCAGCACTTAGTACAGTGTTTTTGGTACATAGTAGGCACTAAGTCAATATCAATCAAAATTATTGAGAGCTTACTAAGTGCAGAACACTGTAATAATAATAATTATATCATTTGTTAAGCACTTACTATGTGCCAAGCACTGTTCTGAGCGCTGGGGTAGATATAGGGTAATCAGGTTGTCCCACGTGGGGCTCACACTTTTAATCCCCATTTTATAGATGAGACAACTGAGGCACAGAGAAGTGACTTGCTTAAGGTCACACAGCAGACAGGTGGTGGAGCCGAGATTAGAACCCATGTCCTCTGACTCCCAAGCCCGTGCTCTTTCCACTAAGCAATGCTCCTTCTCCACTGAGCAGTTGGGAGAGTGAGGTATAACAGAATTGGTAAACACATTCCCTGCCCATAACGAGGTTACTCAATTCTTCTTCTTCTTCTTCTTCTTCTTCTTCTTCTTCTTCTTCTTCTTCTTCTTCTTCTTCTTCTTCTTCTTCTTCTTCTTCCTCTTCCTCTTCTTCTTCTTCTTCTTCTTCTTCTTCTTCTTCTTCTTTTCTTCTTTCTTCTTCTTTCTTCTTCCTTCTTCTTTCTTCTTCTTCTTCTTCTTCTTCTTCTTCTTCTCCTCCTCCTCCTTCTCTCCTTGTTGGCAGAGACTAGGCTATGCAAAAAGTGGACATACTAGAGAATAAGGATCAGAGATGGGAGGAAAAGTGTAAGATAGGAAAAGTGAAAACAGTAATGCTTTGATAGAGCTAGGTGGATTGGTGAAGGATGAGATAAAGGTAAAGGGGAGAAGATAGAGGTAGAGTTGGGAAGATGGATAGAGGGCTTGTTGCTGGGGGAACTGGATGAACTAGAAAGGGAGCAGTATCGAGAAAAAGTTGATTCATCAGAGAAAGCTCTTTACTCAGAGTAAATTTACAGGGCAACGGTGGACCAAGAAGTTGAAAATAATAATTGTGGTGTTTGTAAAGCATTTTCAATAATAATGATGGTATTTGTTAAGCGCTTACCGTGTGCCAAGCACTGTTCTAAGCACCGGGGTGATCAGGTTGTCCCACGTGGGGCTCACAGTCTTAATCCCCATTTTACGATGAGGGAACTGAGGCTCAGAGAAGTTAAGTGACTTGCCCAAAGTCACACAGCTGACAAGTGAAGCAGCGTGGCTCAGTGGAAAGAGCCTGGGCTTAGGAGTCAGAAGTCATGGGTTCAAATTCCAGCTCCACTGCTTGGGGTAGATACAAGATAATCAAGCTGAGCCCAGTCTCTGTCCCCAACCTGGGCTCACAGTCTGAGGAGGATTTATTCCCCATTTTACAGATGAGGTAACAAGGCATAAAGAAGTGAAGTGACTTGCCCAAGGTCATACAGCTGGAAAGTGGCAGAGCACGGATTAGAATCCTGGTCCCTCTGACTTTCAGGCCCGCGTTCTTTCCAGAATCAAGGAGGCCAACATATTCTTGAAGAGGCTGTGCGGCAATGTGGTATCAAGCTGCAAACCTAACTAAAAGTCTACAAATCTGTAGTGTTCTCCATATCTAGAAGCATATCGGAGAAGCAGCGTGGCTCAGTGGAAAGAGCACGGGCTTGGGAGTCAGAGGTCGTGGGTTCTAATCCCAACTCTGCCACTTATTGGCTGTGTGACTTTGGGCAAGTCACTTAACTTCTCTGTGCCCCAGTTACCTCATCTGTAAAATGGGGATTAAGATTGTAAACCCCATGTGGGACAACCTGATCACCTTGTATCCCCCCAGCGCTTAGAACAGTGCTTTGCACATAGTAAGCGCTTAACAAATACCATCATTATTATTATTATCTGCAGCTGAGACCTGGACTCCCTGAAGATGCCACCATATCCAACTCCTTGAGCAGTTCCATCAGCGTCACTTTACAGGGCATCCTCAACATTAGATGGCAGGAAAGGATTGCAAACAACCAAGTCCTAGAACAGTCAACCTCCTAATACAGAAGCTGGGCTTACTTCAACACAAATGCTTTGGGTGACCCTTGGGATACCCAAGCAACAGCCAAGTCTTATAATAAAGTCAGTATCCCAATGAAGAAGCTGGGCTCACCACAGGACAGTTGCTTCGGGTGACCTATGGTATACCCAAGCAACAACAAGGTATTCGGACAAAGTCAGTCTCCTAATTCAGAAGCTTGGGCTCACCTCAACACAGATGCTTTGGGTGACCCTTGGGATACCCAACCAGCTGCTTTAGGATGAACTGTAATTGGGAAACTAAAGCAAAGATACGGAGTAAACGATCTAAGGGTACTGTAAAAAACAAAACGTCAACATCCCAGCTTTAGGTTGGAGTCAACTGCTGAAGATAGACGAGCATGGTATGCTGTAATCATCATCATCATCATCAATCGTATTTATTGAGCACTTACTATGTGCAGAGCACTGTACTAAGCGCTTGGGAAGTACAAATTGGCAACATATAAAGACAGTCCCTACCCAGCAGTGGGCTCACAGTCTAAAAGGGGGAGACAGAGAACAAAACCAAACATACTAACAAAATAAAATAAATAGAATAGATATGTACAAATAAAATAAATAAATAAATAAATAGAGTAAAAATATGTACAAACATATGTACATATATACAGGTGCTGTGGGGAAGGGAAGGAGGTAAGATGGGGGGGATGGAGAGGGGGACGAGGGGGAGAGGAAGGAAGGGGCTCAGTCTGGGAAGGCCTCCTGGAGGAGGTGAGCTCTCAGCAGGGCCTTGAAGGGAGGAAGAGAGCTAGCTTGGCAGATGGGCAGAGGCAGGGCATTCCAGGCCCGGGGGATGACGTGGGCCGGGGGTCGATGGCGGGACAGGCGAGAGCGAGGTACGGTGACGAGATAAGTGGTGGAAGAGCGGAGGGTGCGGGCTGGGCTGTAGAAGGAGAGAAGGGAGGTGAGGTAGGAGGGGGCGAGGTGATGGACAGCCTTGAAGCCTGGAAATCTGGAAGTAAATCTGGAAAGGAGTGGATCTTTGGGAGCAGAGGTCCTGTAAGGATTGTGAAATAGGATGACAGAGAGGGAAAGAGAGCTCTGAGAGGTGCAGGTAAGCATGGTAGCACAACCAAGAAGGAAGGAACAGTTCAGAGGATATTTTGAAGGAATAACTGGCAAAATCTGGGCACATAATGAACATCGGGAACGAAGGGCATTGAACGTTAGAAGAAAATCCCTCGTGTCCTTGCCAACGGGACAGCTGAGCTGAAGGCAGAGCTGTTTAGTGCAGATGGCTAAGAAGTCATTAGGGCGATTGAGATTTTCTTGGGTGAAGAGGGAGATAAGTAGACTCATCTAGGCTCAGTTGGAAATATGGGGAGAGAGCCTCTCAGGAGGATGGGGTTGGAGAAGGCAAGCAACCAGTCGAGAATAATTCCTCTAAATTGAGATCAGAGACGATTCACAGAAGCAATTAATGTTGGCCTTAAAAACGAGCAGGGAGATGTGGGGTAGGTCCTGGTGCTCACCTCCTCCAGGAGGCCTTCCCAGACTGAGCCCCCCTTTTCCTCTTCTCCTCCCCATTCTCCCCGCCCTACCTCCTTCCCCTCCCCAAAGCACCTGTATATATACTTGTACAGATTTATTACTCTATTTTACTTGTACGTATTTACTATTCTATTTATTTTGTTAATGATGTGCATTTAGCTTTAATTCTGTTTGTTCTGGTGACTTGACACCTGTCCACATGTTTTGTTTTGTTGTCTGTCTCCCCCTTCTAGACTGTGAGCCCGTTGTTGGGTAGGGACCGTCTGTATAGGTCGCCAACTTGTACTTCCCAAGCGCTTAGTACAGTGCTCTGCACACAGTAAGTGCTCAATAAATACGATTGAATGAATGAATGAACCAAGGTCAGCCTTTGTGTGCACATCAAGTAGCCAGGATTGTAGGTCCTGCAGTTCCCTTTTCAGGCATTGGGAATATTTCACCATCAACTGTGAGCACAGAGGATAACTATACATGAACCAAAAACAAACAATGGGTGAGAAGGTTTGAGGGAGACATTCTGCCTTGTCCTAGGGCACGGGCAGGAACTAGATTTATAGCTCTTCAGTGATATACAATGATTTATTCCTGTTTTTGTTTTTCAGTTGGGTCAACAAAGGGACACTCATTTTGCACGCTCATTTCGCTCTAAGGAAATGAGGAATTGTCCAGCAGCTAATGATACAGCACATTAGCTGTGTTAACAGCCTTCCAGTGGGGAAAAAATATGTTTTAATAAAAAGTGTTCTCCTCCTAATAGGCAGTTAATAATTCCCTGGTGATCCTAAAGTCGGGGGAATTTGTAAACAAAGTCATTGGCTCTGCAGATGGAAAGGTCAGATCCATCATAAGCAATAAATTTCCAGCCTTCTTAGACAGACCTTCAGTAAACTCTGGGCTCCCCCAGCTAATGGGTACAGTTTATTCATTCATTCATTCATTCATTCATTCATTCATTCGCTCAATCATTTTTATTGAGTGCTTACTGTGTGCAGAGCACTTTACTAAGTGCTTGGGAGAGACAGTTCTGATCCCTCCAGTTGCTCTGAACAGGTCTTCTCTTAAATACAAAGGAAATCCTAATTGCCAAGCATAGGAACTTGTTTTTTAGGGAGCTTTTTTTTTTGTTCTTGTTGTTTTTAAGTCACTTGGCCTCTCTGTGCTTCATTGCATGGCATAGTGGATAGAGCACAGACTTGGGAGTCAGAAGGTCATGGGTTCTAATCCTGGCTCTGCCACTTTTCTGCTGTGTGGCCTTGGACAAGTCATTTCACTTCTCTGTGCCTCACTTACCTCAACTGGAAAATGGGGATTGAGACTGTGAGCCCCACGTGGGACAGGGACTAAGTCCAACTCAACTTGCTTGTATCCACCCCAGTGCTTAGTGCAGTGCCTGGCACATAGTAAGTGCTTAATAAATACCACAATTATTATTATTATTATTACATCATCTGTAAAATGGAGATTAAAAGTCCATTCTCCCTCCCCCTTAGACTGTGAGCCCCACATGGCACAGGGACCATGTCAGATCTTTTTTTTAATGGTATTTGTAGGTGCTTACTATATGCCAGGCACTATACTAAGTATAGTGCCCTGTATATATGTATATATATTTGTACATATTTATTACTCTATTATTTATTTATTTTACTTGTACATATCTATTCTATTTATTTTATTTTGTTAGTATGTTTGGTTTTGTTCTCTGTCTCCCCCTTTTAGACTGTGAGCCCACTGTTGGGTAGGGACTGCTTCTATATGTTTCCAACTTGTACTTCCCAAGCACTTAGTACAGTGCTCTGCACACAGTAAGCGCTCAATAAATATGATTGATGATGATGATACAAACTTATCAGATTGGACACAGTCCCTGTCCCATATGGGGTTCACAGTCTTAATCCCCATTTTACAGATGAGGTAACTGAGGCACAGAGAATTGAAGTGACATTGTTTGCACACAGAAAGCGCTCAATAGATAAGACTGAATGAATGAAAAGTATCTGCCTTTCCTCTCCCATCCATACGTTCTCAAAGCCAAGAACCCGAAAACGGCTTTCTAGGGAAACTCACTTGTAGCTCACTTAATAATAATTTTGATACTTGTTAAGTGCTTACTATGTGCCAAGCACTGTTCATTCATTCATTCATTCATTCATATTTATTGAGCGCTTACTGTGTGCAGAGCACTGTACTAAACGCTTGGGAAGTACAAGTTGGCAACATATAGAGACGGTCCGTACCCAACAGTGGGCTCACAGTCTAGTTCTAGGCTCTGAGCACTGTTCTAAGCACTGAGCATGCCTTTTCATCCTGCAAAGGAAACAAATGCCCCCTGGGGAGCTAGGCCCCAATGTGCTGGATGGCCCCCTTGAAATGTGGGCAGAACATTAGGCATTGTCTCTGGCTCTTACTTTGTCAGAGCAATAATAAAAATAATAATAATAGTATTTGTGCTTACTAAGTGCTTACTATTTACTGATTTATATTCATTCAATCATATTTATTGAGCCCTTACTGCATGCAGAGCATTGTACTAAGCACTTGGAAAGTACAATTCAGCAACAGAGACATTCCCCACCCAACAACGGGCTATATGTGCCAAGCACTGTACTAAGCTCTGGGGCTTATAGATAGTATTTAGACTGTGAGTCCCTTGTGAGTCAGGGATTGTGTCCAACTGGATTATCTTGTATCTACCACACCATTTAGTACAGTGCCTGGCACATAGTGAGTGCCTAACATGTACCATTTTTTTTAAAAAAAGATAGATTGGACATAGTCCCTGTCCAAAGGGTTCATAGTCTAATTGCTATGTACTGCGACTCCTCGGAGTTGACTGTCACTTCAGTAAACAGATTAGTCTTCTTATGGAAATACACTTTTTATTTGCCCATATAGACACCTACCTCAATAGGGAGGAATCTCTTCCCTAATGGCCACCTCTTCCCTTGTGTGCTGAACTAGAAGATTCTATAAAAGGCTAAACCTCACTCTTTCCTCTGGGAAGTCCCAAAAAAAAAATCCTCCCCCCTCTGTTGCACACTGGCCTCTGGACAGACACTCCTGCAGACTCCAAAACCTTAAGGTGCATCTGACATTCCCACCCCCTGAGGTGATTTATTTCAAAATGCCAAAAGTATCCTTGGGAGAACTGTAGAGAAGGCCTGAAGGGAACTTCGGTGCTATTGATGCCTATCTACTTGTTTTGTTTTGTTGTCTGTCTCCCCCTTCTAGAGTGTGAGCCCATTGTTGGGTAGAGATTGTCTCTATCTGTTGCCGAATTGTACTTTCCAAGCACTTAGTACACTGCTCTGCACACAGTAAGTGCTCAGTAAATACGATTGAATGAATGAATGAATGAACTTCAGCTGAATTGAACCATTTCCACTCCGGAGAGCTTGGAAAGGGAGAGGCCTGTGGCTATTTGGGGGGAGAAGAACCACTGCAACAGGTGGGGGTATCCCAGTAACTGCTATTCCTAGTGATGAATCGGTGGACCTCGAAAACTTTTCAGAAGCAAATGTGTTTCCTCAGCTTCATGTCATTCCGGGGCACAGAGTTTGACCAATAGCCGAAGTGACTTTCTTTTCTCCCTCTGCTCTTTCCGATTGTAGTCCTAGAGCAGACTGAGAACCAAACCGAAAACTATCTGCTCTTTCTTTCTCTCCCCACTACAGCTGAAGCTTTCCTTCACTCTGGACCAGGAGACCGGCATGCCCCAAGGTTGTTACATCTACCAGTATCGGGACAGTAACAAGTAAGTGACAGAAACTACAACCAGTGAACACCCGCCGCACTAGGGAAACTGAAGCAGCACCAAATGATAAGCATCAGGGGTTGTGAGCCCCTTGAGGGACAGGGACTATGTCCAGCCCAATAACTTGTATCTACCCCAGCGCTTAGAACAGTGTTTGGCATGTAGTAAGCACTTAACAAATGTAATGACAATGGTGATGTGGCTGCACAAAACGTAGTCTGGATATATACGCGTGTGTGTGTGTGTGTGTGTGTGTGTGTGTGTGTGTGTGTGTGTGTGTGTGTGAAATGGGGAGTGGGAGAGGGACAGAGGGGAGGCTGAGGGGGACTTGGTTGTGGAAGAACAAGATCACCTGAAATCGACTATCTTGCACGTCTTCTTTCTCCCTGACACCCAGAACTCAGGTATTTTTAAAGGGGCAAACCTATAAAGTAGAACTGTATTTCACTTGAAAGAGTTCAGCTCTCCCTTCTCCCTCCCTTTCCTCCACCTCCCCTGCCGAAGCATACACATGCTGATTCACTTTGTGGCTTTTGCCACTTTATGGTTTCTTTAATAGAAGGCCGACGACCGCACTCCATATTTACAGGGCTTGTTGTGATATCTTAGCTTGTGCATGTGGTAGTTGGAAGAGCCCTGAAAAGCAAAGTAAGGACACAGCCATTTCTGGGTATTTTAGGAGACTTTCAATCTCTGATTTCAGTGGGCAGTTGGCACCTGACTGTTTTCCTATCAGCTCTCCTCCTCTTCACCCCCCTAATGGCAGATTTCCCTCCTGGAGCTGTGGTTTTCTCTCTTTGATCCAGTCCCAAAGCTTATCCCAGGGGGACTGCAAGGCCTGGAGAATGTGAGAATGAGATGTGGGGAAGGAACTTCTATGTCTTTCCGAGTGTTTCCGAGACCTGTAGCCCTACTAAGACGTGGCAAGGAAACATGGAGCCAAAGTAGTGAGGCCTTGAATCTCCACTGCCACTAATTCAATAGTAATAATAATAATGATGGCATTTGTTAAGTTCTTACTATGGGCAGTGCACCGTTCTAAGCGCTGGGGAGGATACAAGGTGATCAGGTTGTCCCAAGTGGGGCTCACAGTCTTAATTCCCATTTTACAGATGAGATAACTGAGGCACAGAGAAGTTAAGTGACTTGCCCAAAGTCACACAGCTGACAATTGGTGAAGCCGGGATTTAAACCCATGTGCAGCCATACCAGAGATAGATAACCCGGGACATAAAGAGGTCCAGGACCTGGTTCATTCATTCATTCAGTGGTGTCTATTGAGTGCTTACTATATGCAAAGCACTGTACTAAGCACTTGGGAGAGTACAATGTAAGCAGCGTGGCTCAGTGGAAAGAGCATGGGCTTTGGAGTCAGAGGTCATGGGTTCAAATCCCGGCTCCGCCACTTGTAGGCTGTGTGACTTCGGGCAAGTCACTTAACTTCTCTGTGCCTCAGTTACCTCATCTGTAAAATGGGGATTGAGACTGTGAGCCCCACGTGGGACAACCTGATCACTTTGTAACCTCTCCAGCGCTTAGAACAGTGCTTTGCACATAGTAAGCGCTTAATAAATGCTATTATTATTATTATTATTATTATTATTATTATTATTATTATTATCATTATAGTTGGTAGACACAATCCGTGGCCACAAGGAGGTTACAAGTCTATGGGGGAGATGGACAGTAAACAAAATTAGAGATGGGGAAATAGCAGAATATAAAGATTTGGACATAAGTGTTGTGGAGCCGGGAGTGAGGTATGGTTCCAAATGCAAAGATGATATAGATGGGAAGGTGAGTAGGGAAATGAGGGCTTAGTTGGGAAGGCCTCTTGGAGAAGATGTGATTTTAGGAGGGCTCTGAAGGTGGAGGGAGGACGTACGCAATGGGTCAGTGGTGAGATAGACAAGATCAAAGTACAATAAGTAGAATGGCATTAGAGATGGGAAGCGAGTGGTTAGGATGTAGGAAATCAATAAGGTAAGGTCAGAGGGGGCGAGCTGATTGAATGCTTTAAAGCTGATGATAAGGAGTTTCTGTTTGTTCCAGAGGTAGATGGGCAACCGCTGGAGGTTTTTGAGGAGTGCAGAGAAGCAGCGTAGCTCAGTGGAAAGAGCACGGGCTTGGGAGTCAGAGGTCATGAGTTCAAATCACTTGTCAGCTGCATGACTTTGGGCAAGTCACTTAACTTCTCTGTGCCTCAGTTACCTCATCTGTGAAATGGGGATTAAGATTGTGAGCCCCATATGGGACAACCTGATCACCCTGTATCCTCCCCAGCGCTTAGAACAGTGCTTAGAACATAGTAAGTGCTTAACAAATACCAAAATTATTATTATGTGGACTGAATGTTTTTTTTTAGAAAAATGATCTGGATAGCAGAGTGGAGTGTGGACTGGAGTTGGGGAGACAGGGAGATCAGCGAGGAGGTTGATACAGTGGTCAAGGAGGGATATGATAAGCGCTTGGATGATTCATTCATTCAGTCGTATTTATGGAGTGCTTACTGTGTGCGGAGCACTGTACTAAGTACTTGGAGAGTACAATTCAGCAATTAAGAGATGCAGTCCCTGCCCATACCAAGCGTAGAGTCTAGAATGGGGGAGACCTAATAACAGGTCTTTTAGTGATGTTGTAAAAATAGAACTGACGGGATTGGGTGACAGATTGAATATGTGGTTTGAATGGGAGAGATGAACCAAGGATAATACCAAGTTTTTTGGACTTGTGAAGTAGGGTGAGTGGTGGTATTGTCTATAGTGATGGTAACCTCAAGGGAGCGACTGGGTTTGGGTGGAAAAATGGTGAAGTTTTGCTTTGGTCATGTTAAGTTTTAGGTGTCAGTGAGATGTCCAGGTAGAGATGTTCTTCAAGGCAGGAGGAAATGTGAGACTGTAGAGCGAAAGAGTGGTCAGGGCTGGAGAGGTAGATTTGGGAATCTTCCCCATAAAGGTGGGGGTTGAAGCCATGAGAACAAATAATGATAATAATTGTCATATCTGTTAAGCACTTACTATGTGCTAAGCACTGTACAAGGCACTGGGAAGGTTACAAGCAAATTGGGTTGGACACAGCTCCTGTCCCACATGGGGCTCCCAGTCTTAATTCCCATTTTACAGATGAGGTAACCGATGCCCAGAGAAGCAAAGTGACTTGTTCAGGGTCATACAGCAGACAAGTGGTGGAGCTGGGATTAGAACCCAGGTCCTTCTGATTCTCAGGCCAGTGCTGTCTCTCCACTAGGTCACACTGCTTCTTCTATGTGTTCTCCCTAGGTGTGGGTGTAGATCGGGAATAGAAGGGGACCCAGAACTGAACCTTGAGCCCCCCTGCCTACTGTCAGAGGGTGGGAGGCAGAGGGGGAGCCTGCGAACGAGTCTGAGGAGGAGGAGTCAGAGGGATAGGAGGAGAACCAGAAAAAGACAGTATCAGTGAAGCTAAGGTTAGATGTTTCCAGGAGAAGGGGGTGGTCCAAAAGTGTCAGAGGCAGCTGAGAGGTCAAGGAGGATTAGGATGGAGTAGAGGATTTTGGATTTGGCAAGAAGGAGGTCACTGAGTTCATGAGGGTTAAATGAGCAGCCCTTTTATAATCCCCAGGTGGTTCTAGGTTTTTGTGAATTATGTAATGGATTATGCAGTTTCTCTGTATTTCTCTACTTTTCTCTTTGATTTTGTTATTCAGCTTTTTCCCTCCGTGCCTTCATTCTTACTCTCATTCTTTTCAGCTCCCACAGTACAGGTTTGTGAGACTGTCACCTTCTGGAATAGGAAAGGAGGAGATGGTTGTCCAGAATAATCCATACAGACCCCTTGACCCATTGAATATAGGTGTGACAGAACAAATTGGGTCCTTAGTCTAGACCAGTAGATAAATTATTATTATTATTATTATATTTGTGAAGGGCTTACCATGTGTCAAGAACTGTTCTAAGCATTGGGGTAGATTCAGATTAATCAGGTCGGACACAGTCCCTGACCCAAATGGGGCTCACAGTCTGAGTAGGAGGGAGAACAGATATTGAATCCCCATTTTGCAGAGGAGGAAATTGAGGCACAGAGGAATAAAGTGACTTGCTCAAGGTCGCACAACTGGTAGAGCCGGGACTAGGAACCCTGGACCTCTGACTCCCAGGCTTGTGCTCTTTCCAGTAGGCCACACTGCTTCCAAGCTGGGGAGGAAGGAGAGGTGCAAATGTAAGTCCATAATTACATAATTACATAATAATAAGAAGAAGAAGAAGAAGAAGAAGAAGAATTTATTCTCAGGCATCCAGGTGGAGAGCAAAGAAAGATGTGGGGCAGTTAAGTACTCAAGCATGAACTCAGTGAAGCAGCATGGCCTAGAGGAAGGAGCCCTCACCTACCCCACCTCCCTCAGCACCCCCGGGAGCCAGAGGACCTGGATTCTAATCACAACTCCACTACTTGTCTTGCCAAGTCATTTACTTCTTTGTACCTCAGTTATCTGTAAAATGGTGATTAAGACTGCAAGCCCTATGTGGATAACAGGGACTGTATCTGGCCCAGTTATCTTCTATCTATTCCAGAGCTTAGTTTGGTGCCTGGCACATAGTAAGCACTTTACAAATACCACAATTATTATTATCATAATCATCATTATTATTATTGTCTGCTGTGGAACCATGGACAAGTGACTTAACTTCTCTGTACCTCAGTTACCTCATCTGTAAAATGGGAATTAAGACTGTGAGCTCTATGTGGGACATGGGCTGTGTCCAACCTAATTATCTCTTATCTACCTCAGCGCTTAATACAGTGCCTGGCACATAGTAAGCACTTAACAAATACCAATTAAAAAAATAGTTAAGCTCTGTAAGGGATTGCTGCCAAGAAAATGTGTCTGGAAGTCAGGAGGCCTAGGTACTAGTCCCAGCTCCACCACTGACTTGCTGTGTGACTGTGGACAAGTCACTTGACCTTTCTGTGCCCCAGTTCCCTCAACTGTAAAATGGGGATAAGATACCTGTTCTCCCTCACTTCCTTCCTCTTAGATTGGGAGACTTGTGTGGGACAGACTGTCTGATCTGATAATCAGTGGTATTTATATGCTTACTATGTGCAGAGCACTGTTCTAAGCACTTGGAAGAGTACAAAAGAGTTGGAAGGGATGTTCCCTGCCCACAATGACAACAAGCATACAGTCTAGAGGATCTTGTATCTACCCCAGCGCCTAGTATATGGTGAGCATGTAATACAAGTCATTTTTTTTTAAAAAAAGGCAGCCATTCATTCAGTCATATTTATTGAGCGCTTACTGTGTGCAGAGCATCAGTCCTTTTCCTCATTCTGACTTGCACTCTTCCTCTTCCTAAAATGGGGTGAAATCTCACCTCACCTCACCTGTAGATGAGAGAAGGCCTTAGGTAGTGTCGATTTCATGAGGTTGTCATCAGCCACGTCTGCTGGTGAAGTTTCTTGCCTTCAGAAAATCACTGAATGATGCTGCCAGTTCTTCTAGTTGGTAGCAGTGGCAATCGAGCCACAGGCCCAAATATTTTTGAGGAAATCCCTTCCAGGCTTAGCATTTCGTTGTTGCAGTTAGAAATAGATGGTCCTTCCCTCCTCCTCCCCCTGGGTCAAACAGGAGCTGGGCGTGTTCCCAAGAGCAGGCTACGAGGTTCCCACTCTATGTCCGCCCGTAGAGCTCAGGCTGGAAATAGCCTTGGTTTGTTTTCCCAATCCCCAGTTCCTAGCAGCATGTCAGAGTGCGTACAGTTGTCTTGGTTAAGAGGTATGGAGTTCAGAGGTTCGGCTTGCGACAGGCGAGCAGGGTAGGTGGAGTGGCATATGTGCTTCTGTAAGGGATTGCAAAAGTGGAGGCCTCATATATGCCTGCAGCTTGTAAATGTGCCAAGTTTATCTCGAAGAAAAACTTAACTAAGGAAAGGAGCTCTCTCTAAATATGAGCTGTGAGGTAAGAGGTTCAGGGCTCTGCTGGCTTCACGCAATGGCCATCTCTTCTCCGTCAGTGGCTGTGTTTGCTCACTGCATGTGCCTCTCCAAAACGAGAAGCTTGACCCCTTCCCTGGTAACCAGGGCTCAGCTGTGTTGGAGTGGTCTGGTGGTATGCTTTCTCCAAGGTCACTGTGTCAGAGGACTTTGGAAAAATGAACCACAGGACATCCTGTTAGTTCACTGTGGGCAAGAAATGTGTCTTCCAGTTGTTTTATTGTACTCTCCCAAGCACCTAGTCCAGTGCACTATACACACGATTGATTGACTCTAACCAATCTTCAAAACAAGGAGCAAGGAGTCTCAAAGGGGGAAGGGACTAGATAGCCTCATTTTTCCAAAGCCCTCTGTTTAGCTAGAAGGACATACAGATATCAGTATAAATAAATAAATTGTGGATATGTATGTAAGTGCTGTAGGGCTTTGGGAGGGGTGAATAGAGACTGCAAAACCAAGTACAAAAGTGAGACGGAAGGGAGTGGGAGAAGAGGAAATGAGGGCAATGGGGCTTAGTCGGGGAAGGCCTCTTGGAAGAGTTGTGCTTTTAATGTGGCTTTGAAAATGGGGAGAGTGATTGTTGGATATGAAGAGGGAGGGCATTCCAGGCCAGAGGCATAAAGTGGGCAAGAGGTTGGCAGTGAGATAGACGAGCTCGAGGTACGGTCAGTAGGTCGGCATTAGGGGAGCGAAGTTTGTGGGCTGGGTTGTAGTAAGAGAGTGGCACACTGAAGTAGAAGGGGGTAAGGTGATTGAGTGCTTTAAAGTAATTGGTAAGGAGTTTCTGTTCGATGCAGAGGTAGAGGAAACCACTGGAGGTTCTTGAGGAGTAGGGAAATGTGGACCGAATGTTTTTGTAGAAAAACAATGTGGACAGCAGAGTGAAGTATGGACTGGAGTGGGGAGAGACAGGAGGCAAGGAAGTCAGGAAGGAGGTTGATGCAGTCAGGAGGGAAAGGGTAAGTGGTTGGATTAAATGGTAGCAGTTTGGATGGAACGAAAGGACATGAGACATGGAATTCCAAAGTTTGACAGTATAAGGGAATGAAATCCATTCAGTTTTACCATATTGCATGTTTTAATTATAAGGCTAATTTTGATATTATATCAAACACTGTTGGGGTTTTAGGGAACGATCTTCTGACAACAGCCATCTGTCTGGTTAGAGCATAATGTGGTATCTGAAGGAGCAGTTGTGCGCATTTTGAGAGTGGCGTACATCAATGCAAGAGCCCAAAAGTGTGATTTTCCACAACTTGAAGTTCTTCAAAGACACAACCCCCTTATTTTTGGCAAACTGGCTAGATGAGGAAGCTTATAGCTGTTAGTGAGACCTCGGGCAAATCACTTAACTTCTCTGTGCCTCAGTTTCCTCATGTGTAAAATTACAATTAAATATATGTTCTTCCCCCATCTTTGACTGTGAGCCCCGTGTGGGATGGGGACAGTATCCGATCTGATTACTTTGTATTTGCCTCAGTGCTTAGTACAATGCTTGACCCATAGTAAGCACTTAACAAGTACCACAGTGATCACTGTTTTTGTTACCTGCTGGGTGTGTAGAGCCTGGCAAAGCAATACCCATCTCAGTTTGGTCACTGGAGCTGACTTCCTCAGGGGAGGAGACAGAGGGGAGGCAACAGTAAGGATGGGCTTTTTTATTTTTAATGGACTTTGTTTAATCAATCAATCAATCGTATTTATTGAGTGCTTACTGTGTGCAGAGCACTGTACTAAGCGCTGGGGAAGTACAAGTTGGCAACATATAGATACAGTCCCTACCCAACAGTGGGCTCACAGTCTAAAAGTTTAAGCATCTAATTATGTGTCAAGCACTGTTCTAAGCACTGGGGTAGGTAGATACAAATTTATCAGGTCAGATACGGTCCCTGTCCCACAAGGGGCTCACGGTTTAAGCAGGAGGGAGAAAAGGTATTGAATCCCCATTTCACAGTTGAGGAAAATGACTTGCCCAAGGTCACATAGCAGGTTACTGGCAGAGCAGGGATTAGAACCCAGATCCTCTGACTTCCAGTCCTGTACGTCTTCAATGAACCCATACTGCTTCCCATAGCCATGCTGCAAGAATGGGTTTGATTCTTTCTTTCAGTTAACTGAAGTTTCAGTTAACAGCTTCTAGACTGTGAGCCCCTTGTTGGGTAGGGACCGTCTCTATATGTTGCCAACTTGTACTTCCCAAGCACTTAGTACAGTGCTCCGCACACAGTAAGTGCTCAATAAATACGATTGAATGAATGAATAATCCAAGGAGCACCCTTTTCTTCTCTCTTGAGATCTTCTCTCAAGCCAGGGAGGAGCTTCTGAAGGTTCCCCGCGTTTGGATAGTTCCCAGCTTCCGGGTCAAGCTCCCCTCCCCTCCATCTCCGAGCCCCAGGTAATCCATGCGAACATTTTCAGATGTCCTAGATCCCTTCGAACAGCACCACTTCTTCCAAGTGCGGGGGAGATGAGGCTTCCTTTCTGCACCTTGGGTGGTGGGCCGCCATCTCAGGTCGGGAGAGCAGGAAATGTTCTTCAAGCGCCAACTCTCCAGGGGTGAAGACGTACAAACCTCCTGACAGGATGAGGATGAACAATGCCCTTGTTACCCGAGGAAGCTCCTGGATTAGCTGGGGGGAGGAGGGGGAAGGTGTTTTCTCCAGAGGATACAATGCAGTCCTCAAGGTGCCAGGACTTACATCATGGGAGCAAGCCTGTAACTGTAATTGACGTGTTGGAATCAGCCGTTGGTAATTCACACATTAGCTCACTGTTTGTAATCATGGCCCTTCATGCTTGCCATTGGTAGGATGAAACCCGGACCTTTTTCTCTTCTCTCTCTCTATCTCTCTGTAATTACTGAAATCAAGGATGATGATTAATGGGTGATAGCGACAAGGTAGGCTTGCTGAATGCGTGTCTCCCTTCTCCCCTCTGCCCCACCCCACTCCATAGCAGGGAGCTAGAAGTGTCCTGCTTCACCATAGGCAACAGTCATTAAAATCTCTTGTGTCGGCATGGCCCTTCCTCTCCCGAGGTTGATCTGCTATCTGCCAGCATCCCAAGGAGGTGGGGAGCGGATATTATTTTCCTCCTCTTCACAGATGGAAAGGCTGAGCCACAGAGAGGAGGAAATGACCTACCCAAGGTCATTCAGAACATCAGGCTCCTAACTCCCAGCTCAGCTAACTCCCGGGCCATCCCTCTGGTCCTCCCCTTTATCTGTGACCAGCCGGTTAACACGCTGACAGTTGGTGTGAACCGAGCTGGCCTGCCCAAGGCAGAGGTCTGATGAGTTCATCCCAGCCTGGTTTGTTTCAGCACCCATATCAGCTAACAGTGCTGAGATCTGGGCAGAATTTAAAGGCCCTCAGGGCTGTAACCAAGTCAGCACATCAGGTACTGGAGAGGGCTTCGTAGGGTTTGGGGAATGTTCTTTGGAAGGAGAAGGGAATAGTTTCTCAGTTGGGTTGCAACACATTACACCAATGACTCCATCAATTTTGAGGAAAAAGCCTTATGGGGGTGTAGGAGTGGACTCATCCAACCCTAGACTCTAAGCCCATTGGGGGCAAGGATTGTCTGTCCTTATTGCCGTATTGTACTTTCCAAGCGTTTAGTGCAGTGCTCTGCATATAGTGAGTGCTCAGTAAATGTGATTGAATGAATCATGGTGGTTGACCTTAGTCAAATGGGAAACTTGGCAAACTTGTTTCTAGACTGTAAACTTCTTGTGGATGGGGAAAGTATCTACCAGTCACTGTTTATTGTTGTATGGTACTTTCCCAAACGCTTAGTACAGTGCTCTGCAAAAAGTAAGTGCTCAATAAATACAATTGAATGAATGAATGAACTCTGATATATTGTGCTGTGCGCACAGTAAGCGCTCAGTAAATGCCTAGACTGTGAGCCCGTTTCTAGACTGTGAGCCCGTTGCTGGGTAGGGACCGTCTCTATATGTTGCCAACTTGTACTTCCCAAGCACTTAGTACAGTGTTCTGCACACAGTAAGTGCTCAATAAATACAATTGAATGAATTAATGAATGAATGTCTTTGTCTGAGGAGGAAGGAAGCCCTGGCACTACCAGGGAAGCAGCTGAGGCAGGTCTTAAATATTCAGTCATTCAGTCAGTCAGTCATATTTATTAAGCAATTACTGTGTGCAGAGCACTATACTCAGCACTTGGGAAAGTACAACACAACAATAAACAGTGACATTACCTACCCAAAACGAATTTACAGTCTAGAGGATGGCCTTGTGATAGATCTAGTGTGCTAATATGCAGCATGGCCTAGTGGATAGAGCCCGGGCCTGGGGATTAGGAAACCTGGGTTCTTATCCCAGCTCTGCCACTTGTCTGCTGTATGACCTTGGGCAAGTCACTTGACTTCTGTGCCTCAGTTGCCTGATCTATAAAATGGGAATTAAGACTGTGAGCCTTATGTGGGACAGGGACTGTGTCCAACCTGATTAATTTGTATCTACACCAGTGCTTAAGACAGTGCCTGGCACATTGTAAGTGCTTAACCAATACCAATTTTTTTAAAAAGGGTCCAGGTTGCAGATAATGACCTGGGAATTCTAGGAGTGTGTAGGTCATTTACATGCCCTGATGCAGAGACCCCTTTAGGATCAATGCCAGCCAAACCTTAGCTCATGCCCTAAGAGGAGCAGCAGAAAGAAACTTCAGAGAAAAGTATCTAAGATTTTCATTTTAGTTTATTTGCCCAGCTGCTTTACACATGCCTCACTGTTCTGGCAGACCCATTCTCTTTCCCTAACACACACCTTAAGATTCACCTTTTTTTCTAAAACTCTTTTAGTCCCCCATTTCCTGCCCACCTCTCTCTTGGCTTCACCAGCCATCCTACCCTGCACATGGTGTCAGTGAGACCCTAGAATCACATACGAGACTCTCAACACACCCAAGATGTCCAACCAGCATTTTGGTTCAGTCCAATGTTGGTCTCCATCATTGGCAGCAAAGAAGTTTCAGAGGACCAGTGTGAGTGTGATGGTGGTCCTCTTCATCCATCATGATGTTCTTATCATATCATCTAATAGTTTGTAAGACTCTCTCTAATAATCCATCTCTGAACTACTATCTATCTATCTATCTATCTATCTATCATCTATCTATCTAACCCTCCTTGGACTTTCTAACATTTCCAGCCTTCCCTCTAATAATCTGTTATGGACTTCTTCAGTCACGGTTTTGCCAAAGCCCTTCTGGAAGTCACGGTTCCAAAGTTGAAGAGCATGGCTGTCCCAAGCACTTAGTATAGTGCTTTGCACACAGTAAGTGCTCAATAAATATGATTGAACGATGAATGGATGTCGTTTACAAAGAGGCCACTCTGATACAAAAATGTGCTTGACACAAGATATTTCAAGATAAGGCAAACAGCATTGACAGTTTCTAAATTTATACTCAGTTTCCATTTTGATGATGATGATATTTTGATAAGTGCTTACTATGTGCCCAGTACTGCACTAAGTGCTGAAATAGATATGAGGTAATTAGGTTGGACACAGGCCCTGTTCCTCATGGAGTTCACATCTAAATGCTTAACAAATTCCATAATTATTAAATATATCACTAGCCTCTTTTCTGGCACTAGTTACGGAGGCGTGAAGGCTTTGGGGAAATGAGGAAACAATTTTCTTAAGAGCTATAATGGGAAGGAAGGAAGTTGAAAGAGGGTGGGAGAGTGGAGTAGGCCATTTTACTTCCAATGAAATAAAGGTTGACTAGGCTATCATGGAACCTCTGTGATGCAATACAAGCATGGACATATCCCGCCATACAGCAGATGTTGTTAATAATAATGATGGCATTTGTTAAGCACTTACTATGTGCAAAGCACTGTTCTAAACGCTGGGGAGGATACAAGGTGATCAGGTTGTCCCACGTGGGGCTCACAATCTTAATCCCCATTTTACAGATGAGGTAATTGAGGCCCAGAGAAGTTAAGTGACTTGCCCAAAGTCACACAGCTGACAATTGGTGGAGCTGGGATTTGAACCCATGACCTCTGACTCCAAAGCCCGTGCTCTTTCCACTGAGCACGCTGCTTCTCTATTTTGAAAGTTATCTTGAATGACTGTTTTGTGTGATGTGTCTTTTCACAGACTTACATATTCAAAATTAGGAGCCATTCCATTCCTTCTGGAAAAATAATATGGAATTACTATATATTATATGTACCATAATATTAAACATTACTGAACTGTTATTTAATCTTTGTTAAAGTAATTCAAATGGGCTGTGTCTGCTCTACCCCGGCACTCAGCGTAGTGCTTGGCACCTAGTGAGCACTTAACAAATACTACAATTGTATTATTACATCACCATTAAATGAGGCGTTGTAATGTGATCTGGAATCTTTCAGTAAACTGCAGTAGTGGAAACTTGTTCTTCTGACTGTGGTAGTGATTTTTCAAGTTCAGCAAATAGTTTGTCCATCTCAGGAAGAAACAGTAGCCTTCACTTGTCTTGAAGAACCTTGCAGTAGCCAAACTCCTTCTGAACACCTCTAGACCTTTAAATACCTCTCTCCATCAGGATCATCATCTTTAATGATTTTTATAAATTCATCTCCTTTCTCAAAATTGTCCCATGACTTCTTAATCCCCAAATCTTAGCTGGTGGTTTGGTAGACCCTAACGTGTTCACCTATTTTGGCATTTTGCAGTAATGCCTTGGCTTGCCCAAGTTTGAGTTGGTCCTCACTGGTCGATGATTCCTCTGAATGAGATGCAGTTAACTTTTTGACATCTGTCTGATCCATTTCTAAGTGAATTTACCTCCCCAGTCCAGGAGTCTCTAACACCTTGAATATTTTTAATGGGATTTGTTAAGCACTTACTATGTGCTGGGCACTGTGCTAAGTGCTGAGGCAAACCCAAGCTAATCAGGTTGGACCCAATCCATGTCCCACATAGGGCTCACAGTCTTAATCCCCACTTTACAAATGAGGTAACTAAGGCGCAGAGAAGTGAAACAACTTAGGGTCCCTTAGCAGACAAGTGGTGGAGCAGTGGCATTCATTCATTCAATCATATTTATTGAGCCCTTACTGTGTGCAGAGCACTGTACTAAGCGCTTGGAAAGTACAGCTCGGCAACAGGTAGAGATAATCTTTACCCAACAACAGGCTCACAGTCTAGAAATGGCAGACACAGTTCTCTGAGTTACTGCATTCCATGAACACTCCCTCAGTTTCTGCCACTCTTCTAAACCACTAGCAAACCTGGAAGGGAAACAGCATGACATAGAGAATAGAGCACAGGCTTGGGAGTCAGAAGGTCATGGGTTCTAATCCTGATTCTGCCCTTGTCTGCTGTGTGAGCCTGGACAAGTCACATCATTTCTCTGTGACCCAGTTACCTCATCTGTAAAATGGGGATTGAGACTGCGAGCCGCACATGGGACAGGGACTGTGTCTAACCTGATTTGTTTGTAACCACCCCAGTGCTTAGTAGAGTGTCTGGCACATAGTAAGCGCTTAACAAACACCACAATAATTATTATCATTTTTATTATTGTTGTTGTTGTTGGTATTGTCTTTGGTACTAGATATGTTTCAGCAGCAACTTACTGCTGTACCAAACTTTGGGCAGAGCTTCCTCCAAGATCCAGTCATTATTAATCACTTCTCCTCAGCCCAGGTTGGGAGAAGTCATGAATTTACTGGTCTGTGGTAATTGGCTGGGACGCCAGGACAGTTGGGCTTTGGCATGGGATGGGACATTGGATAATCTTCAGTTGGGTAAATCAATCAATCAATCAATCGTATTTATTGAGCGCTTACTATGTGCAGAGCACTGTACTAAGCGCTTGGGAAGTACAAATTGGCATCACATAGAGACAGTCCCTACCCAACAGTGGGCTCACAGTCTAAAAGGGGGAGACAGAGAACAGAACCAAACATACCAACAAAATAAAATAAGTAGGATAGAAATGTACAAGTAAAATAAATAAATAAATAAATAAATAGAGTAATAGGGTAAAGGGGTGGTTGTGACCCAGTGGTCTGGTATCAAGCAATCAATCAGTGGTACTTATTGAGCACTTACTGTGTTGAGAAGGAACATGACCTAATGTCCTCCTACACTCCCCATCTCTTTCCCCTAATGATCTGGCCATCTACTTTATTGAGAAAATGGAAACCATCAGGAGTGATCTCCCTAAAATCTCCTCTGCTCCTCTCCAGTCCCTCCCTCCTCCTGCCCCTTCTTCAACTCTCCCATCTTCCCCAGCAGTAGCTTGAGATTGCCCGCCTCTTCTCAGAATCCACTCCCTCCACCTGAAGTTCCAACCCCACACCATATCAAAACACTTGGGCCCTCCCTTCCTCCCTCCCTGACTGCCATCTTCAACTGTTCACTCTCCAATTGCTTCTTCCCCACTGCTTTCAAACATCCCTGTGGATGCCCTATCCTAAAAAAAAAAAATACTCTCTTGACCCTATATGACTCCCTCCAGTTATAACCCTATCCCTTTCCTGCCATTCCTCTCCAAACTCATTGAGTGAATTGTATGGACTTGCTGCCTCCACTTCCTCTCCTCCAGTTGTTTCCTAGTGGGCTCACAGTCTAGAAGGGGGAGACAGACCACAAAACAACACATATTAACAAAATAAAATAAATAGAATAGTAAATGTGTACAAGTAAAATAAATAGTAATAAATCTGTACAAACATATATACAGGTGCTGTGGGGAGCAGAAAGAGGTAGGGCGGGGGGATGGGGAGTGGGGGGAGACGGAGAGGAAGGAGGTGGCTCAGTGTGGGAAGGCCTCCTGGAGGAGGTGAGCTCTCAGTAGGGCTTTGAAGGGAGGAAGAGAGCTAGCTTGGCGGATGTGCAGAGGGAGGGCATTCCAGGCCAGGGGGAGGACGTGGGCTGGGGGTCGACAGCGGGACAGGCGAGAAACAAGGCAGAGTAAGGAGGTTAGCTGAGGCAGAGGAGTGGAGGATGCAGGCTGGGTTGGAGAAGGAGATTAGGGAGGTGAGGTAGGAGGGGGAGGGTCCCCTTCTAGTCTAATAATAATAATGATTGTGGTATTTGTTAAGCACTTACTTTGTGCCAGGCACTGTACTAAGTGCTGGGGTAGATACAAAGTAATTGGGTTGGACACAGTCCCTGTCCCACAGCCTTAATCCCCATTTTCCAAATAAGGTAATTGAGGCCCAGAGAAGTGAAGTGTCATGCCCAAGATCACACAGCAGACAAGGGGCAGAGTCGGGATTAGAACCCAGGTTCTGCTGACTCCCAAACCCATGCCCTAGCCTCCAAACCATGCTGCTTCTCAATTATCCATCTCTACCCACTCCCTTGAGAACTGATTTACTCATGTGCTTCAACTACCTCTCCAACCCTGATCTCTGTCCTTCTCTACAGTCTCGTATTTCCTCCTGCCCTCTGAACACCCCTACTTGGATGTCCCTCTGACACCTCAAGTTTAACATGTCCAAAACAGAACTCCTTATCTTCCTGCCTTTCCTATCACTGTAGACAGCACCACCATCCTCCCTGTCTCACAAACCCTTAACCTTGATGTTATCTTCGACTCTTCTCTCTCACTGCGCCCACGTATTCAGTCTGTCTCCAAATCCTGTCAGTTCAGCCTTCACAATATTGCTAAAATCCGCCTTTTCCTCTCCATCCAAACTGCTACCACATTAATCAAAGCACTTATCCTATCCCACCTTAATTACTGCATTAGTCTCCTTGCTGACCTCCCTGCCTCCTGCCCCTTCCCACCCCAGTCCATACTTCACTCTGCTGCTGGATCATTTTTCTGCAAAAGCATTTCGTCCGTGTTTCCCCCCCTCCTCAAGAACCTCCAGTGGTTACCCATCTACCTCACCATCAAACAGAAATTCCTGCCCATTGGATTTAAAGCACTCAGTCACCTTGCCCACTCCTACCTTACCTCCCCAATTTCATACTGCTACCTTGTCTACACACTTGGCTTCTGTAATGGCAGCCAACTCATCATACCACGATCTCATCTATCTCACCACCAACCTTATCCTTCTTCCTTCATTCCCGGCCGACAGTCACTCTCCCCACTTTCAAAGCCTTATTGAAGGCACATCTCCTCCAAGAGGCCTTCCCCAACTAAGCCCTCATCTCTTCTTCTTCCACTCCCTTCTATTTCGTCCTTACATTTGAATTTGCACCCTTTATTCACCCCTCCCTCGGCCCCGCAGCACTTAAGTACGTACATCCATAATTTATTTACTTACATTTTTGTCCATCTCCCCCTGTAGACTGTAAGCTCACTGTTGTCAGGGAATATGTCTTCCAACTCTATTACATTGTACCTTATCAAGTGCATAGTACAGTGTTCTGCACCCAGTTAAGCCCTCAATAAATACAATTGATTGATTAACTGATGGAAAGAGCACAGGTATGGGAGTCAGAGGATATTGGTTCCAACCCTTGCTCTACCACTTGTCTGCTCTGTGTCCTTGGCAAGTCTCTTCACTTCTCTGTGCCTCAGTTCCCTCATCTATAAAATGGGGATTAAGGTTGTGAGCCCTATGTGGGACAGGGACTGTGTCCAACCCAATTATCTAATGCTCAGATCAGTGCCCAGCACATAGTAAGCACTTAACAAATACAGTTATTATTATTACAGAGTTCTGGGTGATTTGGGTAAACATAGGGGATCTGGCCTCGGTGCAGGAATAAATCCCCCATTCATAACATTGTCCCTGAAGGAAAATAAGTTTCAACATAGAATGTTTCAATTTAAGATTGACAGTTGTGATGTCACTCTGTGGACTGCCTAAAATGATAAAGTAAAATGATACAATGATAGGAGAAGCAGCATGGCTCAGTGGAAGGAGCACGGGCTTTGGAGTCAAAGGTCATGGGTTCAAGTCCCGGCTCCGCCAATTGTCCGCTCTGTGACTTTGGACAAGTCACTTAACTTCTCTGTGCCTCAGTTACCTCATCTGTAAAATGGGGATTAAGACTGTGAGCCCCCCGTGGGACAACCTGATCACCTTGTAACCTCCCCAGAGCTTAGAACAGTGCTTTGCATATAGTAAGCACTTAATAAATGCCATCATTATTATTATTATTATTATAAAGTCATGTAGCCTTCTGGACATGTTGAACCATAGTCTCAAATGATGATTCCCTGCACAGGCTCCGCCTGGAGCCATGCTGGCGCATCAGAAAGTGAGACAGCTGCCCCTCGGGCTTCAGAAACTTCTCCCAAGTTTCCTTCTCATCGGAGAGGAGCTCACCTCTGGGTTCTAGAGGGGCCACCATAAGGTCCCTCCAAAATGACCTCTGGGGGAAATGGGCCATAATCCAAGTGCCCAGTGACTCAGGGGAAATCAGCAGAAAAGAGTCCAGTAGATCTGAGTTTAAGCGGGAGCAGCCAACCAAGGAGAGAAGCGGGGAAAAACAGCCACCCAGTAAATGAGGCTGGTGGGCCTGCCAGACTGCCTCTGGCTGAGGAAATGTTTTAGAAAAGCCCAAATGGTAGATGTTTGGCAGGGCACTCTCTCGGGACCTTCAGAGCTCAGCCCAGCGGTAGACACGGAGATGGGTTCCAGCTTCCCAGCCCCAGGTTTGCCCTGTGTGGGCCTGAATGTAGTGGAACGGTTTATGTGGCATGCCATCCAAACCCCCTTTTGAACAGTTGCCATCTGCCCATCACCCATTCAATCTGTCAATTGGTTGTATTTATTGAGAAGCAGCATGGCTCAGTGGAAAGAGCAGGGGCTTGGGAGTCAGAGGTCATAGGTTTGAATGCCAACTCTGCCACTTGTCAGCTGTGTGACCTTGGGCAAGCCACTTAACTTCTCTGTGCCTCAGTTCCCTCATCTGTAAAATGGGGATGAAGACTGTGAGCCCCATATGGGACAACCCGATCACCTTGTATCTCCCCCAGAGCTTAGAAGAGTGCTTCACACGCAGTAAGCGCTTAACAAATGCCATCATTATTATTATCCTACTGAATGCTCACCTCCTCCAGGAGGCCTTCCCAAACTGAGTCCCCTTTTTCCTCTCCTCCTCCCCACCTCCCCCGCCCTACTTCCTTCCCCTCTCCTCCGCACCTGTATATATATTTGTACAGATTTATTACTCTATTTTATTGTACAGATTTACTATTTATTTTGTTAATGATGTATCTATAGCTTTAATTCTATTTGTTCTAGTGATTTTGACAGCTGTCTACGTGTTTTGTTTTGTTGTCTGTTTCCCCCTTCTAGACTGTGAGCCTGTTGTTGGGTAGGGACCATCCCTGTATGTTGCTGACTTGTACTTCCCAAGTGCTTAGTACAGTGCTCTGCAAACAGTAAGCACTCAATAAATACAACTGAATGAGTGAATGAATGAATTGAGCTCTTACTATGTGCAGAGCACTGTACTGAGCACTTGGGAGGATGCAGTATAACAAAGTTGGTAGAAATGTGCCTTGTCTGCAACCAACTTTCAGTCCATAGGGGAAGATAGACATTAATATAAATATATAAATTTTGGACGTATGTACATAAGTGCTTTGGGGCTGAGGGAGCGGTGAATAAAGGGTGCAGATCCAATGCAGGGATGATGCAGAAGGGAGTGGAAGAGGAAATGAGATCTTAGCAGGGAAGGCCCCTTGGAGGAAATGTGCTTTTAATAAGGTGGGGAGAGGGATTGCCAGCCGGATATGAAGGGGAAGGGAGTTCCAGGCCTGAGGCAGGATGTGGGTGAAGGGTCAGTGGCGAGGTAGACTAGATCGAGGTACAGTGAGTAGGTTCATTTATTCATTCAATCGTATTTATTGAGCGCTTACTGTGTGCAGAGTACTGTACTAAGCGCTTGGGAAGTACAAGTTGGCAACATATAGAGACGGTCCCTACGCAACAGTGGGCACTCAGTCTAGAAGGGGGAGACAGACAACAAAACCAAACATACTAACAAAATTAAAAAATAGAATAAATATGTACAAGTAAAATAAATAAATAGAATAATAAATACATACAAACATATATACATATATACAGGTGCTGTGGGGAGGCGAAGGAGGTAAGGCAGGGTGGAGGAGGGGGAGAGGAAGGAGGGGGCTCAGTCTGGGAAGGCCTCCTGGAGGAGGTGAGCTCTCAGTAGGGCTTTGAAGGGAGGAAGACAGCTAGCTTGGCAGATGTACGAAGGAAGGGCATTCCAGGCCAGGGGGATGACGTGAGCCGGGGGTCGACGGCGGAACAGATGAGATCGAGGCATAGTGAGGAGATTAGCGGCAGAGGAGCGGGGAGTGCCAGCTGGGCTGGAGGAGAGAAGGGAGGTGAGGTGGGGGGGGGCGGCGAGGTGATGGACAGCCTTGAAACCGAGGGTGAGGAGTTTTTGCCTGCATAGAGGATGCATTTATGGTGTCACTAGGGGTCGGAGATGACTCGACCCTAAAGGCTATTGCTAAAGGCTATTGTCATTTTACCAGGATTCAACCCATTCTCACTACCATCACACAGTGGAGTTCAAGGAAATAGCTCTCTTTCCCTACAGTCCTAGTCCCATTGAATATCTTTGATGACACAAGCGTGATGGTGACAGATGCCATAATATACATTTGATTAGAAACACCCAAGCAGTAGCACAATAAATATAAATAACCCAAGTGGCAAAAAGTACAATTTTTTGTTGTGACAATCCCCATTTTACAGATGAGGTAACTGAGGCACAGAGAAGTTAAGTGACTTGCCCAAAGTCACACAGCTGACAATTGGTGGAGCCTGTATATATGTATATCACCTGTATATATGTATATATGTTTGTACATATTTACTGTTGGCATCAGAGGAGCCAAGTGTGTGAGCTGAGTTGTAGGAGGTAAGGTAAGAAGGGTAAAGTGATTGAGTCCTTTAAAGCCAAGGGTCAGGAGTTTCTGTTTGATGCGGAGGTGGATGGGTAACCACTGGAGGTCCTTGAGGAGTTGGGAACATGGACTGAACGTTTTTGTAGAAAAATGATCCAGGAAGCAGAGTGAAGTATGGACTGGAGTGAGGAGAGGCAGGATGCAGGGAGTTCAGCGAGGAGGCTGATGCAGTAATTAAGGTGATATGAGATAAGTGCTTGGATTAACATGGTAGCAGTTTCGGGTGGAGAGGACAGGGCAGTTTTTAGAGATTTTGCCACCAAGGTGACAAGCTTGTTTTTGGAAGTGTTCCAGACCTGAAAGGATTGTTTTCCTCAGAGCCCATAGCCAGGGGAAGCTTCTGCTCCATTCCCCTTTTCTGTGTGCCCCAGAAACCCAAGGCCTGGAACAGGCCTACCCTGCACCATACTGTTTTTCACATTTTCCTGTTCACAGAGCCCACCTACCCTACTGCCCCTTCCCTCGATTTGCCATTTCAGCAGTTGATCCACATTCCTTTCCTTTCCTAGTGCTGCCTTTACCCCATGGCTTCTTACATGACAGGGGTGGAAAGGGATGGCGCACTCCAGGCTCTCCTTGGCTCCGGATTCCAATTTCCAAATATTTCCAGTTCCACTGTAACGTACATAAGGCTTTGGAGTTTTTCGATATCTATAGCTCCTTCCCTTCCTCCTTTTGGGTGTAATCTGTTACCTCTGCCTCAGTTAAACGGATGCCACTGTAAATTGGTGTGTCTGTCAAGGGTGATCCTGAACTTTCACCATTAAGCCATTCCTCTCTAGAGAAATTGGGTTCCTGGAGAGCCCTATTTCCTCCTCCTCCTCCTCCTTCTTCTTTCTCTTTCTCTCCCCTCCCCCTTTTCCCTCTCTATTCTCCTCTCCTTCCTTCCCTCCCTCCCTCAGTGGGAGCTCTGTGCCCACCCATTCAGTAGTGACAAGAGGTCAAGGGAAGAAGACCAAGGAAGTTTCTGCTCCCATTAGAAACACTGGAAGCAAAACAATTTGGTAATTCCCAGGGAATTGACTTTGCCCAGTTCTGCCATTCCTTCCCCTGCCTTGCCGTATTGCAGTGGGCTCCGGTTGTCCTGGACTTGATCAGCCTCGAGAGCAGCATGGCCTAATGGAAAGAATATGGGCCTGGGAATCAGGGGACCTGGGTTCTAATCCCAACTCCGCCACTTGTCTGCTGAGTGACCTTGGTCAAGTCACTTCACTTGACTTCTTTCAGTTAGTTCATCTGTGAAATGGGGATTAAGATTATGAGCCCCATGTGGACCAGGGACTGTGCCCAACCCAATTACTTTGTATCTACCCCAGCGCTTAGTAAAGCGCCTGGCCCATAGTAAGTGTTTAACAGATACCTCAATTATTATTACCTGGGTTCTAATCCCAGCTCTGGTGCTTGTCTGCTGTCTGTTATAATAATAATAATAATAATAATAATAATGGCATTTATTAAGTGCTTACTATGTGCAAAGCACTGTTCTAAGCTCTGGGGAGGTTACAAGGTGATCAGGTTGTCCCATGGGGGGCTCACAGTCTTCATCCCCATTTTACAGATGAGGTAACTGAGGCCCAGAGAAGTTAAGTGACTTGCCCAAGGTCACACAGCTGACAATTGGGGGAACTGGGATTTGAACCCACGACCTCTGACTCCAAAGCCCGCGATCTTTCCACTGAGCCACGCTGCTTCTCTATTTATTATGTTGTACTCTCCCAAGCACTTAGTACAGTGCTTTGCACACAGTGAGCACTCAGTAAATACGAGTGAATGAATGCTGTGTAACCTTGGGCAAGTCACTTCACTTCTCCATGCCTCAGTTACCTCATCTGTAAAATGAGGATTAGTATTGAGAGCCTCAAATGGGGCAGGGACTGCGACCACCTGATTATCTGGTATCTACCCCAAGTGCCTGGCGCATAGTAAGCTGTTAACAAATACCATGAAATAAAGGAAAAGAGAGAGAAAGAGAGACTCCTCTTTCTCCTGCATGATTGCCAACTGCTGCTCATTTAGAAACATTTCAGACTCTTAACAATAGTTGGCTGTGTGCACTTATTGATGAAACGTTCTAAGATCTGATTCTATCTCTGAGGGATTTTTTTAAATCTCTGCTCTCTCTATCCCTCCCCTCTACCCAAAGATCTTGGGAGCCCTCCCTGCGAGTTCCCTAACCCATCACTCTGGGAGCTTGATTCATTTGCAGGTCTGCAGCTCTCTGGAATGTGGCTGTTTCTCCTCACAGCTGGGTGGACCCGGAGGGCCTAAAGAATTGGAGGGTTTGAGAGTGGAGGACTGCTGACTGAACTACCCACTTTTCTGTAATGGTTCTTTCCGCTTCACTTGTGCTCTGAGCACCCCCAGAGGCTGATTAACTGACAAAAGCCAGCGTGGGTGCATTCTCTAGACCGAGAATGCTGGGCAGTACCCAGGAAGAGAGACCCAGTGAGGCTGCTCAGGAGGAACCAGGGAAGAAGGTCCTGATGGCCCAGGTCAGGGTGATTGAAGCGCTGTCCCAGGGTAACTTATAGGATTTTGGCTCTTAGACTCCTTCCAGAGAGACAGTGGATGGGGTTGTGAAACCCCGTTCACTGGTGAAGCAGCCCTGTCAGGAGCGGGGCTCAGGTTAGTACTGTCTTAGCAATTGGGCATCAGGCAACTGTGTGTTATCCCTTTCTGGCTTCCATGAAGTGTAATGAGTTTGGGCCGTTGCTACTGACCAGAACTGTAGAGGATATGGTTGGTCTGCAGTGTTCGGCACACAGTAAGCGCTCAATAAATACGATTGAATGAATGAATGGTCTGATTGAGGTGCTGACCACACTCTCATCTTTAAATGTAACTATGTGTTATCCCTTTCTGGCTTCCATGAAGTGTAGTGAGTTAGGGCCACTGTGCTTACTTATTAAGTGCTTACTTTGTGCACAGCATTGTACTAAGCACTTGGGAGAGTACACTATAACAGTAGACACATTCCCTGCCCACAACAAGCTTAGAGGATATGGTTTATCTGGGTGACGTTGAGCCCTCCTTCTCATCTTTAAAGAATCCCAAGGCTACCTCGTGAGCCGAGGGGCAGCTTCCAGCAGCACCTGCCAATACAAGTAATCTCATCATCTAACAATCTTAGTGGAGTCTACAGGGGTTTTTTTTGTTTGTTTGTTTTTTATGGTATCTGGTAAGCACTTGCTGTGTGCCATGCACTGTTCTAAGTGCTGGGGTAGATACAAGATAATCAGGTTGGACACAGTCCATGTTCCGCATGGGGCTTATGGGCATAATTCCTGTTTTATAGATGAGGTAACAGGCACAGAGAAGTGAAGTAGTCACACATCAGACAGTTGGTGAAGCCGGGACTGGAACCCAGGGTAACACTGGTTACCCTCTGCACCCCAAGCTGCTTCCCTTTGGGCCCTGACAGGCTAGCTCTAGGATCCCAGTTGCTCCAGTGGCTGGCCGTCTTTCAGCTGGATCATTTCCTCTTGAGTCCAGATAATTCTATGAAGCTGGAACACTTCTGGAGCTCCACTGAAGAGTTCCCTGCGGTACTGGGTGAAATACCTCCCCTCCATTTATTAGGAGGGGGGGATTAGAACCCCAGAAGCCCCTGGAGCAGCCCTAGTCTCCAAGAAATCCTCTAATCAGGAAATCTCTTGACCCAGAGCACATCCCCTGAGGACTTACTAAAGATGACTCTACTATTACTCTACTATAAGAGAAGCAGCGTGGCTCAGTGGAAAGAGCACGGGCTTTGGAGTCAGAGGTCATGGGTTTGAATCCTGGCTCCGCCACATGTCTGCTGGGTGACCTTGGGCAAGTCACTTAACTTCTCGAAGCCTCAGTTACCTCATCCGTAAAATGGGGATGAAGACTGTGAGCCCCACCTGGGACAACCTGATCACCTTGTATCCCCCCCCCCCCAGCACTTAGAACAGTGCTTTGTACATAGTAAGTGCTTAACAAATGCCACCATCATTATTATTATTATTAATATAACATGAGGGAGACCCTCTAGGCGACACTAGGCTTGTATTTTCCAGAATATACAGGTTGGCAAGACTTAGTTGGTAGCATAAATTTGGCCCATCAGATCTATGGAGTTGGTTGTAAGGAGGGTGACCTAGGGGAAGATACGGGCCAAGAACAGACCTACCCGACTTCAGTCAGTCCTGTTAGCTCCATTTCTTTAGCCTTCCCAGTCCCCCAGATTCTTAGTATCCTAGGAGGGGTTAGTTATGTTTCCTGATGCAGGGAAGCAAAGTGGTCTAATGAAAAGAGCATGGGCCTCAGAGTCAGGGAATCTAGATCCTAATTCCAGGCTCTGTCACCTGCCTGTGGGGTAACTTTGGGCTAGCGCTTAAGTTCTGCGGGCCTTGGTTTCCTCATGTATAAAATGGGGAGTCAGTATCTATTCTCCCTCCCCCTTAGACTGTAAGTCAATTTGGAGCAAGGACTGTGTCCAGCCTGATAATAATAATAATAATAATGGCATTTATTAAGTACTTACTATGTGCAAAGCACTGTTCTAAGCACTGGGGAGGTTACAAGGAGATCAGGTTGTCCCATGGGGGGCTCACAGTCTTAATCCCCATTTTACAGTTGAGGGAACTGAGGCCCAGAGAAGTGAAGTGAGTTGCCCAAAGTCACACAGCTGACAATTGGCAGAGCTGGGATTCGAACCCATGATCCCTGACTCCAAAGCCCGTGCTCTTTCCACTGAGCCACGCTGCTTCTCAGATTATTTTGTGTCTATCCCAGCATTCATATAGTAATAATAATGGTGGTATTTGTTGAGTGCTTACTATGTGCCAGGCACTGTACTAAGCGCTGGGGTGGATGTAAGCAACCTGGGTTGGACACTGTCCCTGTTCCACATGGGGCACAGAGTCTTAATCCCCATGTTACAGGTGAGGTAAATGAGGCACAGAGAAGTGAAGTGAGTTGCCCAAGGTCACACAGCAGGCAACTGGTAGAGCTGGGATTAGAATCCAGGTCCTTCTGACTCCGAGGCCCTTGTTCTATCCACTAGGCTATTTAGTACAGGACGTGGCACATACTAAAACCTTAGTACTTATTAATATTGTTATTATTTGACACTCAACAGTTGATTATTTACTAACGTGAGGACAACCAGGCTGACTGTCCCCTTCTAATTGCCTAGAGAGCCCTATAGAAGGACGGGGGGGTGGGGGTGGGGGGGGGTGTGTGGGGGGTGTGTGTGTGTGTGTGTGTGTGTATGCGCGTGCACGCACGCCTTTGCACATGTGCATGCAGGCATGATGTGCATGCAGGCATGGTATGCCTGCTGGCTCGATCTACATATTGCTGGTGAGGATTCGCCATTTATATTTGACAGCCTAGCTAAATTTATATTGTTGCAAATTACAATTTAATAGGAACTCAGCTACGGCATGCAAATGTGGCAGCTGAAGGACACATTTTGAATTTCACTGAGATTAGCGGTTAAATTGGCCAGTGCAGAAACATTATTAACCAGAAAACATAATTACTTATCTTCTGTGGCTGCCACACACACGAGAAAGATAGAGGAACTGAGCTCAAAGATGGGACCCGCAGTAGCCGTTTGCCTGGTGCTGGAAGTGTGTGGGGCTGGGCATTCGGGAACAGCAGTACCAGATGGTTGGAAAGATCAGGTGCCCTAGGCCTAGGTCTCGTTCTCCGAGCCAACTGCATATTTGAGGAAACCACCTCAGCAGGGAGGTGAAACAGACAAGAAGTCAAACCAGCATCTGTCCTCCCTCTGTCGCTGAGTATGATTTAGTGAAAACCCAGCTCTGGCCCACACAACCATCAAGGATTTATTCTAATTCCTTAAAGAAGCACCAGTGTGAATTGTGGACCCAGACAGCTGCCTGCCCTGAGTGACAAGTGTCCCCAGTCTCCGGTGAAAATGGGAAATCTTAGTGAACTGGGATCAAAGGGCATCCAGCAATATCAGAGAAAGGGAGGACTCACTAGCTAGGCTGGGAGGTGGAACTCCTGATTTTATTCCTGGTTCCATTATTGACTGCCCCTGGCCTTGGAGCTGTCCTGGGTCCTCTGGGTGCACTTTGTAAACTGAGCCATCGACCTACCCCTTGGGAAAAAAAAGACATGAGGCATTATATTTTACCAGAGAAGATGAGAGGACCTTGAATCTGGAGAAACCAGATTACTATATCTGGGATTGGGAGCTAGAATAATAACTGTGGTATTTTTTAAGCACTTACTATGTGCCAGACATTGAACTAAGTGCCGGAGTGGATACAAGGTAATTGGGTAGGACACAGTCCCTGTCCCACACGGGGCTCACAGTCTTAATCCTCATTTTACAAATGAGGTAACTGAGGCCCAGAGAAGTGACGTGAAGTGACTTGCCCAGGGTCACCCAGCAGACAAGTGGCAGAGACAGGATTAGAACCCAGGTCCTTCTGCCTCCCAGGCTGCTGCTGTATATTCACTAGGCCACATTGCTTTTTGTTATCATCATCAATCATATTTATTGAGCGCTTATTGTGTGCAGAGCACTGTACTGAGCGCTTCGGAAGTACAAATTGGCAACATATAGAGACAGTCCCTGCCCAACAGTGGGTTCACAGTCTAAACTAGATGGAGTGTTGGCAGTGTGTTTGTTTTGTCTGATAACTGCTTGTGTGCTCTCCCCACTTTATTAGGGGGTGGGAGGTGGGGATGGACACAAAGAAGTTAGGGAACTTAGACAAGGAGCCACTGACAGAGTAGGAGACGGAACCAGGGATCCGAATCATCCTTGTCTCATAAGTCCTCTGTTCTCCAAGCCACTGTCTCTTGAGCATGGATGGGAGAGCTGTGGTCCCTGTTGGCAGGCTGGAGAGGAGGAGTGGTGGGGGAGAGATAGAGGAGAGGGATGAGTTTGTGGTCTTCAAAAACCCCAGCTGGGCAATTCTTTCTCTTTGCTCCCATCACCCTGTTCCTCTGTCACTAAACCGTGTCAGTATTTCGGAGTCAGATTGCTGATGAGCTACTTTGCCAGAAACATGTCATATCCCCACTGGGTGATAAGAGAAATGTTATTACAGTAGAAATGACTCTAATAACTACTGAGGAGAGAAAATGAATTTCTTGATCTGCTGGGTTTCTCCTTTTCATTGAGCCGGGATGCTGTTTGACTGATCTACCCGCTTACTGGCTATCCAGCTAATGAGTCCCAATCACACTAACTCACTTATTGTATTGGTTTTAAATGATAGCCATCTACAGGCGAGTAATTTAATTAGGGCAAATTAAGTATGTTCCATTAAGTAAGCAGAGAGTTTTCTCCAGCTCACCCCTCCCGTAGCCCGCTTGGTTTTGCTTGTCCTGCATTAGGACAGAAACTGAGCGACTCTGTCCCCTGGACCCCATGATAATGTGCCAAACTGTCCACCTCGGGGGGACAGGAAAGAAGGCAGGAGGCAAGCTGGTGGGGTGCTAACGTCCCTGTAATATAGGGAGGGAATCGAAGGCAGGAAACGTGTCTACCATCGCTGTTACATTGTACCCTCCCAAACGCTTAGTACGGCACTCTGCAAACAGTAAGCGCTCAATAGATATGGATTGATTATTATTATTAATAATAATAATGGTATTTGTAAAGAGCTTACCTTGTGCCACGCACTGTACTAAACACTGGGGTGGATACAAGCAAATCAGATTGGACATAGTTTCAATCCCCATTTTACAGATGAGGTAACTAAGGCATAGAGAAGTGAAGTGATTTACCCAAGGTCACACAGCAGACAAGTGGAAGGGCCAAGATTAGAACCCATGACCCTCTGATTCCCAGGCCCTTGCTTTGCTCTAAACCACTACACCAAGCTTGACAGGGGAAAAATAATGTCCCAGATCAAGCCAGAGGAGGGAACCAGGGGCCTTCCAAGCCAGGCTCCACTGCACCTTGGCCTCCAGACCCTCCGAGACACCTGCTCCGGCAAACAGGAGCCAGGGATTAGCCCTAATCCTAATTAGTGCCTCCAGGGTCACCCACAGGCAGTGGTCCCCTCCAGCTCCAGGGAGGAGTTCAAACATTCTGTCCCTTTTCCAGGCAGTGAGAAGGCAGGAGAAGAGGAAACGCCATGGAAACTCGTTGTGGGCAGGGAATGTGTCTGTTTATTGTTCTACTGCACTCTCCCAACTGCTTAGTAAATAGGAAGGAGGGAAGGAGAGGAAAGAAAGGGAAAGGAGGAAACACACTGTGGCCTAACTGGGCTGAGCTGGAATAAAAGCCTCAGCCTTTGCCCCCAACAGAGCTGGCCCAGATAACAGACTCCGGAGCCCACATAATGGGTACAAAAATGCGTGGCGGAGTCTGGGGGAGCTTTCTGAACAGAGGCGCGGCCACTTCACTGCTGTTCCTGGAAAGGAAGGCTGACTTCCCCCTCTCCCTGTCCAGCAGTGGGACCAGCGGGAGTGATTTGCATTCATCAAGGAAGAAGACAGGTCTGCTAATGAAACAGGCACAAACGATTAGCCAGTGACAAACGATGAGAGGCATGAAATCCAGTGCGCTCAGCCCTCGTCCTCCCAGGAGAGGCACGTGAAATATGTATGTGCAGACAGCTAGAGTCAGCCTGGACAGAGAGGCAGGGTTAGAGTGGAATTCTGCCCCACTCCGGGGCTTGGGAAGGACAGTATAATTTCCAGCAGCCACTGCTGAGATCAGGACTGCTGCCTTTCAGGATTGTTCAACAGGTAGGGATTGTCTCTATCTGTTGCCAAATTGTACTTTCCAAGCGCTTAGTACAGTGCTCTGATTGAATGAATGAATTTGTCAGTCGATCTGTGCTCTCCATCTTTTACACTAATATTTGTAAATGCGCCCGTTGCCTGAAGTGTGTTTCTCTTTCCTACATAGTGACTTCCTCCACCTGGATGGTGAGCTCTGAGTGGGATGGTGATTGGGTATGAACTGGTAATCTTGTGTTCACCCTGGTGCTAACTACAGTGCTGGGCACCTAGTAAGCGCTTAGTAAATGCCGCAACCAAGTAACTAGAAGAGGAGGAAATGGAGAAGCAAAGGGCTGGGATGATCTACCAACTCAACTCCCTTGTCCTGATAGAATGCAACACTAATGTTCTAGAAAGTATTTGTCAGGTGTCTCCCATTTTGCTGCAAAAAGATTCATTCATTCATTCAACGGTATTTTTGAGTGCTCACTGTGTGCAGAGCACTGTACTAAATGCTTGGGAAGTACAAGTCGGCAACATAGAGAGACGGTCCCTCCCCAACAACAGGCTCACAGTCTAGAAAGGGGAGACAGACAACAAAACAGAACAAGTAGACAGGTGTCACAAAGATGCATACATTGGTTCCCTGGCGGGCATCAACCCTCACAGGATGGTATTAGGGGGCATAGGAGGTGACTCTTGGGAGCCAGGGCCCCCACAAGAGTGCATTCCCCCCACTCCATTTCTGATGTTCGTTCCTTGTGTTGGGGCCAGTGGGTGGTCAAGGGCTGTTGACTTTCCCAAACTGGCTGCATTTGTGTATATTTGAAGGAAGCAGCCTGGCCTACTGGGAAGGGCACAGGACTAATGTCTAATTCCAGCTCTGCCATTTGCTTACTGCTTGCCTGCTCTGTGACCTTAGGCAAGTCACTTAACTACTCTGTGCCTTGGTTTCCTCATCTGTAAAATGGGGGTTCAATTCCTCTTCTCCCTTAGACTGTAAATCCCGTGTGGGACACAGATTGTGTCTGATAATAATGATGGTATTTGTTAAGCTCTCACTATGTGCCAAGCACCATTCTAAGCACTGGAGTAGATACAGGGTCATCAAGTTGTCCCACGTGGGGCTCACAGTTTTATTCCCCATTTTACAGTTGAGGTAACTGAGGCACAGAGAAGTTAATAATAATAATGATGGTATTTGTTAAGCACTTACTATGTGCAAAGCACTGTTCTAAGTGCTGGGGAGGATACAAGGTGATCAGATTGTCCCACGGGGGGCTCACAGTCTTCATCCCCATTTTACAGATGAGGTAACTGAGGCACAGAGAAGTTAGGTGACTTGCTCAAAGTCACACAGCTGACAATTGGCGAATATGGGATTTGAACCCATGACCTCTGACTTCCAAGCCCATGCTCTTTCCATTGAACCACACTGCTTCACCAGTTGAGAAGTTGCACAGAGAAGTTAAGTGACTTGCCCAAGGTCATAAAGCAGACAAATGGCAGAGCTGGGATTAGAACCCATGTCCTCTGACTCCCAAGCCTGTACTCTTTTCACTAGGTCATGCAGTCTGATCTGATGTCATTTGCCCCCACGCTGAGCACAGTGCTTGGAACAGTGGAAGCCCTAACAAATGCCACAGTTACTATTAGAATAATTATGAGGTGCTTTCTGATCCCTCCTGTTCCCTGGGCTAGAATCGTTCCTCTGTGCCCAGCCCCTGGGAAATGGTGTCATATAATAATAATAAAAGTAATTCTTATTATTATTATTATTTTGGTACTTGTTAAGCACATACTTTGTGCCAACCACCGTTCCCAGCTCTGGCACAGATACAAGTTAATCAGGCTGGACACAGTCTTTGTCCCATATGGGGCTCACAGTCTTGGTCCCATATGGGGCTCACAGCCTTAATCCCCATTTGTAACTGAGGCACAGAGAAGTGAAGTGACTGGCCCAGGATCACATAGCAGATATGTGACAGAGCAGGGATTAGAACCCAGGTCCTTCCAACTCCCAGGCCCATGCCGTATCTCCACTAAGGAATGTCAGAGCTGTGATGGACTCCCTGCAGGCTGGTGAAATAGATCGCGGAGCTGTCCAAACCCCACAGGCGACCAAAGACACATTTTCAGTTCAAATAAGCATATTGCCTGGTTGCTCTTGCCGGCCCGATTCCTTCCCCCACCGAAACGCCATCCCCTTGTCTCTGCCCAGCCTTCGCCCTCTCCCTCGCCCCACCTCCCTCTCCCCCGCCTGCCCATGGCCTTGAGCACAGCGTAGAGGAAACCATTCTGATTACCAAGAGTTCCGCGGGTTGTGCTTTCGAATCATTTCAGACCAAAAATAACAGGGTGTGAGCCAGCTGGATTGCAGACCCCTCCTTGATCCCAGCACTCCCCCCAAAACCTCCTTGTCTTCAGCCTTGGGATTGGAAATGTGAACGTGGAGTTAAAAATGGCAGAGCAACAACCCCGTTGGTCTGCCCATTCCCCAGATCCACCCCTGCCAGAGCAGCGTGGCTTCGTGGATAGGACACGGGCCTGGGTTCTAATCCTGTCTCTGCCATATGTCTGCTGTGTGACTTAGGGCAAGTCGCTTCACTTCTCTGGGCCTCCGTTTCCTCATCTGGAAAATGGAGATTGAGACTGAGTTCCATGTGTCCAACCCGATTACCTTGTATCTACCCCAGCTCTTAGTATAGTGCCTGGCACATAGTTAGTGCTTAACAAATACCACAAAAAGCAATCAATTAATCAACTAAAGGGCACTGTCAGCCTGGGTTACCATAACTTTTTTCTCCCCTAACCCCAACTCTTGCCCTGCTCTCTCTGTGAGGTAATAACAGTAATAATAGGGGAGAAAAAAGTTATGGTAACCCAGGCTGACAGTGCCCTTTAGTTGATTAATTGATTGTTTTTTTGTGGTATTTGTTAAGCGCTTACTATATGCCCAACACTGTTCTAAGTGCTGGATTGGGTGCACTTTAATTAAGTTGGACACAGTCCCTGTCCTTTATGGGGCTCACAGTCTATGTAAGAGGGAGAACAGGTATCCCCATGTTACAGTTGAGAAAACTGAGGCACAGAGAAGTAAAGTGACTTGCCCAAGGTCACACAGCAAGCAATTGACAGAGCCAGTATCAGAACCCAGGTGGATTGTTTGATTGCCATTCTTGTCCTCAGAAGGTATGCAGTCCCATTGGCTTTGCAGAGCTCCTGTTAATGGTTGTGCACAAAACAGAGATTTCATTCCTTAGACATTTCATTCCTTTTCTTAAATCCCTTCCCGAAAGACCCCTCCAATCTTGCTGACACCGGACAAGAGTCAGAAAGGCACTCTCCATTATCAAACAGGCAGATCTGCTAATTCCATCTCTGCAAATTCTGTCCCTGTGGCCTTGCCCAGGGCCACGGCCTTGGGCAGGCGTGGGCTCATTTTCTTAGGAAGGCAATGGCTCGAGACTAGAGATGAAGAAATAAAGAGCGATGCCACAGTAGAGGCCCTCTCTGAGAAATCAAAATATTTTTTCAGGCTTGATGACTTAAGATCAACTGCTTACCTAATAGAGTTGGAGCTGCATTTTTGCAGGTACGGCATCAGTGGCAGTCATGATTGAGTTCTCTGTTTCAGCTCCTCGAAGAAGGCTGCAGGGGACGGGGGAAACGGGTCTGTGACCTGTCTGATGAATTAACTAAACCAGCAGAGAGCCACTAATGGCTCCCTTTGCCATTACCCTTTGCTTCTATCTAATGGACCTTGGCGTTTCCATGCTGCAGCCCTGGACAGGAGCTGCCTTCGGAATCGTTCCCCCCAGCCTCCTCCGGCTTATTTGTCTTTAAGGCCATCAGTCCATTGCTATCGATCACTTTGCTGCCAGGGAGGAAAGCGCAGAGCGAGGCCAAGCTGCTCCTGAGCAGGGGCAGGCAGGTATAACCAGATATGATCAGGTATAACCAGGCCGAAGCTGGCTCCGCGGAGAGGGGAAAGGGAAGCGGGTTTTTCCAAGAACCTCCCCATTTTGTGGGCAAGTCAGAGCAGATTCTAGGAAGGAAAGGTAGAGCGACTGGCATAATGAGGAGGAAGACCTCCGGCTGCCCTACTGTTCTATGTCCGGATCTAATAGTAATAATAATAATTGTGGTATTTGTTAAGTGCTTACTATGAACTAAGCACTGGGGTGGATACAAGCAAATCGAGTCAGTTGCAGTCCCCATCCCACATGGGGCTCACGGTCTCAATTTTACAGATGAGGTAACTGATACCTGAGGCCCAGAGAAGTGAAGTGACTTGCCCAGGGTCACATAGCAGACAAGTGGCAGAGCCAGGATTAGAACCCATGACCTTCAGACTCCTAGGCCCGGGTTCTATCCACTGTCATCAATCATCGATCATATTTATTCATCATCATCATCAATCGTATTTATTGAGCGCTTACTGTGTGCAGAGCACTGTACTAAGCGCTTGGGAAGTACAAGTTGGCAACATATAGAAACAGTCCCTACCCAACAGTGGGCTCACAGTCTAAAAGCACTATGCCCTGCTCTGTCGGCCTTCTGCCTTTCCACCTCACAATTGCCATTCTGTCTCCAATATCTTGGTGCCCGAAGTTTTCTTCAGAATTCCTGGCCCAGACCCTCCTTCCTCATTACCTGGCTGGCCAAAATCCAACCAACCTTTGGGGTTTGACTGACTCCCGCTAGGGTCGCCCAGAGCTGCCCAGTGCCTACTGCAGGGGAAGATAGCCCACCCTCCACGGCCTTCTGCAGCCTCCTGGAGCCGGCAGAGGGCTTCCACAAAGCCCGGGCCATTTCCCTTCTGCCAGTGGTCACGTTCCAGTTGGAAAGGGGCTAGCAAAGGGGAAAGATGTCTGTATCAGTGGGCCAGCATCCCTAATTATTCAACCCCGCTCAGCAATGCAACACAAACTGCCACCTGGTTCTGCTTAGGAGTCATTTTCTCCCATCATTCATTCATTCAATCGTATTTATTGAGCGCTTATTGTGTGCAGAGCACTCAGAGAGGGAGCCAGGGCTACTGCCCTCGTGCAGTCATGGCTTTTGCTCGTGGTGAGTGCAGCCCTGGGCCTCGGGAGGGGAACAGTAGTGTAGTGAGGTTTTCCTGTCTAGATTTACGCTGACAGAGGAGTTTCTGCAATGTCAACTTAACCAGCCTCCTGTAGCGAGCTCCCTACCACAGAAGGCAGCTCCCTGCACGGTCTGTGCAGTGGCCGAGGCATCTCTGGAGACTTCCTCCTCAGCTACACAAACAAGACAAGGAAATGTGCGTTAAAGCACAGCCCGAGCCCCTCCCTGTTCCGCCAACACAAAGTCACCAGCCGGAGTTGTGCTCCCGGGAGCCTGCCAACAGGAGGAGAGACCTGATCCCGGGGTGCTGGCTGGCCAAGCCCCCAAACAACCGGCCCCTGTGGCCTCGTCCTCCTCTGGGATTTTCCGCTGGGGTGCATCAGGGCCCATCCCACCTGTTGGTCTTTTCATGTGGTCGGGCGGGAACACGAGAAACACTCAGCAGGTTGAGGTGTGGGAGAGAATAATAATAATAATAATAATAATGGCATTTAATAAGTGCTTATCATGTGCAAAGCACTGTTCTAAACGCTGGGGAGGTTACAGGGTGATCAGGTTGTCCCACGGGGGGCTCACAGTCTTAAATCCCCATTTTACAGATGCAGTAACTGAGGCCCAGAGGAGTTAAGTGACTTGCCCAAAGTCACGCAGCTGACAAGTGGCGGAGTTGGGGTTTGAACCCATGACCTCTGACTCCAAAGCCCGTGCTCTTTCCAATGAGCGTGAATGGGCAGAATGGGGAGGGGTCAGGCGCCAGCCCCAGGGCCCAACCTCCCCCCGCCCCCTCAATCCATCTTTCTTTGCAAGGTCGCCTGGGTGACCGGAGGCAGCAGCAGGATGTGCAGGACCCTTGGGTCCCGCAGCCTCAGGGCATGGCTTCCCTGCCGGCGGCCCCGTCAGGTTTAAGCCGTTGCCCTGACTGCAACCTTGACTGACATAGCGGTTTCCCACGTTGGGTTGGTCCCCTGGGGCTTATTGTAGTGAGGAGGCTGTTGTCGGGTGGGTGGTGGCCGGGCACAGAGGCTCACCTTGCCCCACGCTTCTCCCCCTAAAGCACAGTCGATGGGGTCCTTGTGGCTGCCCCTCCCTGCCCACCCCGGAACAGTGTACAGAGGCACCCTCCTTATTGGATACTGAACATACTCCAGTTGTTTGCTGCCCCCATCCTCTGTCATTTTCAGTGCTCTGTACAGTGCTCTGCACACAGTAAGCGCTCAATCAATCAATCAATCAATCGTATTTATTGAGCGCTTACTGTGTGCAGAGCACTGTACTAAGCGCTTGGGAAGTACAAGTTGGCAACATATAGAGACAGTCCCTACCCAACAGTGGGCTCACAGTCTAAAAGGGGGAGACAGAGAACAAAACCAAACATACTAACAAAATAAAATAAATAGAATAGATATGTACAAGTAAAATAGAGTAATAAATATGTACAAACATATATACATATATACTTGATGCAGTAATCAAGGCGGGATAGAGTAAATGCTTGGATCAGCGTGTTAGCAGTTTGGATAGAGAGGAAAGGGAGGATTTTAGCAATGTTGTGAAGCTAGAACTGACAGGATGTAGTGACAGACAATGTGTGGGTTGAGCTCAATAAATACGATTGATGATTTTCTTCATTCTGGGTATGCACCTGTTCTCCTGCCACCATCAAATACACACTCCACACCCCAGACTCTCCTAACCACCTTCCTTCTCCTCCTCCTACTGCTTGCTCCCTTTCCCCTCTAACAACCAAATTCCTTTCCCTCCTTCCTGCTTGGGGAAGCAGCATGGCTCAGTGGAAAGAGCCCGGGCTTTGGAGTCAGAGGTCAGGGGTTCAAATCCCAGCTCCGCCAATTGTCAGCTGTGTGACTTTGGGCAAGTCACTTCACTTCTCTGGGCCTCAGTTACCTCATCTGTAAAATGGGAATTAAGACTGTGAGCCCCCCCGTGGGACACCCTGATCACCTTGTAACCTCCCCAGCACTTAGAACAGTGCTTTGCACATAGTAAGCGCTTAATAAATGCCATCATCATTATTCCCCATCCTGCCACTACCATTTCCTCAGTACAGAATGGCATAGTGGATAATGCACAGGCCTGGAAATCAGAAGTTTGTGGGCTCTAATCCCGGCTCCTCCACTTGTCTGCTGTGTGACCTTGGGCAAGTCACTTCACTTCTCTGTGCCTCAGTTACCTCATCTGTAAAATAGGGATTGAGACAGGGCCTTCTAGACACTGAACAAAATGAAGAAAATTGGGAAGTCTTTCCGGGTGAGAGGAACAGACCCAAAGGTCCTGCAGGACACCTGCCAATCCCTTTTCCTCTCTCACCTGAGGCTTCTGTGCTCTGTCCAAAATGGGTTGGAAGGAGATAAGATGAGAGAAGATAAGAAAGAAGCAGCATGGCGCAATGGAAAGAGCCCCGGCTTGGGAGTCAGAGGTCATGGGTTCACATCCCAACTCTGCCAATTGTCAGCTGTGTGACTTTGGCCAAGTCACTTAATTTCTCTTTACCTCATCTGTAAAATGGGGATGAAGACTGTGAGCCCCACGTGGGACAATCTGATCACCTTGTATCCTCCCCAGTGCTTTGGACAGTGTTTTGCACATAGTAAGCACTTAACAAATGCCATCAAAAAAGAAAAAGCTCTGGTCCTTCTTAAAAAAAAGCAGTCTGCCCTGAGTTTTACCAGGGGCAGCTGGGGAGGGAAGGCAGGTGCCTTGCATTCAAAGAAAAGGGTATATGGAATCCAGGCTACTTGAAGAGTGGAATAAGAGATTCTCTCATATGGTGATCTCGGGCATTTACAATGGATGGATGGAGGGAGCACTTGTGAAGCAGTGTGGCCTGGTGGGTGGGTTCTAATCCCGGCTCCTCCACTTGTCTGCTGTGTGGCCTTGTGCAAATCACTTCACTTCTCTGTGCCTCAGTTACTTCATCTGTAAAATAGGGATTGAGACTGTGAGCTCCAGGTAGGACAGGGACTGTGTCCAACCCGATTTGCTTATATCCACCCCAGGACTTAGTTCAGTGCCTGGCACATTTTAAGTGCTTAACTAATACCATTATTATTATTATTATTATTGATGGGCATTGAACCCCTGGTGCCCAGGTCTCCAATTCTGGGTGATGGTATCCTGGAGTTGATGGGTACAGGACTGGCGATGTAGACTGTGAATGTCTGCTTGGAGCTAAGTGACAGCAGGCGGTCTCCAGGGGAGTATTTCGTGGCTCAGTGGAAAGAGCACGGGCTTTGGAGTCAGAGGTCATGGGTTCAAATCCCGGCTCTGCCACTTGTCAGCTGGGTGACTTTGGGCAAGTCACTTCACTTCTCTGTGCCTCAGTTACCTCATCTGTAAAATGGGGATGAAGACTGTGAGCCCCCCGTGGGACAATCTCATCACCTTGTAAACTCCCCAGTGCTTAGAACAGTTCTTTGCACATAGTAAGCGCTTAATAAATGCCATTATTATTATTATTATTATTATTATTATTATTTCCCCTGGCTGCTCCTCATCACTGCCTGACAGTACAGCGTGTCAGAGAAGCAGCATGGCCTAATGAATAGAGCACAGGCCTAGGAGTCAGAAGGGCCTGGGCTCTAATTCCAGCCCTGCCACTTGACTACTGGGTGACCTTGGGCAAGTCACTTCACTTCTCTGGGCCTCAGTTACCTCAGCTGTAAAATGGGGATTAAGACTGTGAGGACCAAGTGGAACATGGATTGTGTCCAACCTGATTAGCTTGTATCAATCCCAGTGCTTCGTACAGTATCTGGCAGATATACCAAAACTTACCAAATGCCGTAAAAATAAAAAGTAGTAAATAAAAAAGCTGGAAACAACCCCCCCATCCACAGTGGGTTCAACCCACCAGACAGCCTGCTTGCCCACCTCTTAGTGATTGCGGAGAAAATTATGTTAGGCTAGTGGATGTGCCAGGCAGCTCCCATATTATGAAGGTTGGCCCGGCAGTGATGCCAAGAGCACTGAGACGATGCCTGGTGGAGGGGGCAGGTTGGCATTGTTTCACTTTGCCCCCTAGGATCCACCAGGCTTCTAGCATCCGGTGCCAGTAGAATGTGCCTAAGCGGGAGTGGGGTGAGCGTGGGGAGTGCCATCGCACTGTAGGATTTTCCGGGCTGCCCCCCAGTTGCAGTCACACTATCAGGGGAGGCAGACGTGCCCGGCCATACGAGAAGAGGCAAAGGCCTTGGAGTAAGCCACCAGGACCTCCACTAGCTGAAGGCAGATCTCAGACAGTCCTTCCCCTCCGGGGGAATTACAAACCTTTTCCTCCCAAGAAGCCTAACATCTCTTCTGGCTGCAAACTGCTACTTTTGTCCCTGTCCCAGACCCACGGTCTCTTGAGGAATGGGCAGGAGCTACTGCTGCTTAGCTGTTGACTGATTTCCTCCTCACTTCCTCTGTTAACTAGAACAAATGGTTGCTCCCTCTTGCCCAACTTGAGAGTGGGTTCCGTGGAGACACCCCCACTCCTGTCCCCACCCGCAGGGCCGTGATGCTCTCTTGGCTTTCCCAGAGTGCTCCTTAGACCAGGCCCCGCCCCTCTGTCCGAGATGCCCACAGCTGGACTCACCTCATTTGTCCAGGGGCCACCACCTGAACATTCCCACCACTGGGCTGGGAGCAGTCAGGGTTTCTTTGGCAATTATTCTTTTAGCGTCATCTCTGTTGGTTACTCTGCCATCTTTGCCTGCAGCTCTCTTGCTTTTTCTCTCTCACTCTCTCTCTCTCTCCCTCTCCCCCTCTGGCATCAGCGGCCCACCTCCCGGTTTGCAGGATGCCAGCTGCAGTCAGACGTGGCCGCCGACAGGACTGCAACACCGATTTTTAAAAAAGTTTTCAGTCCCCAGCTGCTTCATGCTAATCAGGCGACCGATTCCCATTGCTTACCCCTCCTCGGGCTTCAGCCGTTTTCCACTGGGCTGCACTTAATGTGGGGCGAATGAGAAAGCCCTCCCACCCCCACCAGGGCCGGCTGAGGGGTACTGCCTGGCAGAGAAGGTGCCCGTGTACGCAGGTGCGAAGCCTGTAGTAGTGAGAAATGTGCCACTGCTGCTGCTGAGGCAAGGTTATTGTAGCCCAGTGCGAGGATTCACCAAAGTGAGAAATGAATTTGAAACTGCCTGGGAGCTGTTCTCATCAAGTTTCCAAGTTAACAGTTTTAAGCAAGGGCTAATTGAGCAATCGCTGCAAGTGCAGCCATTCCATTAATGTGAACCACTTTGTCGTGCAACCCCAGGGGAACCATTGTAAATAACTGCCTGGCTGAGCTGGGCCTGCGCTAAGATCGGGGGGTGAGGGTGGACGACTGTGCTGGGGCTGGACTTGGACTGAAGTTGGGGCTGAGGGGTGGACTTTGCTGGAGCTGGGCTGACACAGCCTGGAGCTAGGGCTGATCTGGTGGGGTAGACTGTGCTGGGTAATCAAGCAAAAACTCCTCACCCTTGGCTTCAAGGCTGTCCATCCTCTCGCCCCCTCCTACCTCACCTCCCTTCTCTCCTTTTCCAGTCCAGCCCGCACCCTCCGCTCCTCTGCCGCTAACCTCCTCACTGTACCTCGTTCTCGCCTGTCCCGCCGTCGGCCCCCAGCCCACGTCCTCCCCCTGGCCTGGAATGCCCTCCCTCCACACATCCGCCAAGTTAGCTCTCTTCCTCCCTTCAAAGCCCTACTGAGAGCTCACCTCCTCCAGGAGGCCTTCCCACACTGAGCCCCCTCCTTCCCCTCTCTCTCTCCCCCCACTCCCCATCCCCCCGCCCTACCTCCTTCCCCTCCCCACAGCACCTGTATATATACTTGCACAGATTTATTACTTTATTTATTTTACTTGTACATATTTACTATTCTATTTATTTTGCTAATGATGTGCATATAGCTTTAATTCTGTTTGTTCTGACGATTTTGACACCTGTCTACATGTTGTGTTTTGTTGTCTGTCTCCCCCTTCTAGACTGTGAGCCCACTGTTGGGTAGGGACCGTCTCTATATGTTGCCCACTTGTACTTCCCAAGCGCTTAGTCCAGTGTTGTGCACACAATAAGCGCTCAATAAATACAATTGAATGATTGAATGAATGACCCTGATGGGGCTGGAGCTGGGCTGGAGATGAACTGGGCTAGAGCTGCATGGATACTGAGTGGATCTAGAGCTGACCAGGAAGGGTGGACTCTGTTGGAGCCAGGACTGACCCAGTGGGGTGGACTTTGCTGGAACCCTGCTGGGGCTGGGACTGGAGCTAGGCTGACCTGGTGGGGTGGACCGGGATGGAGCTGGGCTGGTATTGGCCGGGGGTAGGGCTGATCAATCAATCAATCAATCAATCATATTTATTGAGCGCTTACTGTGTGCAGAGCACTGTACTAAGCGCTTGGGAAGTACAAGTTGGCAACCTATAGAGACGGTCCCTACCCAACAGTGGGCTCACAGTCTAAAAGGCTGATCCAATGGGGTGGACTATACTGGGACCCTGCTGGAGCTGGGCTGGAGCTGGACTGTGCTTGGAACTGGGCTGACACTGGCTGGAGCTGGGGCTGACCTGGAGGGATGGCCAGTGCTGAAGCTGAGCTGGTACTGGTCAGAACAGCACTTTCATTCGTTCAATCGTATTTATTGAGCGCTTACTGTGTGCAGAGCACTGTACTAAGTGCTTGGGAAGTACAAGTTGGCAACATATAGAGACGGTCCCTACCCAACAGTGGGCTTACAGTTTAGAAGGGGGAGACAGAGAACAAAACTAAACATATTAACAAAATAAAATAAGTAGAATAAATATGTACAAGTAAAATAAATAAATAAACAGGATATTAAATATGTACAAACATATATACATATATACAGGTGCTGTGGGGAAGGGAAGGAGGTAAGGCGGGGGTGATGGAAAGGGGGAGGAAGGGGAGAGGAAGGAGGGGGCTCAGTGTGGGAAGGCCTCCTGGAGGAGGTGAGCTCTCAGTAGGGCCTTGAAGGGAGGAAGAGAGCTAGCTTGGCGGATATGGGGAGGAAGGGCATTCCAGGCCCGGGGGATGATGTGGGCCAGGGGTCGACGCGGGACAGGCGAGAACGAGGCCCGGTGAGGAGATTAGCAGCAGAGGAGCAGAGGGTGCGGGCTGGGCTGGAGGAGGAGAGAAGGGAGGTGAGGTAGGAGGGGGCGAGGGGATGGACAGCCTGGAAGCCCAGGGTGAGGAGTTTCTGCCTGATGCGTAGGTTGATTGGTAGCCACTGGAGATTTTTGAGGAGAGGATTATGCACTTATGTCCATATCTGTAATTTATTTATTTCTATTAATGTCTGTCTCCCCCTCTAGACTGTAAGCTCGCTGTGGGCAGGGAATGTGTCTGTTATATTGTTCTAATGTACTCTCCCAAGCGCTTAGTACAGTGCTCTGCACACAGTAAGTGTTCAGTAAATGTGAATGAATGAATGGCTAGAGCTAGAGCTGATTCAGTGGGGTGGACGGTGCTGGGACCCTGCTAGGGCTGAAGTTGGGCTGCTACTGAGAAGCAGCATTGTGTAGTGGATAGAGCGTGGGTCTGGGAGTTAAGGTCATGGGTTCTAATCCTGACTCTGCCCCTTGTCTACTGTGCGACCTTGGGCATGTCACTTCACTTCTTGTTGCCTAAGTTACCTCTTATGTAAAATGGTCATTAAGATGGACATTAAAATGGGCCATGAGGGACAGAAACTGTGTCCACCCCAATTTGCTTGAATTCATTCAGTCGTAGTTATTGAGCGCTTACTATGTGCAGAGCGCTGTACTAAGTGCTTGGGAAGTACAAGTTGGCAACATATAGAGATGGTCCCTACCCAACAGCGGGCTCACAGTCTAGAAGGCATCCATCCCAGTGTTTAATACAGTGCCTGACACATAGAAAGTGCTTAACAAATAAATATGTGAAGCAGCATGGTTCAGTGGAAGGAGCACGGGCTTTGGAGTCAGAGGTCGGGGTTCAAATCCCAGCTCCGTCAATTGTCAGCTGTGTGACTTTGGGCAAGTCAGTTAACTTCTCTGGGCCTCAGTTACCTCATCTGTAAAATGGGGAATACGACTGTGAGCCCCCCGTGGGACAACCTGATCACCTTGTAACCTCCCCAGCGCTTAGAACAGTGCTTTGCACATAGTAAGTGCTTAATAAATGCCATTATTATTATTATTATTATTAAATACCATAATAATTATTATTATTATTATTTCTGGCTGGAGCTAGGGCTGACCTAGTGGGGTTGACTGTGCTAGGACCCTGCGGAGGTGGGGGCTAGGTGGGAGGTGGACTTTGCTGGAGCTGGGCCAACACTGGCTGGAACTATGTTTGCTGGGGGGCTGGGGCTAGCCTGGAGGTGGGACTGGGCCTGAAGTTGGGGCTGAGGGGTGGACTGGGCTGCAGCTGGGCTAAGCTGGTTGAGGGTGGTGAGGGAGGACTGGGCTCGGACCCTGCTGGGGCCAGGGCCGGGCTGAACGGGGACGGTGCTAGAACTGGGCTCAGCCGAAACTGACTCTTCTGATGACTTGACACCTGTCCATGTGTTTTGCTTTGTTGTCTGTCTCCCCCTTCTAGACTGTGAGCCCGTTGTTGGGTAGGGACCATCTCTATATGTTGCCAACTTGTACTTCCCAAGCACTTAGTACAGTGCTCTGCACACAGTAAGCGCTCAATAAATACGATTGAATGAATGACACCGGCCGGGGCTTGGGCTGGGGCCAGGCAGGCCTCACCTCCTGCTTAATTTTGGTCCTTTCCTTTGTGCATGATTTGGGGTTTTGGCAGTGGCCACTGGCAGGAAGGGTGCCACTCCGGCGTCGGCGGCTCCCTGCCCATTCCCCAGCCATGCTCTGAAGAGCTCAGGGATTTACTTCTCTTTGTTTAGCCAGAAACAGATCTGGGAACCGAATGTCCCAGGATGCCCGTGCCCTCTGGCTGGGCAGAACTGTTACCCGGCCCGGTTCCAAACAGAGCCCTGAGCCGAGGGCTAAAAGCTCCCAAGCGGGCTGAGCCAGGTAGGGTGATGCCCAACCCATTGCTCCCTAAATGGCTGCTTCCTGCACTCCCACAGAAGAGCCTGGCCTCTCGGGTTTCCACGGTCATTTCAGGCCCATCCCCGGTGGTGCCAGTCAGCTTGAGGGCCCATGGGAAAGAGTGCAGAGCAGAACTCCGGGTGCACCCTACCCCCACCCTTGAGCCACTGGGCTAGGCCAGTTTGTACAGTCGCATGTTGGATAATAATAATAATAATAATGGCATTTTTTAAGCTCTTACTATACACTGTCCCACGCCTCACCCTTCAAACCTCCAGTTCCGCCCCAGAGCCCGAGGAGCGGAGGCGGAAACCCGGAGTCATCATCATCAATCGTATTCATTGAGCGCTTACTGTGTGCAGAGCACTGTACTAAGCGCTTGGGAAGTACAAATTGGCAACATATAGAGACAGTCCCTGCCCAACAGTGGGCTCACAGTCTAAAAGGGGGAGACAGAGAACAAAACCAAACATACTAACAAAATAAAATAAATAGAATAGATATGTACAAGTAAAATAAATAAATAAATAGAGTAATAAATATGTACAAACATATATACATATATACAGGTGCTGTGGGGAAGGGAAGGAGGTAAGATGGGGGGGGATGGAGAAGGGGACGAGGGGGAGAGGAGGGAAGGGGCTCAGTCTGGGAAGGCCTCCTGGAGGAGGTGAGCTCTCAGTAGGGCCTTGAAGGGAGGAAGAGAGCTAGCTTGGCGGATGGGCAGAGGGAGGGCATTCCAGGCCTGGGGGATGACGTGGGCCGGGGGTCGATGGTGGGACAGGCGAGAACGAGGTACGGTGAGGAGATTAGCAGCAGAGGAGCGGAGGGGGCGGACTGGGCTGGAGAAGGAGAGAAGGGAGGTGAGGTAGGAGGGGGCAAGGTGATAGAGAGCCTTGAAGCTGAGGGTGAGGAGTTTCTGCCTGATGCGCAGATTGATTGGTAGCCACTGGAGATTTTTGAGGAGGGGAGTAATATGCCCAGAGCGTTTCTGGACAAAGATAATCCGCGCAGCAGCAGAGTCCCGGACCGAGTGTTGAGCGGCGGGCTCTCCCCTCTAACACACCTGCCAGGAAGGCGAGGAAGACCTCTCCCCTTTACTCACTTTGTCCCTCCCAATGAGTATAATAATAATAATAACAATAATGGTATTTTTTAAGCGCTTACTATGTGCCAAGCACTGTTCTAAGAGCTAGAGTAGATATAAAGTAATCAGGTTGTCCCAAGTGGCGCTCACAGTCTTAATCCTCATTTTACAGCTGAGGTGACTGAGGCCCAGAGAAGTTAAGTGGCTTGCCCAAGGTCACACAGCAGACAAGTTGGGGAGCTGGGATTAGAACCCATGATCTTCTGACTCCCAGGACTGTGCTCTATCCGTTAGGCCATGCTGCTTCTCATGATGCCAGCATGATGCACAGGGTGAGTACAGCCAGGCCCGAACGCTCGGTATCTCATTGGCTGCCCCCTTAACCTCCACTCAGGGAGGAATTCCAGGGAGCTTTGAGAGAATCCCGCCTTCCAGGACTGCCAGCTCTCAGGGGCCGTGTGAATATCTTGGCTGGTTGCCCGACGGTCCTGGGGGTGCTGGGCTCCTCTCCTCCGGGCCCCGGCAAGATGTGAAGAGGTTGTGTGGGGAAAGAGCTCCCTGATGCCAGCGCTAGGGTGTTGGCTGCTCCGCCGGGCAGCTTGCTGCTAAACCACAGTCCTGGAACCTTTCTGGAGAAGCAGGGTGGGAGTTGGCCCGTCCCTGGGAAGGCAGAGAGGCTGCCACCTCTGAGCTTTACACGGACAGCTCTGAACAGGATTTGTTCCGAGGGCCAATTCCTGAGCACTTCCTGTTGACCAGGGTCAGGGTGGATGGAGTACCTTTTGATATCGCTCGCAACTGCCTCGGGTGCCAGAGCTCTTGAACAGGGCACGCCAAATCCCTAGTCCTTGCCCTTGGGGAGCTGGCAGGTGAGGAACAGAGATACTGCCCCACCCTGGATCTCTTTTGGTCCAGCACAAACCCAGCTGGAATGGGAAAAGCGGCAAGTGCCCCACCAGACGGCGCAGGCCAACCCCCGGCCCTGTCTCTTCGGTGCTCCTAATCCTTTCCTGAATGGGCGGCTCTGCTTGGCTCCGGGGGAGGAGGGGCCCGAGCAGGGAGGGAGGGAGGGGTTACTGGCTGCAAGGCTGCTTTGATTTGGCTCCCAATGGCTCCCGGCATGCAGCTTTGTTGGCCCGGGTCCTACCTTGCAGGTCCTGTGAGGTGAGAGGCCCCATCGGTGATACCCACAACGTGGGCCCTGGGTCTCGGGTCGGTGAATTTCCCAGAGGGCCAAGCCCCAGCACTTCCCCCCTGCAGACCAGGGCCTTCCGCCTGCTGATGGAGGAAGGGGCTCAGCACCACCTCTGTCTGCATGTGTCTCTGAATAATGGAGTCTCCAGCTCGGATCCCGCCCTGATTTTCCAAGGCATCTGGCTCTTTTTCACCAAGGGTCAGCCTTCCTGGGCATAGTGGCCGGAACTGTACCACTGCAGTAGCCTCGGCACCCAGCTGAGAGACAGAAGGCCTCCCTCAGATGGCACCTGCTTCCTGGGCTGTGATGGGATGGAAACTCCTATGTGGTGGGGGAGAGGCCCCAGGGGTGTTAATTCCCGCCTGTCAGGGATCGGACAGGAGGGCCTGGGCTGGGGGCCAGGGAGTAGCCTCTCCTGCCATCGGTGTCTATCTCCTCCACCTTCCCTGAATGTCTCTTCGCCTGCTTGGTAGGTCAGGATGTCCATTCTCGCTCGCAGCCCTGTCCGTTGCATCCCACACAAGAATATGCTGTAAACAGTCCCCCACCTCCTCAGTGAAGTCTATCCATCGCCCAGTTCTTGGCTGAGCATTTTCTGGTTCTGCTGTGGTCTCGGACCAGCCTGCCTCTACTCGGAGGAAAGCTCTGGGTGGGAAGAGAGATTCTGGAGTGGATTTTGCCCCCGCCTTTGGCAGAACAACAAAGAGATATGAAGTCAGCCATCCTGGCTCATTCCCGCTTCCGGCTGGATGGGCCTTGTGGTAGTGAGCCAGTTGGGAGCTCTCAGTCCCACCATTTTTCCTGCAGTCCCCGTGGGGAGCGGGAGGTGCCTGAGGGCAAGTTGCAGATTCAGGAGGTGGTCACTGCCGACTTTTTTTTTCCTAAAGGCAGAACCAGTGTCTCAGTGACGAGAAACACACCGTCTCCCACAATGATGCCTGTCCATGCCAGAATAATGCTATGTCCTTGCAGAGAAATTTAGGAAAACCCAGTGGGGGCATCACTGCCTCATTTCCAACATTCCAGCCCCATCCTGTAACCCAGTCTCCAAGCCCCTTGCGTTCATATACCTGTGCATATCTTTCAATTTACACTTCCTAGTTGGTTTTCTCCTTGGAGGAGTGTTCTGACCAAGAATCCCCAGGCTCCTCGGCCTCTCATCTTTCCTAGGCCCTATCCCAGTCTTTGGATTCTCAATCAATCAATCAGTCAGTCAGTCAGTCAGTACCTACTCTCTGCAGGACATTGTCCTAAGCACTTGGGAGAGCACAGTAATCACTTAATAATAATGATAATAATGGCATTTATTAAGCATGTACTATGTGCAAAGCACTGTTCTAGGCTCTGGGGAGGTTACAAGGTGATCAGGTTGTCCCACGGGGGGCTCACAGTCTTCAGTCTTCATCCCCATTTTATAGATGAGGTAACTCAGGCCCAGAGAGGTGAAGTGACTTGCCCAAAGTCATACAGCTGACAATTGGAGGAGCCGGAATTTGAACCCGTGACCTCAGACTCCAAAGCCCAGGCTCTTTCCACTGAGCCATGCTGCGTCTCTAATATTTAATACTTAATACAGTGCTCTGCACACAATAATAATAATGATAATTATGATGGTATTTGTTAAGCACTTACTATGTGCCAAGCACTGTTCTAAGCGCTGGGATGGATACAAAGTTATCAGGTTGTCCCACATGGGGCTCACAGTCATAATCCCCATTTTATGGAAAGAACAAAGGCTTTGGAGTCAGAGGTCATGGATTCAAATCCCGGCTCCACCAATTGTCAGCTGTGTGACATTGGGCAAGTCACTTAATCAATCAATCAATCATATTTATTGAGCGCTTATTATGTGCAGAGCACTGTACTAAGCGCTTAGGAAGTACAAATTGGCAACACATAGAGACAGTCCCTACCCAACAGTGGGCTCACAGTCTAAAAGGGGGAGACAGAGAACAAAACCAAACATACCAACAAAATAAAATAAATAGGATAGAAATGTACAAGTAAAATAAATAAATAAATAAATAAATAAATAGAGTAATAAATATGTACAACCATATATACATATATACAGGTGCTGTGGGGAAGGGAAGGAGGTAAGATGGGGGGATGGAGGGGGGACGAGGGGGAGAGGAAGGAAGGGGCTCAGTCTGGGAAGGCCTCCTGGAGGAGGTGAGCTCTCAGCAAGGCCTTGAAGGGAGGAAGAGAGCTAGCTTGGCGGAGGGGCAGAGGGAGGCCATTCCAGGCCCGGGGGATGACGTGGGCTGGGGGTCGATGGCGGGACAGGCGAGAACGAGGCACGGTGAGGAGATTAGCGGCAGAGGAGTGGAGGGTGCGGGCTGGGCTGGAGAAGGAGAGAAGGGAGGTGAGGTAGGAGGGGGCGAGGGGATGGACAGTCTTGAAGCCCAGGGTGAGGAGTTTCTGCCTGATGCGCAGATTGATTGGTGGCCACTGGAGATTTTTGAGGAGGGGAGTAATATGCCCAGAGCGTTTCTGGACAAAGATAATCCGGGCAGCAGCATGAAGTATGGATTGAAGTGGAGAGAGACACGAGGATGGGAGATCAGAGAGAAGGCTGGTGCAGTAGTCCAGACGGGATAGGATGAGAGCTTGAACGAGCAGGGTAGCGGTTTGGATGGAGAGGAAAGGGCGGATCTTGGCAATGTTGCGGAGCTGAAACCGGCAGGTTTTGGTGACGGCTTGGATTTGAGGGGTGAATGAGAGAGCGAAGTCGAGGATGACACCAAGGTTGTGGGCTTGTGAGACGGGAAGGATGGTAGTGCCGTCAACAGAGATGGGAAAGTCAGGGAGAGGACAAGGTCTGGGAGGGAAGACAAGGAGCTCAGTCTTCGACATGTTGAGCTTTAGGGGGCGGGCGGACATCCAGATGGAGATGTCCTGAAGGTAGGAGGAGATGCGAGCCCGGAGGGAGGGGGAGAGAGCAGGGGCAGAGATGTAGATCTGGGTGTCATCAGCGTAGAGATGATAGTTGAAGCCGTGGGAGCGAATGAGGTCACCAAGGGAGTGAGTGTAGATTGAGAACAGAAGGGGACCAAGCACTGAACCTTGGGGAACCCCCACAGTAAGAGGATGGGAGGGGGAGGAGGAGCCTGCAAAAGAGACTGAGAAAGAACGACCGGAGAGATAAGAGGAGAACCAGGAGAACCTCATTTGTAAAATGGGGATTAAGACTATGAGCCCCCGTGTGACAACCTGATCACCTTGTAACCTCCCCAGTGCTTAGAACAGTGCTTTGCACATAGTAAGCACTTAAATGCTATCATTATTATTATTACAGATGAGGTAACTAAGCCACAGAGAAGTTAAATAACTTGCCCAGAGTCACACAGCAGACAAGTGGCGGAGCTGGGATTAGAACCCATGACCTCTGACTCCCAAGCCCGTGCTGTTTCCTCTAAGCCATGCAGTAATCAATATCTGCCATTCGTTTTTATGGTACTTGTAAAGCGCTTACTATGTGTCAAGCACTGTTCTAAGCACTGGGGTAGATAAAAGATAATCAAGTTGGATAGGGATTGTATCACATAGGGCTCATAGCCTAAGTCATTGATTGATTTATTGATTACAATAAAGTAGACCCGATCCCTGCCCTCAAGGAGCTGACCATCTATGAGAAGCAGCGTGGCTCAGTGGAAAGAGCCTGGGCTTTCGAGTCAGAGGTCATGGGTTCAAATGCCGACTCCACCACTTGTCAGCTGTGTGACTTTGGGCAAGTCACTTAACTTCTCTGAGCCTCAGTTACCCCATCTGTAAAATGGGGATGAAGACTGTGGGCCCCCCATGGGGCAACCTGATCACCTTGTAACCTCCCCAGTGCTTAGAACAGTGCTTTGCAGATAGTAAGCACTTAATAAATGCCATCATTATTATTATTATTATTATTAGAATACAGGTAGGGGGCAGTAATGGAGAATATAAGATATGTACCATGGAGGTTGGTGAGCACTAAAGTGATAATAATAATATTATCACTTAATAATAATAATCAATCAATCAATCAGTCGTATTTATTGAGCACTGACTGTGTGCAGAGCTGAGCACTGTACTAAGCACTTGGGAAGTACAAGTTGGCAACACATAGAGACAGTCCCTACCCAACAGTGGGCTCACAGTCTAGAAGGGGGAGACAGAGAACAAAACCAAACATATTAACAAAATAAAATAAATAGAATAGATATGTACAAGTAAAATAAATAAATAGAGTAATAAATATGTACAAACATATATACATATATACAGGTGCTGTGGGGAAGGGAAGGAGGTAAGACGGGGGGGATGGAGAGGGAGACGAGGGGGAGAGGAAGGAGGGGCCTCAGTCTGGGAAGGCCTCCAGACTTAATAATAATAATAATAATAATTTTGGTATTTGTTAAGCACTTACTATGTGCCAAACACTGTTCTAAGCACTGGGTAGATACAAGGTAATCAAGTTGTCCCACATGGGGCTCACAGTCTTAATCCCCATTTTCCAGATGAGGTAACTGATGCACAGAGAAGTTAAGTGACTTGCCTAAAGTCACACAGCTCATAGTGGCAGAGCCGATATTAGAACCCATGACCTCTGACTCCCAAGTCCGGGCTCTTTCCACTGAGCCACGCTGCTTCTCTGATGGGATGAGTTGGAGTGATGAGAGATGTCTTGGGGAAGGCCTTCTGGAACAAGTGTGATTTCAGAAGGCCTTTGAAGATAGAACTACCTTGGGTGTGAAAGGGAAGGAAACTACAGACATCAACAGTAAGTTGGCAGAGGGAAAGACCAGACTGAGGCCCAGTAAGTAGGTTGGGTTGAGAGCATCAAAACAAATGTGTGACCTGGGGGAAGATGAGGAAATTCTGCAAACTTCATCTTCATCTCATCCCATCTTCTCCATCCAAATGGCCACCTTGCTGGTCCAGTGACTTGTCATATCCCACCTCAACTACTGCAACAGCCTTTACACTGACCTCTCTGCCTCTAGTCTTTTCCCTCCCTAGTCTGTACTTTACTCTGCTACCGAGATCAGCTCCTCAAAATCCTTCAATGATTGCCCATTCCTTTCTGCATTTAGCATCCTGACCCAAATTGGCTTTAAGGCACTCAACCAGCTGCTCTGTCTCCCCCTTTACTTATCCTCACCCCTCTCTCACAACACTCCAGCTCTCACTCTTGACTTATCTTTTGCCACCAATTCATTGTGCCTTGCTCAGACCTCTCACTGCCAACCTCCTGCTCCCAATGGCACGGGCTTAGGAGTGAGAGGATGTGGGTTTTAGTCCCGCCTCCCCTACTTGTCTGCCATGTGAACTTGGGCAAGCCATTTAAGTTATCTGTTTCTCGGTTACTTCATCTGTAAAATGGGGATTAAGACTGTGAGCCCCATGTGGGACAACCTGATTACCTTGAAACTACCCCAGCACTTTGAACAGTACTTGACATATAGTAAGCACTTAACAAATACCATTATTATTATTATTATTACTCTGCTTGGAAACCCCTCCTATTTCACATCCGGCAGGGCACGGCACTCTCCATCTTCAAAGCTCTTCTGAAATCCCATCTCCTCCAGGAGGACTCCCTTGATTAATCTCTCTTCTCCTTACCCTGTTCACCACCACAACTGCCACTTAGCCTTTCCACGCCACCTGGGCACTGGAGTTCTCATCCCCCCTCCCATCCCACTGTTGCGCTTATGAATATATTTTTATTTTACCATATTGCTTCCTTTTACTGTGTGTCTCCCTTGCTAGGTCGTAAGCTCCTTGAAAGCAGGGATCAGTAACTCAATTGTACTTTCTCAAGGAATTAGTATAGTGCTCTGTCCTTGCTTGCTTATTCATTCAGCCTTATTTAATAATAATAATAATAATGATGATGGCATTTATGAAGTGCTTACTATATGCAAAGCACTGTTCTAAGTGCTGGGGATTACAAGGTGATCAGGTTGTCCCACGAGGGGCTCACAGTCTTCGTCCCCATTTTACAGATGAGGTAACTGAGGCCCAGAGAAGTTAAGTGACTTGCCCAAAGTCACACAGCTGACAATGGCGGAGCCGGGATTTGAACCCATGACCTCTGACTCCAAAGCCCGGGCTCTTTCCACTGAGCCATGCTGCTTCTCAGCATTTCATTCAATCAATCAATCAATCAATCAATCGTATTTATTGAGCACTTACTATGTGCAGAGCACTGTACTAAGCGCTTGGGAAGTACAAATTGGCATCACATAGAGACAGTCCCTACCCAACAGTGGGCTCACAGTCTAAAAGGGGGAGACAGAGAACAGAACCAAACATACCAACAAAATAAAATAAGTAGGATAGAAATGTACAAGTAAAATAAATAAATAAATAAATAAATAGAGTAATAAATATGTACAACCATATATACATATATACAGGTGCTGTGGGGAAGGGAAGGAGGTAAGACGGGGGGATGGAGAGGGGGACGAGGGGGAGAGGAAAGAAGGGGCTCAGTGTGGGAAGGCCTCCTGGAGGAGGTGAGCTCTCAGCAGGGCCTTAAAGGGAGGAAGAGAGCTAGCTTGGCAGATGGGCAGAGGGAGGGCATTCCAGGCCCGGGGGATGACGTGGGCCGGGGGTCGATGGCGGGACAGGCGAGAGCGAGGTACAGTGAGGAGATTAGTGGTGGAGGAGCGGAGGGTGCGGGCTGGGCTGGAGAAGGAGAGAAGGGAGGTGAGGTAGGAGGGGGCGAGGTGATGGACAGCCTTGAAGCCCAGGATGAGGAGTTTCTGCTTGATGCGCAGATTGATCGGTAGCCATTGGAGGTTTTTGAGGAGGGAAGTAATATGTCCAGAGCGTTTCTGGACAAAGATAATCCGGGCAGCAGCATGAAGTATGGATTGAAGTGGAGAGAGACACGAGGATGGGAGATCAGAGAGAAGGCTGATGCAGTAGTCCAGACGGGATAGGATGAGAGCTTGAATTAGCAGGGTAGCGGTTTGGATGGAGAGGAAAGGGCGGATCTTGGCAGTGTTGCGGAGCTGAGACCGGCAGGTTTTGGTGACGGCTTGGATGTGAGGGGTGAATGAGAGAGCGGAGTCGAGGATGACACCAAGGTTGCGGGCTTGTGAGACGGGAAGGATGGTAGTGCCGTCAACAGAGATGGGAAAGTCAGGGAGAGGACAAGGTTTGGGAGGGAAGACAAGGAGCTCAATCGTATTTGTTGAGCGCTTACTGTGTGCAGAGCACTGTACTAAGTGCTTGCAAAGTACAAGTTGGCACTTATTGAGCACTTACTGTGGGCAGAGCACTGTACTAAGCGCTTGGGAGAGTACAGTATAATAATAAACCGACCCATTCCCTGCCCAAAACAAGCTTACAGTCTAGAGAGGGAGACAGGTATTAATATACATCAATCAATGACTGCTGCTAATCTCCTCACCGTGCCTCGTTCTCGCCTGTCCCACCGTCGACCCCCGGCCCACGTCATCCCCCTGGCCTGGAATGGCCTCCCTCTGCCCATCCGCCAATCTAGCTCTCTTCCTCCCTTCAAGGTCCTGCTGAGAGCTCACCTCCTCCAGGAGGCCTTCCCACACTGAGCCCCCTCCTTCCTCTCCCCCTCGCCCCCACCTCCATCCCCCCGTCTTACCTCCTTCCCTTCCCCACAGCACCTGTATATATGTATATATACTTGTACATATTTATTACTCTATTTATTTATTTATTTTACTTGTACATATCTATTCTATTTATTTTATTTTGTTAATATGTTTGGTTTTGTTCTCTGTCTCCCCCTTCTAGACTGTGAGCCCACTGTTGGGTAAGGACTGTCTCTATATGCTGCCGACTTGTACTTCCCGCACTTAGTACAGTGCTCTGCACACAGTAAGCGCTCAATAAATATGATCGATTGATTGATTGATAGGGAGGGGCAGGGAGGGGGGATGAATAAAGGGAGCAAGTCAGGGCAACGCAGAAAGGAATAGGAGAAGAGGAAAGGGAGGGTTAGTCAGGGAAGGCCTCTTGGAGGAGAGAGGCCTCAAGAACCCTGGGACGTGGTCACTCCAGCCTGCAGCCGGACAGGATAGATCGGGGTTGAATGTTTAGAAGCCCATGCCTACTGTGGCTGCCAGGACCACCTGGCTAATGGATCCCATGGCTTTTCCGACTCCCAGGCTCCTCCAGCTTTGAGATAAAGTTGTTCCCATGGCTTTTCCAACTCCCAGGCTCCTCCAACTTTGAGATAAAGTTGTTCCCATCGCAGTGCTCGGGGTGCCCCCTGCTGGATGGCCCCGGAAGCAGGCTTCAGGAGCTCTCCCCGCTTCCTCGCCCTGGATGGGTTGCCCTAAGCCACGTTCGTTCATTCATTCATTCATTCATTCATTCATTCATTCAATCGTTTTTATTGAGCGCTTACTATGTGCAGAGCACTGGACTAAGCGCTTGGGAAGTACAAGTTGGCAACATATAGAGACGGTCCCTACCCTACAACGGGCTCACACCTTCACACCGAGCAGCTCCTTCCATGGCTCCTTGTTGTCCAGTGGAATCAATCAATCAATCAATCAATCAATCAGTCATATTTATTGAGCGCTTACTGTGTGCAGATGTATTAAGCGCTTGGGAAGTACAAGTTGGCAACATATAGAGACAGTCCCTACCCAACAGTGGGCTCACAGTCTAAAAGGGGGGAGACAGAGAACAAAACCAAACATACTAATAAAATAAAATAAATAGAATAGATATCATCATCATCAATCGTATTTATTGAGCGCTTACTATGTGCAGAGCACTGTACTAAGCGCTTGGGAAGTACAAATTGGCAACATATAGAGACAGTCCCTACCCAACAGTGGGCTCACAGTCTAAAAGGGGGAGACAGAGAACAAAACCAAACATACTAACAAAATAAAATAAATAGAATAGATATGTACAAATAAAATGAATAAATAAATAAATAGAGTAATAAATATGTACAAACATATATACATATATACAGGTGCTGTGGGGAAGGGAAGAAGATATGTACAAGTAAAATAAATAGATAGAGTAATAAATATGTACAAACATATATACATATACACAGGTGCTGTGGGGAAGGGAAGGAGGTAAGATGGGGGATGGAGAGGGGAACGAGGGGGAGAGGAGGGAAGGGGCTCAGTCTGGGAAGGCCTCCTGGAGGAGGTGAGCTCTCAATAGGGTCTTGAAGGGAGGAAGGTCATGGGGTCAAATCCCAGCTCTGCCAATTGTCAGCTGTGTGACTTTGGGCAAGTCACTTAACTTCTCTGGGCCTCAGTTACCTCATCTGGTAAGAAGCAGTGTGGCTCAGTGGAAACAGCCCGGGCTTGGGAGTCAGAGGATGTGGGTTCCAATCCTGGCTCCATCACTCGCCTGCTGTGTGATCTCGGGCAAGCCGCTTAACTTCTCCGTGCCTCAGTTACGTCATCCTGTCATCTCCGACCCCAGCGGAATCACCGAGTATTCCTCGCGCTGTGCCAGGCCACCTGGTGTGTAATAAGAGTAATCGGTTACTATGTGTCAAGCCCTGTTCTAAGCGCTGGGGTAGATACAAGGTAATCAGGTTGTCTCATGTGGGGCTCACGGTCTTATTCCCCATTTTACAGATGAGGGAACTGAGAGAAGTTAAGTGGCTTGCCCAAAGTCACACGGCAGACATGTGGCGGAGCCGGGATTAGAACCACGTCCTCGACTCCCAAGCCCGGGGTCTTTCCATTAAGCCACGCTGCTTCTCTATGTATACACAGTGGGGCATCAAGCACTGTTCTGAGCGCTGGGGTAGATACAAGGTAATCAGGTTGTCCCACATGGAGCTCACAGTCTTATTCACTATTTTCCAGATGAGGGAACTGAGGCACAGGGACGTGAAGTGGCTTACCCAAGGACACACAGCAGACAAGTGGCAGAGCTGGGACTAGAACCCATGTCCTCTGACTCCCAAGCCCAGGCTCTTTCCACTAAGTCACGCTGCTTCTCTAGATCCACTCAGTATCCACTCAGCTCTAGCCCAGTTCATCTCCAGCCCAGCTCCAGCCCCATCAGGGTCATTCATTCAATCATTCAATTGTATTTATTGAGCGCTTATTGTGTGCAGAGCACTGGACTAAGCACTTGGGAAGTACAAGTTGGCAACATATAGAGACGGTCCCTACCCAACAACGGGCTCACAGTCTAGAAGGGGGAGACAGACAACACAACAAAACATGTGGGCAGGTGTCAAGTCATCAGAATAAATAGAAGTAAAGCTGGATGCACATCATTAACAAAATAAATAGAATAGTAAATATGTACAAGTAAAATAAATAGAGTAATAAATCTGTATAAACATATATACAGGTGCTGTGGGGAGGGGAAGGAGGTAGGGCTGGGGGGATGGGGAGGAGGAGAGGAAAAAGAGGGCTCAGTCTGGGAAGGCCTCCTGGAGGAGGTGAGCTCTCAGTAGGATTTTGAAGGGAGGAAGAGAGCTAGCCTGGCGGATGTGCTTTTGTTTTGGAGGGTTTTTTTTGTGGTATTTGTAAAGCAATATTTGTAAAGTATTTACTATGTGTCAAACGCTGTTCTAAGCCCTTCTAGACTGTGAGCCCGCTGTTGGATAGGGACCATCTCTGTATGTTGCCAACTTGTACTTCCCAAGTGCTTAGTACAGTACTCTGCACACAGTGCTCAATAAATACGATCGAATGAATGAATGAATGAATGAATGAATGAATACAGGTTAATCAGGCCGGATCCAGTCCCCGTCCCACTTGGAGCTCACAATCTAAGTAGGAGGGGAAAAGGATATTGACTCCCCATTATGCAGTTGAGGAAACTGAGGCACAAAAAAGTTAAGTGACTTTCAAAAGGTTACACAGCAGGTAACTGGCATAGCTGGGATTAGAACCCAGGTCCTCTGGTTCCCGGGCCTGTGCTTTATCCACTAGGCCCTGCTGCTTCTTTGGACTTGCAGAGACCTCTCCTCACTTCCCCTGGCCGGAGGTCACCTAAGCACTACTAAGAGCTTCCTGGAGCTTCATTCAGCAGAGTCAGAAGGCCTCTCCACCAGGCTCAGGACCATGAAATGCCTCTTTTCTCCTTGATGCCAAGCTTTTCCCATTCCCCAGAGCCTTTGCAGTGATGGGCCACCCTGACAGAGCCAAGATTCAGGGCAAAAGGCAAATTTAAGAGACAGAACCTGTCAGCCCAACAGTCAAGCCAAATAGCAGAAAACAGAGGATATGACCATTGCTCTCAGGTGAACAAGAAGTCCACATCCAGGCAACCAGTGGTGAAGGTCTGTTCCTTGCAGAGCCCTGGGAACAGGCCAGTGTAGGATATTTGTGGCAGCAGAGCCTAGTGAGAAGACCTGGGACTCTGGTAATGTCACTTGCTGGCTGTGTGACTTTGGGTAAGTCACTTCACTCTTCTGTGCCTCAGTTTCCTCATCTGTAAGATAGGGATGAGTCAGTCAGTCAGTCGTATTAATTGAGCACTTACTGTGTGCAGACCACTGTACTAATCGCTTGGGAGAGTACAGTATAGCAATATAACAGACACAGTCCATGCCCATACTGAGCTTACAGTCTAGAGTGACAGACACTAAATAAATAAAATTACAGATATGTACCTAAGCGCTGTGGGACTGGGAGCAGGTGAATGAATGAAGGGGACAAGTCAGGGTGATCCAGAAGGGAATGGCAGAAAAGGAAAAGAGAGCTAAGTCAGGGAAGACCTCTTGCAGGAGATGTAATAATAATAATAATAATAATAATAATGGCATTTGTTAAGCACTTACTATGTGTGAAGCACTGTTCTAAGCACTGGGGGGCGAGGAATACAAGGTGATCAGGTCGTCCCACGTGGGGCTCACAGTCTTAGTCCCCGTTTTACAGATGTGCCTTCAACAAGGCTCTAAAGGGGGTGTGAGACTCTCTCCTTCTTAGATAACGAGTCCCATGTGGGGCAGGGACTGGATCCAGTCTGGCTACTTGCATCTTCCCCAGTCCTTAGCACCGTGCTTGGCACGTAGTGGGTGCTTAATAAATGCCACCATTATTATTGTGGAGAGTCACTCGGTGAAGTCCCGAGAGCTTGGGCCACTGTGCACCAGGATTAGCTAGCCTGCAGGCAAGATGTGCTGCCTTGGCCCATAAGGAGAACCAAGACATCACCCCACTGCTGAGCCTTGGATGGAAACTCTACCAGCCGGGGCCAGGAATGTCCCCGCTTTACCCCCCCTGCTTTAGAGAAGCAGCGTGGCTCGGTCGATAGAGCCTGGGCTTTGGAGTCAGAGGTCATGGGTTCAAATACCAGCTCCGCCAATTGTCAGCTGTGTGACTTTGGGCAAGTCACTTCTCTGTGCCGCAGTTACCTCATCTGTAAAATGGGGATTAAGACTGTGAGCCCCCTGTGGGACAACCTGATCGCCTTGTAACCTCCCCAGCACTTAGAACAGTGCTTTGCACATAGTAAGTGCTTAATAAATGCTATTATTATTATTATTATTATTGTTATTATTATTATTATTATTATGATCCCCTCAGACTGAGCCAGCCTTTGCCATCCAGGGCACAGCCCCCAGCTGGGGACCAACGATGCCACCTGCTGGCTGCATTGCCAAAATTCAACCAGAGCAGAGGAGAGCTTCCTCAGTTTCCCCCTCCTGAGGGAAGCCGGACAGAATGGGAATGATGCCCGGGATGTGCCGGACACCGTGTGTAGGGTCCCTCCTCCCCAGACTCTGGAGAGGAGCTGCTGCTGCTGCTGCAACACCAGCCAGAGACCGGAGAGGAACTGAGGAGGGGTGTCAGGGACAGGGACCCTGACTTCCAGAATCCCCTTCCCTGGATCAGAGCTGTCTGAAGTGTTCCTAAAAGGTGGGGAGGTGGAAGAGACAGCGGAGTCGGCGGGGCAGAGGAAAGGACCCTTCAGTCCTGCTTCTGCAAACTGATTGGGGGACAGGGAGAGAGCTTAGGGGTGGAATGTCACCTTTGTCCCCTTCCACCTCCCAGAACAACCCTGATTAATCAGTCAGTCGTATTTATTGAGTGTGACTCAGTAGACTAGACTGTGAGCCCACTGCCGGGTAGGGACCGTCTCTATATGTTGCCAATTTGTACTTCCCAAGTGCTTAGTACAGTGCTCTGCACACAGTAAGTGATCAATAAATATGATTGAATGAATGAATATTGAGTGGGTACTGTGTGCAGAGCACTGTACTAAGTGCTTGGACTACATGAAACAAGTGCAAATCCCAGTCCCCAACCCGTGCTGCTGCGGGGAAACAAGGGAAGCAGCTTTCCTTGATCTGTGGCCCACCCTCAGTTTCCTGCTACAGTGTTACTGGGTGGGGGCAACCTGAGAAGCGAGGTGGATAGAGCACAGGCCTGAGAGTCACAAGGTCATGGGTTCAAATCCTGGCTCCACCAATTGTCAGCTGTGTGACTTTGGGCAAGTCACTTCACTTCTCAGTGCCTCAGTTAACTCATCTGTAAAATGGGAATTGAGACTGGGAGCTCCATATGGGGTAAGGATTGTGTCCAACCTAATTGGCTTGTATCCAACCCAGCACATAATACAGTGCCTGGCACACAGTAAGCGCTTAACAAATATCAAATATCAGCCTGTCAGCCTGCCTGCCTTCCCCAGGCAGAGGTGCCAATTTTTCATTTGCAGCACTGGGAAGAAAAGAGGGTAGAGATGATAGGGAGGGTGAAGACTGTGAGGGGAGGAGGACAGGACTCAAATTGCCCTTAAATCAGAAAGCCACCATCTTGGGTCTTTTCAACCCTAATTGGCAACTCTGGACCTGGATTGAGTGAGGCAGGGAATTCAGCTCATCATCATCATCATCATCAATCGTATTTATTGAGCGCTTACTATGTGCAGAGCACTGTACTAAGCGCTTGGGAAGTACAAATTGGCAACATATAGAGACAGTCCCTACCCAACAGTGGGCTCACAGTCTAAAAGGGGGAGACAGAGAACAAAACCAAACATACTAACAAAATAAAATAAATAGAATAGATATGTACAAGTAAAATGAATAAATAAATAGAGTAATAAATATGTACAAACATATATACAGGTATACAGCTCAAACAGTTATGGGGGTGGGTGGTGGCCGCAGTGGAGTGGGTCCCCGTGCCGCCTGTCCAGCAGTCAGAGATCGGGAGTTCTCCCATAATCTCATCCCCCACCAGTCTCTACGGCTCCCCAGCCCCGCACGTGGTTTTGGCTGGGGGTGGGGGCGGTCCCCACCCTGGGGAACTGGAGACCTCTCCCCTCATCCTACCATGTTCAGAGCCTTTAACTGAACACCTGGGAGAAGGCCATCGAGTAGGAGATCCTCGAGGGGCTGACAAACCACTGACTCATCCGTTTCCCACTGTCTGTAAGTGTCCCGGAGCTCAGAGGTCAGGCCTCTCCTGACTACGTTGCCTTTCTGGCCAAGGGCTCTGACCAGAGACCCAAGAATAACTGGCGGACCTGCTGGAAAGCGAATTAGGAGACCGTGCCCTGGACCTGCCTCCCACCGAAGCACACCTGATGCTTCTGTGCTTGGCCTTGGGACCCGATGATGCGGGCCAGAGGGCTGCCCTGGAAACATTCCCCCCGCCCCCCCCCTCCCCACTTGGCCGGGAGCTGAGGAGAGCCGCTTGTTTGAGTTGGCTGGCCCAGCTACGAAGCATCTGGCTCTAAGAGACAGTCCCCAGCAGCAGTGGTGGCACTGGAGGTGGCAGCACAGGCTCTTCGTGGGAACCATCGCCCTGGCCCCAAGTGGCAACTCCAGCCCCGTAAGAACCCTCCTGGAGGCAGCTCCCCGTCCCCTCACAAGTGGCCCCCCTGGTAGCACGGTCTCGCCTCAGAGACTGGGCCGTTTGCTCAAGCCAGGAAAGGTAACTGTTGCTTGGACTCGTGTTATCTCGTACTCGGGTTTTGGTTTTCCTTCCAAGGCTTCAGGTGACTCAGCCCAAGGCAGCAGAAGGGAGTGGAAGCTGAGGTCCCTGTAAGTCTAGGTCCCTGGCCCGGCCCGGCCTGGCCTGACCTGGGGCGGACAGGAGAGCAGAGGAAGCCCTGGAACCTCCTCTCCGGCCAGTTCGGTGATGAGCTTCCTCCCTTGGGCGGGGACGCTCGGGTCTCTCCAGCCTGGACGGAAATGCAGCCAGAAGGATTTAGGTTAGAACAAAGGAGGGTTTCAGGCTAGGCATTGGAATAGGTTTCAGGAGGAGGTGGTCTTTTCTTGGCGGGATAGAAAATAAGACCTCATCTGTCTGGGATAATCATTATGAAAGAATGATCTCTTGGATTTCTATAAGAAACCTCTCTCTCCGAGCTCTGAGACCTTTCTCGAGTATTCTCTCATCTCATCTCCCAACGGCCATGGGCACTCTGGAGGCCTTCCCTAAGTCTTTCTTTCCTCTTCTGCTCCTTTCTGCGTTGCCCTGACTTGCTCTCGTTATTCAACCACCCTCAAGCCCCCCAGCACTCATGTCCATATCTGTCATTTATTCATTTATTTATTTATGTAAATGTACGTGTCCCCCTGAAGACTAAGCTCGTTGTGGTCAGGGAATGTGTTTGTTTTTTGTTATGTTGTACTCTCCCAAGCAGTTAGTACAGTACTTTGCAAGTGTCGTGATTGAATGAATGAATGACTATAGAGAGCAGACTAGTAGCCTTCTCTGCAGTCTTCCCAAATGGCCCCACTTATTCATTCATTCATTCAATCGTATTTATTGAGCCCTTACTATGTGCAGAGCACTGTACCAAGTGCTTGGAAAGTATAATTTGGCAATAAAGAGAGGCAATCCCTGCCCACACCAGGCTTACAGTCTAGAAGGGGGAAGACAGACATCAAAACAAGTAAAACAGGCATCAATATAAATAAATAGAATTATAGATATATACACATCAATTCCAGGGTCCTTAACAGCCCCTGGCTTCTAAGTCCTCTCTTGTGGACTTTACCTGTATGTTTGTCATTTGGTTTTTCTGTTTGTTTTGTTTTGTTTTTAATGGTATTTCTTCAACGCCTACTAAGTGCAAAGCACTGTTCTAAACCCTGGGGTAAACACAAGTTAATCAGGTTGGATGCAATCCCTGTCCCACATGGGTCTCACAATGTAAGTACGAGGGAGAGCAGGTATTGGATCCCCATTTTACAGATGAGAAAACTGAGACGCAGAGAAGTGAAGTGACATACCCAGGATCACAAAGCAGGTAAATGGCGGAGCCAGGATTAGAACCCCGGTCCTCTGAGTTTATTGATCTTTACTTGCTATGCTTGGTTGTTCTTTTGCCCTTTGTTCAGTCGTGTCTGTCCTGACCTCCCCGTTAAATTGCAAGCGTATTAAGGTCCAGGCCCATGGTTTGAAGTTTCCCAGGCAGCACCTCTGACAAGGCTCTGCATCTATTGGGAGATAGATAGATGCTTTGCATATAGTAAGCTCTTAGCAAATGCCATCATTATTTTAATTCAAAGCATCCTCTCCCTGTCTCCCATTTCTGGGCCCAAGGCTAGGACATTCTCTGCCTCCAACAGGCCCACCCGCATGTCTTCACCCACTGCTTCCATTACTCTAACTACCTCTTCCTTCCCCGCTCTCCGCAGGCTGGTTGAAGAATTTATGCTTCTGGCCAACATGGCTGTGGCCCACCAAATCCACCGCTCCTTCCCCGAGCAGGCCCTCCTCCGCCGCCACCCCCCTCCACAGAGCAAGCTGTTGAACGACCTGGTGGAATTCTGCCACCAGATGGGACTGGATATTGACTTCAGTTCAGCAGGGGCCCTCAATGTATGTGCCAGCCCCTCCTTGATCCCTCGGGGACAGCCTAGGGGGGTGGGGAGCATAACTGAGGTTGACCCTGGTCTCCCCTTCCCAATCCCGGATTCTCACTGGGGCCCATACGTCTCCAGACATTGCCCTTTCCAGTAGTGGCCTGGAAGCTGGGAAGAAGGTTCAGAATCTAGACATATTACCCCCCAGCAAGTACTGGGAGAGGTCTAAGGGGCAAGGAAGCCTGGGTCCTGACCTCAGTGGAGACCGTTGGGGTAAGGATTGGATTGCCCTAGGGCGGGAGTGCGGGCTGATTCCCGTTCGAGGGGAACGTTGGCATTTGGGGCAGGTTTCCCTGATTGCCACCCTGCTCACCCACTCAGCTCACGAGCCTAAGGGAGGCCAGTGTGGTCTTTGGGGTGGGGATGGTGACACCGTGAGCATGGAGTGAGCTCCCGGCTGCTCCTTCAGGACCGGGCTGAGCGGGCACGACCCCAACCAGATGCCCAAGAGGGAGAGAGCCTTAGAGGCCCCAGGAAAGCAAAGCTTATGTCCAGCCGCTCATGATCTTGGGTTTCTTTTTGCTCTTAGGAAAGTCTGAACGAGATGTTTGGGGATGACAAGTATGCAGCAGCCAGGAAGGAAGTCCTCACCAACATGTGCTCCCGGCCCATGCAGGTATGGGGGAACTCCCTCCTCCCGGTCCCTTCCAGCTGCAGTCTCCCCCGTCCTCCGGGAAGCTCTGAGTTCATCGCTGTGGGAGAGACAGTCCCTGCCCACCCACAGATTGCACTGAATTTTCTCAGCAGCTGTCTTGGGTCCCGTGGTTCCCCCCAACCCCTTCCCCCTACACAGCCCCATCGGTAACTCCTGCTCCCTCTCATTCGCTCATCCCAGCAGTGGCGTCAGTGTTTAATCACCATGTCAGTCCAGCCCCTGGCCCGCCAGGGAACCGTGTGCCCGGGACTTGGCCGGGAAACAGAACACTCTGCCAAGGCCTGGCTCTGAGCCAGAGCCCAAGCTGGCGGCTCTGGTGCCCTGCCCACCTCGGCTTCTCCACTCTTCTCCCCCCACCCAGTGCGAGGAGCCGAGGGGTGACCCGGAGCCCAGGGGTCTGGGGCTGAAGGACCTGAGCTCCCCCGGCACTCTATGCTGTCACCGCCCTGATCTGCCGAGAGAAATAGCCCGATCGCCATGACCTATATAAAGGGCCCCTTGCCCTGTAGTCGTATCGTTCCTGGAGGTCAGTCAGTCAGCCAGTCAGTCGAATTTATTGAGTGCTTACTGTGTTCAGAGCACCATACTAAGCACTTGGGAGAGTACAATAAAACAATAGAACAGATACATTCCCTTCCCACAATGATCTTACAGTCTAGAGGGGGAGACAGTTGTTAATGTAAATAGATGGATAGACAGAGAGAGAGAGAGAGAGAAGAGCCCGGGCTTGGGAGTCAGAGGTCGTGGGTTCTAATCCCAGCTCTGCCACTGGTCAGCTGTGTGACTTTGGGCAAGTCACTTGACTTCTCTGTGCCTCAGTTCCCTCATCTGTAAAATGGGGATTAAGACTGTGAGCCCCACGTGGGACAACCTGATTACCTTGAATCTCCCCCAGCTCTTAGAGCAGTGCTCAGCACATAGTAAGCACTTAACAAATGCTGTTATTATTATTATTATTAATAATAATAATAAGTAAAATTACAGATATGGACATAAGTGCTTTGGGGCTGGGAGGGGGGATGAATAATGGGAGTAAGTCAGAAGGGAGTGGGAGAAACAGGAAAGGAAGGCTTAGGGAAGGCCTCTTGGAGGAGATGTGCCTTTGATAAGGCTTTGAAGTGGGGGGAGAGTAATTGTCTGTCAGATATGAAGAGGGAGTCCGAGCAATTCCCTCACAAAACATGTAGATGAAGAAAAAGCCAAGTTACTCTTTCCACCTCCCTCCTCCCCATGCTTCCACCAATCCAAATCAAATATGCTTCCCCATCCTGTGCAGGGGCCACCACACTCCCCTCTCCCTTCTTCTTCCTGAACTCAGGAAGAGGAAGAGGAAGCAGGATTCTGGTTGCCCCCGGGCCCTGCTCGCTTGCCTGCTCACTGGGCACATCCAGTATTGAGGCTTCCCCCCTGCATGTTAGCAGACTGCTGGCTGCAGGTGGCTAGGAAGGATATTTCATGTGGGTTGTTCATTTGATGGTTGCTTCACTAATTAACTCATTTGCTGTACTCACTCATTAGCAGTTGCCTGAAGTCTCATTGGAACGGCAAAGATGGCAAGGGAGCCAGAGGAGGGAGAGAAGGAGCAAGAAGAGGGAGGAGGGCAGCTGTTTATCCAGCTGCTCAGGGCACCTACCCTGGCCCCAGCTCAGAAGTCCTAGGACCTCTAGCCTCTCCTGGTTCATCCAGGTGGATTTCCTAAGCACCCATGGTTTCGACGCAGGGCCGGAACAGATCACCTCAGCGGCCGGGTGGCCTCTGTCTGAACGAGGAATCATAATCAAAATAGTGATAAAAACAATATTAGTGATATTCGTTGTGCAGTAACTGTGTGTCAAACTCTGTATTAAGCGCTGAGGGAGATTCAAGATAATCGGGTCCCACACGGGGCTCGCAGAGTTAGTAGGAGGGAGAACAGTTATTGAATCCCCATTTTGCAGATGAGGAAACCGAGGCACAGAGAAGTTAAATGACTTGCTCAAAGTCACACAGTGGGTAAGTGGCAGAGCCAGGATTAGAACTCAGGTTTTCTGACTCCCAAGTCCATGGTCTTTCCATTAGGCCATGCCGCTTCTCAGTAGTCCCGGTGTTGCAGGAAGCAGGAGTGCTAGCCAGAGTAGTACTAGCCTCCTCTCCTCTCTGCTTCTCTTTTTCTCCCTTCTCACCTGGCAGACCTCCGCAGGGGGAGTGAGCCAGTCCTGCTGTCACAAGTGGGTCACGAGTGCAAATCCCCTGCCGCGGGATTCATCTGCTTCGTTCATTCACTCATTCAGTTGTATTTATTGAGAGCTAATGGTGTGCAGAGCACTGTACTAAGTGCTTGGGAAGTACAATTCAGCACCAAATAGAGACGATCCCTGACCACAGCGGGCTCAGTGGATGCAGGCCTAGGGCCCCCAACCAGAGCCATCCCTGGGATAGGCAAACCCAATCTCCACCTCCAGCCCCAACCCTAACCTTCAGGGGGTCCCAGCCCTCTAGAGACAGAGCCTTCAGCCGTGAATAATTCAACCAGAACCACTGATGGCTCTGGGTCAGTCGGCAGGGCTGAAAGCAAGGTTAAGGGAGCAGAACTACTCTGCCAATAAGTAGTCCCCTTCCTCAAACCTCCCCCCTACCAATGAGGACCCTACTGGCCTGTTTGTCCTACCCCAGTGCTTAGAATAGTGCTTGGCACATAGTAAGAGCTTAACAAATACCATAATAATAATAATAATAATAATAATTGTTATTATTCAGTCGTCACAGGGGCAGAAGTAGCCCTGCTAAGATACCACCCTCCTGAATCAGCCACTGACACCTCCCCTTTGGGGTGGACCAGGCCGGCCCCTTCCTCTGGCGGGTAGAGAGACCAGGAACACCCAGTCGAATCAATCAATCAATCAGTGGTATTTATTGAGTGCTTACTATGTGCAGAGCACTGGACTAAGCTCTTGGGAGAGTACAGTACCGCCGAAGTAGCAGATACGCTCCCTGTCCACGAGCTTATAATCTAAGGTAGTGAGATCTTCAGCCTATTTCAGGGAGTCTGACCCGGCCATAGGAAGGTCAGGCAGGGGGAGGGGAAGCAAGAGTAGAGTCCATTGGCGGAGGGCCAGCTGAACTGCTGGGGGAGGAGTGGTCAAGATGCCAGCAATACCCCTCCACCTGGCTTATAGGTTGTCCATTTGGGAAGGGTTGTATAAACTAAGAAACAGGGCCTGGGACCTACTGAGCACCCAGCCCCCTTCATTTATTCAGCCGTTTAATGCTATTCATTAAGCACCTGTTGGGTGCTGAGCCCTGCACTCAGTGCTGGAGAAAAAGACAAGTGGCTCCCACGGGGCTCACAATCAACGGTTCAGGGTGGGGAAGAGAGCATTAGCCACATAAGGAAAGATAAAGCAGTAGCATCACAAAACATAAAAGACAAGGTTAAGGGTAACTAGAAAAGGAGCAATGGGGCACTGGGGCTAGAGGAGCAGAATTTGAGGCTCATCGGGTCTCATCTCTGCAGCCCCAGATGTTTTTCTCTAGAAATGCTTGGATTGTCCCTGAAGAGAGTACTGTCAGGGAGAGAGGAGGACACCAGGGGACTGTCCCTGACCCTTCAGGACTGGCAGCCATCGGCAGCCCAACCCATCTGCTGCCCAGCCTACCGATCAGCCAGGCCTGCTGTCTGAAAGCAAAGAGGCCCCCATCAAATCCTAGCCAGGAAAGGGGAGCTGTCAGCCTCAGTCTGACTGTCTGGGCCACCTGACTGACTGTCACTTCAGAGCACTGAAACCTATTGGGTTTCGATAATCTCCCACCCAACAGGTTTGAGACCCCGACCTCCACCCAGATGGGCTCTTAGTGAATCTTGCAGCAGGGTGCCCACAAAAGTCCCAGCTGAGGTTTGCCTTCTCCTCCCCAGAAAGGCCTCTGTATTCTCCTCAGGGTCTTGGGCTTGGAGAGGGCATCATTGTTAATCTTCTCTTTCCTTTGAAGTTCCCTCTGGGCCCTGCCAGCTCCACTGCATCCTGCTCCTGTGATGTCATGTGTCCCCCTGCCCTCCGCGCCCCCCCCCCCCCCCCCCGCCCCCGCTCCCTCACCCCGGAGGGAGCAGATTCCAGCAGGTGCCAGAAAGCGCCCATATCTCCCATCCCGAGGGTGGCCCGTGCAGCCGAGGTGGTGGCCGGGGCACGGAGGCTGCCCCCCATCACTGCAGCGCTTGGCTACAGCTAATTAAAAGCGGGCAAAGGGGGGGCAATGGGTCCCCGCTGCACCCAGCCAGAGCTGCCAAGAGGAGAATGAAAGCAGCTCAAGATGGGCGAGGGAGAGGGGGCAGCGCCCGCCCACCCGCCATCAGTGGGGGCCATGATGCTAATGTGGCAGACACGCTGTACCCGCAGAGGGAGCGGTGACAGATCATTTTTCAGGGGTTCAGTCACTCAGCGGATTCAATCTGTCCACGAGAACAAAACAGCCTTGGCTGGCTACGGCTAATTGATTTTCCAACTCCTCACTGCTCTGCCTGGGAATGGAGCAGTCGGGCCCCATTTAGGTCGGGCTTGCATACTCATCCAAGCGCGTTTGTCATTAGGATCGGATAATGAGAAAAGCGCCAATTCCTGTCACCAACCATCTTGCCCCGCAGCTCCGCCGGGCCAAGGGCATCCGGTTGTTCCTCCCCGCTGCGCCAAATCTCGGACTCCCCCCCCAGCCCCAACCTTGCCCCATTCCCCCGCACGCTTCCCCAGCCCAGCAGCCCCATGCTTGAGGAAGGTCAGCGTAGGGCCCTTCTTCACCTTAGCACAGAGACAGACTTCGGCCCGGGTCCTTATTCTGGAAACATAACATGGAGCAGGAGGGTGTGGGCCCACTCAGTCCTGGCTCTTTGATCCCTCATCCGCAGCCCACCCCTCCTCAACCCCGGCCACTGCCCCCCGGGTGGGAGTGTGGGGTCAGTCTGGGCCAGCTCCCAGAGCCTCCACCCCTAAAGCCCCCGAAGCGGGGGAACCCTCTAGAACCACCCTGCCAAGTAGCACATTCCCAGGGCCCGCAGGAAGTTGGATGAACTTAGCTTCCCCTCTGCCTGAACTTTGTGATGGATTTTCAGGAGATCCGCCTGAGGGGAACTCACTGTATTTGCTACCCTCAGTGCCCAAGTCCTCATGATCCAGTGGCAGGGAGAACAGTGGGAAGAAGTGGGGGTGAGGAGCGGCCGCCAGAAATCCAAGGGGCTACTTGGTCCCATTATCAGCCCAAGGCGTCGTGGAGCTGGCTTTCAGGTCAACGTCACGCCCTTCCCTCACACCGAATCTGGGGGCCTTGTGACCCCCTTTCTGACACCCCCCTGCCCAAACAGTCGAGGCCGTCAGAGCCCTGGCTGCCTGATGGGTCAGAGTGTGGACCTCCCCCACTCACCCTCCCTCTGTGGAATTTGGCAGGTGCTGAGAGAGGAGCCACGCTGGAGCAAGGGCCAGGCCGCCCTGCTCTGCTCCCACCTCCTCTGTTGACTTGCCCCGTGCAAGGCCTGCAGCTCAGCGGGAGCTGGAAGGAAAGGAGTTCTGGGGGAGCCGGAGAGGCTGCTGCCTCTAGCCCCGCATCCCAGGCTGGGTTTCGGCTCAGTAACTAGAGCCGGTGGCTCCATTTGGCTTGGCGGCGAGGGTGTGTGCGATTTCTGAGTTTTCATTTTAAATCTGCTCACCCGTTCGCGCCCCGGCCGGCGTCCAGCCCTCCCCTGATCACTGGCCAAGCCACAGTCCCTAGTAGAGCCCCTTGTTTTCTCAGCCCCGAGGGCCCGGGAGAAATCAAAGGGCAAACAGCGGGAGTGACCGCAGCAGCCACAGCAGCAGTGGCTCTGCTGAGAGGGAGAGAGGCTCCCTCTGCAAGGGCTTCTGGAAAAGCAGGGGTGCCCCACCCAGGCGCTGATTCAGGCAGGGATCCTGTGGTGCTTTGGAGTCTCCTCCTGAGCCAGCCCTGAAGGCCTCATCCTCTTCTCACCACAACCTGAGCTCAGGCAGTGGGAAAGGGTTTAGAAACCCAAACTAGTCCTCCCTGGCAGAGGAGTCAGGGTGGAGGGGATGGAACAGGCCAAGGGGCACAGCTGAGGGAGGGAGAGACCGGGCGGCTCCCCCAGGATCGGATTCTGGCCCTGGGCACTTTCAGGCCCTGGGGAGACTTCCAGACCTGGGTCCCAGTCCCACCCAGAATCTCCGGACAGTCCTCCTCCTGAATCTGTCCCCTCCCTCAATCTCACTGAGGCACGACTGGGGTGTGCCAATGCATTGTGCTCTGTGAGCCCACTGTTGGGTAGGGACCGTCTCTATATGTTGCCAACTTGTACTTCCCAAGCGCTCCGTACAGTGCTCTGCACACAGTAAGCACTCAGTAAATACGATTGAATGCTCAGTTGCTCTCTTTATCTCTGTATACTCATGCCATAAATCTCCGTAAGTAATCCTGTGAGAGTGGAGATGTCAGAGATTTTTGAGGAGTGGGAAAGTACAGGGCCAGAGAGAGGATGTGCTGAGCAAGGTCATTCTTTACAGAAGAGAAGTCTGGGTCTTCCACCTCTTCCAAACGGAGTTAAACCTCCGCTATTTAAGGTGGGAGTCAACAACAGCCCAGAATCTATATGAATAATAATAATAATAATAATAATAATGGCATTTGTTAAGTGCTTACTATGTGCAAAGCACTGTTCTATCCCCTCTGGGACTTCTAAGAAGTCCACCCCGCCCCACCCAGTGCCCACCAGAGGGTAATCGTCACCAAACAGTCCCACTACAGTAGGCACGGTTAGGAATACCCGGGGCAGGGGGCAGCAGGACGTTGTCATCCTCCACACTGGGGCTGACTGAGTGGAAGTCAGAACTTGGACAGAATCTCAACAGTTTGGGGAGGGGGAATCTCCCTTCCTGGGTCCTGGTCACCTCCTGCCCCCAGGGCCAGGGGCTCCATGTGAATCTGTTGGGGGTGAGGAGAGAGAGACAGTGCCAAGTACCCATCCCCCATCTACCCCGACAACCCCTCCCCTGACAGGGCCTGGGCTCGGGGCCTCCGCCCGGCCCGTTGCTTCCTTCCAGATGGCTGTGTACTTCTGCTCGGGCGTGCTGAGGGATCAGGAGCAGTTCCGGCACTATGCCCTCAACGTGCCGCTCTACACCCACTTCACCTCACCCATCCGCCGCTTTGCCGACATCCTAGTGCACCGGCTCCTGGACGCCTCGCTCAGTAGGTTCCGGGCCGGTGGGGGTGGGGGTTCGAGAAAGGGACCCACAGCCGACTCATTAGTGGCAGACCCTTGTAGCCACTAATGCCAGGAGAGCCCTTTCCCCAGAAGGATTGTCACCCACTGTGTGGAGTGTGAGAGCATTTTGCCACCCAATTCTCTCCCACCCTTCCCCTCTCCCTCCTTCCCAAGCTGCAGTTGCCAGGGTGGAGAGAGAAGAGACAAGTTACCCTCCTTGAGCAGGTGGGAGAGGCCCGTTGTTGGGTAGGGACCGTCTCTCTATGTTGCCTATTTGTTCTTCCCAAGCACTTAGTCCAGTGCTCTGCACACAGTAAGTGCTCAATAAATACAATTAAATGAATGAATTAATGAAAGAGAAGGCCAAGCTGCTCCCGGATCCATTATCTGGGATCCCTAGGACCCAGTCATCCTGTCTCCTGGGCTCCCTCTGTCTATCCGCCAGGATACTTCCCTGCCTTAGGGGTCTCCCCCCGACCCCCGAGTGGCTGACCCACTGCCTCTGCGCCCAAAAGTGATGAGAGAGATGAGGATGGCTCCCCAAACTCAGGTGGCTTTGATCTTTCGCAGGTCACAGGCAGCTACCAAACCTAGAGCCAGACGCCCTCCAGAAGCAGGCAGACCACTGCAATGACCGCCGTATGGCATCCAAGAGAGTGCAAGAACTCAGCACCAACCTCTTCTTTGCGGTGCTGGTAAAGGTGAGAGCAGCCCAGGCAGGCTCAGTCCCATCAATCAATCACTGGTACTTACTGAGCGCTTACTGTGTGCAGAGCTCTGTACTAAGCACTTGGGAGAGTCCGTAGACATGATCCCTACCCTCAAGGAGCCTACGGGCTCTCTCACCACCCTTCTTTTTTCTTTTATGGTATTAAGCATTTACTATGTGCCAGGCACTATACTAATTAGATAAGAGCTAATCCGGTTGATATACTCCCTGTCCCAGGTGGGGCTCCCAGTCTTAATCCCCATTTTACAGATGAGTAAACTGAGGTGCAGTGAAAAGTGCCCCAGGTTACACAGCAGACAAGTGGCCGAACGGAGGTTAGAACCCAGGTCCTTCTGACTCTATCCTCTAGTTCACTCTGTTTCTTATTTTCTTTCCACTCTGGTCCAGGGGCTGGCTCCCTCTTCCCTTAGCCCTAATCTCTGGGCTCTCCAGAGTACCTTCTCAAAAGAACCTCTTAGGAACATGGGGCAGGGACTGGGAGAAGAGTTTTCTACACCCCACAGGGAACTTCAAAGTCAGTCGGGACTTGATTGATCTTGGGAGATTGGAGGGTGGGGGATTTGTGGGGGAGGCTATGATGCCTGGGATCAGGGGTATTTCCACACCCTGCCTCATCTTCCTCTTCCCATCCTTCCCTTCCTGCCTCCTTCCCCAACCCCAGGAAAGCGGTCCTCTGGAGTCTGAGGCCATGGTAATGGGCATCCTCAACAAGGCCTTCGACGTGCTGGTGCTGCGCTTTGGGGTGCAAAAGAGAATCTACTGTAACGTAAGTAGGGGCAGAAGGAGAAAAACAGGGCTCGGGACTGAGCCTCATGGAGGGAGATGATGCCCTAGGATCTTTGAGTCTACTGCATCAGCCTTCTCTCTGATCTTCCATCCCCGTGTCTCTCCCCACTTCAATCCATACTTCATGCCGCTGCCCAGATTGTCTTTGTCCAGAAACGCTCTGAGCATGTTACTCCCGTTGGCTACCAATCAATCTGCGCATCAGGCAGAAACTCCTCACCCTGGGCTTCCAGGCTGTCCATCCCCTCGCCCCCTCCTACCTCACCTCCCTTCCCTCCTTCTCCAGCCCACCCCGCACCCTCCGCTCCTCTACCGCTAATCTCCTCACCGTGCCTCGTTCTCACCTGTCCCGCCATCGACCCTCGACCCACGTCCTCCCCCTGGCCTGGAATGCCCTCCCTCTGCCCATCCGCCAAGCTAACGCTCTTCCTCCCTTCAAGGCCCTATTGAGAGCTCACCTCCTCCAGGAGGCCTTCCCAGACTGAGCCCCTTCCTTCCTCTCCCCCTTGTCCCCCCTCCATCCCCCCATCTCACCTCCTTCCCTTCACCACAGCACCTGTATATATGTTTGTACATATTTATTACTCTATTTATTTATTTATTTATTTTACCTGTACATATCTATTCTATTTATTTTATTTTGTTGTATGTTTGGTTTTGTTCTCTGTCTCCCTTTTTAGACTGTGAGCCCACTGTTGGGTAGGGACTGTCTCTATATGTTGCCAACTTGTACTTCCCAAGCGCTTAGTACAGTGCTCTGCACACAGTAAGCACTCAAAAAATACGATTGATTGATTGATTGATTGTGGCAATCTGCCAGTCACTGGTGGAGGGCACCACTGGTAATCTCCATCCTGGCCCCCTACTACTACTACTACTACTAATAATAATAATAATGGCATTTATTAAGCACTTACTATGTGCAAAGCACTGTTCTAAGCGCTGAGGAGGTTACCAGGTGATCAGGTTGTCCCACGGGGGACTCACAGTCTTAATCCCCATTTGACAGATGAGGTAACTGAGGCACAGAGAAGTTAAGTGACTTGCCCAAAGTCACACAGCTGACAATTGGCAGAGCCGGGATTTGAACCCATGACCTCTGACTCCAAAACCCATGCTCTTTCCACTGAGCCACGCTGCTTCTCCTAAGCACTCCCCTCCCCTACTCTTCCTCCTCCCCCTCTGCTGGGTGGCAGAAATCAGCCCCCAGCCTTGGGGTGGTGGGGGCTTCTCAGCCCGTGGTTCTGCTGCCAAGCATGTTAGCTGGAGTGTGAGAGAGTGGATATATGTATATATGTTTGTACGTATTTATTACTCTATTTATTTTACTTGTACATATTTATTCTATTAATTTTACTTTGTTAATATGTTTTGTTTTGTTGTCTGTCTCCCCCTTCTAGACTGTGAGCCCGCTGTTGGGTAGGGACCGTCTCTGTATGTTGCCAACTTGTACTTCCCAAGTGCTTAGTACGGTGCTCTGCACACAGTAAGCGCTCAATAAATACGATTGAATGAATGAATGAATGGATGCCACAAGAGGGTTGTTGCCACTACAGGAGCATTTCTTCCTTAGCACACTAGCCCCAAGATGTTGGCATGTCAGTAGCAGCTCACTGACTGCATTCACAGTAGAAAGGCCCAGGGGCCCAGGAATCAGAGAGGCCAGTGAGCCCAGAAAACCCAGCTCTCATTCATTCATTCAGTCAGTCAGTCAGTCATATTTATTGAGCGCTTACTGTGTGCAGAGCACTGTACTAAGCGCTTGGAAAGTACATTCCGGCAACAGAGACAATCCCTACCCAACAACGGGCTCACAGTCTAGAAGGGGGAGACAGACAATGAAACAAAACAAGTAGACAGGCATCGGAGAAGCAGCGTGGCTCAGTGGAAAGAGCCCAGGCTTTGGAGTCAGAGGTCACAGGTTCAAATCCCGGCTCTGCCAATTGTCAGCTGTGTGACTTTGGGCAAGTCACTTAACTTCTCTGTGCCTCAGTTACCTCATCTGTCAAATGGGGATTAAGACTGTGAGCCCCCCATGGGACAACCTGACCACCTTGTAACCTCCCCAGAGCTTAGAACAGTGCTTTGCACATAGTAAGCGCTTAATAAATGCCACCTTTATTATTATCAGTAGCATCAAAATAGATAAATAGAATTATAGATATATTCTTTCATTCAATTGTATTTATTGAGCGCTTACTGTGTGCAGAGCACTGTACTAAGCGTTTAGAAAGTACAGTTCGGTAACAGATAGAGGCAATCCCTACCCAACAAGGGGCTCACAGTCTAGAAGGGGAGACAGACAACAAAACAAGTTCCACCCTTTGTTTACTGTGGGACCTTGGGCTAGTCCATTTCTGTACCTCGGTAGCCTCATCTGTAAAATGGAGACTCCTGTGCACCCTTTGGGGTCCATGGACTACACTGCCCAATTTATGTCGCTTGAATGTTTCCCATCGCTTAATACAGTGCCTGGTACCCAGCAGGAGCTTTAACAAATGCCCTTGAAAAGATCCTTAGAGCCCAGCATTCCCCCTCGGCCACCATCTCGCTGCACAACTCTCCCTCCCCTCCTGTCCCCCAGCCACTTCCAGTCACTCAGTCGTACTTAATAAGTGCTTACTGTGTACAGAGCACTGCACTAAGTGCTTCAGTACTAAGCCACATGGCTTAGTTGCAAGAGCACAGACTTGGGAGTCAGAGGTCATGGGTTCCAATCCAGATTCCGTCATTTGTCTTCTGTGTGACCTTGGGCGAGTCATTTCACTTCACCGTGCCTCAGTTCCCTTATCTGTGAAATGGGGATTAAGACTGTGAGCCCCACGTGGGCCAACCTGTATCTACCCCAGCGCTTAGAACGGTGCTTGGCACATAGTAAGTGCTTAACAAATACCATCATCATTATTAAAGACACAAAGTGAAGATGGACCACACGAAAATAGACAAACACATGTGGAGAATATGGAAAATTACAGGTCTGAGAGAACAGGCCATTTCACCCCTACTCACCAAATTCCCAGTAATGAAACATACACATCATTAATAAAATAAGTAGAATAATAAATATGTACAAATATACAAAAGTGCTGTAGGGCGGGGAAGGGGGCAGAGTAGAGGGAGGGAGTTGGGGTGATGGAGAGGGAGGAGGAGCAGAGGAAAAGGGGGGCTCATTCTTGGAAGGCCTCCTGGAGGAGGTGAGCTCTCAGTAGGGCTTTGAAGGGGGGAAGAGAGCTAGCTTGGCAGATGTGTGGAGGGAGGGCATTCCAGGCCAGGGGGAGGACGTGGGCCGGGGCTCGACAGTGGGACAGGCGAGAATGAGGCCCAGTGAGGAGGTTAGCGGTGGCAGAGGAGCGGAGGGTGCGGGCTGGGCTGGAGAAGGAGAGAAGGGAGGTGAGGTAGGAGGGGGTGAGGTGATGGAGAATTTTGAAGCCAATAGTAAGGAGTTTTTGCTTCAGGTTGATAGGCAACCAGTGGAGATTTTTGAGGAAGGGAGTGACATGCCCAGAGCGTTTCTGTAGAAAGATAATCCGGGCAGCAGAGTGAAGTATAGACTGAAGCGGGGAGAGACAGGAGGATGGGAGATCATGCTGTGGGCAGGAATGCGTCTGTTGTTATATTGTGCTGTCCCAAGCACTTAGTACAGTGCTTTTCATGCAGTAAGTGCTCAATGAATATGATCAAATGAATCTTCCCTGGCTCCAGGGTCCCAGTGGGCTGCATTGAGCCCAGCTTCCCTCTGCTCTGAGCTGCTCCCTCATCTGTCTCTCCCCTTCTGGGGTGGCCTGGATCTCCAGGTGTTTCTAGCCTGTAGGGTGCCAGAGCAGACCATGGCCATCTGCTCAGGCTGGGTCTCCATAGCTGGTGGAGGGAAATGGTCGTTGACGAGGACTCTGTCTCTGTCTCTGTCCCTGGGCTGGCTGCTGCGGACTGGGAAAACAGCCACGCAGCCACACCCCATGGTCCCTGCTCTCCCAAATCATCCGGCCTGAAGGCCGCTGCCCACCAGGAGGCTGGGAACACAGTCATTCATTCATTCAGTTGTGTTTTTTGTGTGCAGAGGACTGTACTAAGCGCTTATAAAACTACAGTATAACAATAAACAGATACATTCCCTGCCCATAACGAACCTACAGTCTAGAGGGGGAGAAAGACATGAATATAAATTAATAAATTATGGATATCTACATAAGTGCTGTGGGGCTGGGAGGGGTGATGAATAAAGGGAGCAAGACAGGGTGACACAGAAGGGAGAGGGAGAAGAGGAAAGGAGGGCTTAGTCAGGAAAGACCTTTTGGAGGAGATGGGCTTCCAGTAAGGCTTTGAATGGAGGGAGAGTAATTGTCTGTAGGATTTGAGAAGGCAGGGCGTTCCAGGCCAGAGACAGGACGTAGATGAGCGGTCTGTGTTGAGATAGAGGAGATCAAGGTCCTCGGACAGGGAACCACCCAGCCAGCAAGGCCTCTCCTGGCCCTGAAACTGACAGGTGATGATAATGATGATGATCTGTCAGTCACGTTTATTGAGCCTTTTCTGTGGGCAGAGCAGTCTACTGAGAAGCTCTTGGGAGAGAGCAACACATCAGAGTCAGTAGGCACGTTCCATGCCCACAAGGAGCTTACAGTCTAGAGGGGGAGATAGAAATTAATATAAATATGTTAATTACGGATATGTGCATAAGTGCTGAGGGGCTACGGGTGGGGTGAAAATTAAATGCCCAAAGGGCACAGATCCAAGTGCAAAGGTGCCACAGGAGGGAGAGGGAGTAGGGGAAATGAGGGCTTAGTCAAGGAAGGCCTCTTGGGGGAGATGTGATCTTTAATAAGGCTTTGAAAGTGGAGAGTAGTGATTTGTCATATATGGAGAGGGAAGGAGTTCCAGGCTAGAAGCAGCACATGGGTGAGGGGTCAGTGGCAAGTTAAACAAGACCGAGAAACAGTGAGTAGGTTGGCGTCGGCGGAGTGGAGCGTGTGGGCTGGGTTGTAGTAAGAAATCAGAGAGGTGAAGTAGGAGGGGGCAAACCGACCGAGTGCTATAAAGCCCATGGTAAGGAGTTTCTGTCTGATGCAGAGGTGGCTGAGTAACCACTAGCAGTTCCTTAGGAATGGGGAGACATGGGCTGAGCGGATTTTTAGAAAAATGATCCAGGCAGCACAATGAAGTATGTACAGGAGTGGGGAGAGACAGGATGCCGGGTGGTCAGCAAGGAGGCTGATGCAGTATTCATGGTGGGATAGGATAAGTGTTTGGATTAATATGGTAGCAGTTTGGAGGAAAGAAATGATGATGATAATGATGAGATGATGAAGGTGATGATGGGAGATGCCATGCTTGATTTCTTTTCCCCTAAAGGAAAAAAAAAATCAACCAATAAAGGACCAGGAAATTACATGAGAGAAGCTCAAGGAACACACTCTTCAGGTCTCACCACAGCCAGCGAGAGAGAATTGTCCCTTTTCAATTTCCGGTCCTGCATTTAAATAACCCAATTTCCCCCCAGGGGAGCAGGGGGATGGCGGGAGGAGCAAAGAAGCAGGACAGGCTGGCCAGGGGAACTGAGGTGGCACTTTCCTTATCTGGACAGGCTGGTAGTGCTATGGCCTTGACAGAAGCTGTTGCGTTTAATTTCCTCTTGTGTACCTTTATGCACGTATGTGTGTGTGTGTGTGTGTGAACACACGTACCCATGTCGGTGGGTCCCCCACTTTACTCCCCTTCCCACATGGAGAAAGGGAAGGATATGGGGTGGGGGGAAGAGTGGGGGGAGAGAGAGAGAGAGTGAGAGACAGAGAGAAAGAGAGAAAAAGAGAGAGAGAGACTCCATTCCCCCATCGCCCCTGGAATCCCGGCCCTTCCGGCTCCCCATCCCAGGGGGTGCGCAGCGTGTGTGTTCAGTAGGAAGCAAGGAGCTCCCACCTGAGGACCCCAAGTTTCTGCCCCACAGACTCTGCCGCTGCTCGACTACCACTTCCAGAAGGTGGGGAAGAAGCCAAAGTTGACTCTTGTCTGGGAGCCTGAGAACCAGGAGGAAGATGCCATACACCAGGTGAGAGCCCCAGGACACATCTCGTTCCCGCCCCCACCAGGACCACCATGCAGACTGAAAGCATGCTCCCTCTCTGGGGAAGGGCATCATCAGCGCTCAGTTCCCCTCACCCTTTCCCCACCTTCCCTCCTATATAGCTCCACCGCCACCCCAAGCTTCTCCTCTCTCCAGGGGCATCTGCTCCTCTCTCAGACCCAGAGTGCTAGCTCCGTCCGGGTCTCCACTCACCACCCCCAGCCCCTCCCCACCGCCCGCATCGCACTCCCCAGTGAGAGGCAGCCCCCTACCCCACCCTGGCCTTCCCTTTCACCGTCTGCAGGAGATCAGCATCTTCAGCCTGGTGGATGTCGTGCTGAAGGCGGAGGACACGGCCCTCAAATTCAGCGCCGCCCTGAAGAGGCCCGGGGGCGAGAAGGTGGCAGCCCAGAAGGACCAGCCAGAGTCAGAGCCGGAGCCAGAGGACCGGGAGTGAGGGCCGGGCTGGCGACAGCCAAGGCAGCACAGGGTTTTAGGAACAAGAGCTCAGCTTGACCCAGGGCTTTTTAAAGGGAATTTTGAGCTTGTTTGCCGTTTGAATTTTAACTCAACTTGAAGCCAGGAAAGGCCCCCAGGGAGCAGTGATGGCTGAGGGGCGGGGATAATGCCCTTGTCCCTTCCTCCCTGGGCGGATCTGCCCATCCTTTCCAAGCCTCGGTCTGCCGGATGCTCCCCGGGGGCTGGAGCCTGCCGGAGGGGGCAAGAGGGAATACCAGCGGGTCCTGGGCATCCGCATCACATAATAAAATCTGGTCAGTGGAGAGACACCTGCTGTGTTTGGCCGAGGGAGAGCGTGAGCCTCTAGGCTGCAGGGGAGGGAGTGCGGGCTATTAATGACACGTGTGCATATGCACACACACTCTTAGTGACACACGTGCACACCCCTTTTCCCTTTCTTAGTGTATCCAGCCTATGCCAGCCTTGCCTCCTAGTTGCATCCAGCTGGGGTCCATGGAGGGGCTTGCTCTTTACTGAATCCACTTGATCTTCTTTCTGCAGTCCTACTGTAGAAGCTGTCGGAGTTCCCATGAAGGAGGGGAGAAATGCCCGCTCCTCAGCCAACCTTGTTGGAGCCTGGCCCTGGGGACCCACTCCCCCACTCTCCTGCCTGGCCCTCTTCACACCCCTCCCTTCTCACATCCATTTTCAATGCATCCTTTCTTGGGGGGCCATTTCTCCTCTGGCCTCTTCATGGGGATCGCCGCTGTGGAAAGTCTCTGATGAAGGGCTCTGGGTTTGTGTGGGCGCCTTCTGGGCGGCTCTGTGCCCCACAGTGGACTGGGCAGTAGGAGTGGGCAGAGCGAGGCAGCCATCAGCCCCTCCAGCTTTGCGTCTGAGGCATCCTACATCTCTGGGCCCCGGCAGGCAGCGGGGGCTATTCGTCTCTGTTTCTGGGTAATTTATGGAGGCCCTGCAAGAGATTTATCCCCAGAGCATCCTTCCAGCTGATTAAAAAATGTAATTAGTACGCAGGACCCAAAACAGCCCCATAAATAGCTGTGTGTACTCTAGGCCCCAGCGTCCCCCCACCTCTGCAACGGCAGCTCTCGTGTTCTGCCCTGCACCAAGCCCGGATTTTATGCAGAACCAGGTGACCACTCTCTGTGTGTAAAATGCTGCTTTGTTGGGATAACAACATATCACCCGACCAACAACTCAAGCCTTTCTCCCCAGGTGGAAATGCGGACCTGTTTCAGATTTAACCCCCCCAATCAATCAATCAATCAATCAATCGTATTTATTGAGCCCTTACTGTGTGCAGAGCAGTGTACTAAGCGCTTGGGAAGTACAAGTTGGCAACATACAGAGACGGTCCCTACCCAACAGTGGGGTCACAGTCTAGAATACAAGATCATCAGGGATTCCCCCCCACACCAGGGCACAGCTCTGACTCTGGGGCTTAGGCACTTAGTGCAGTGTTCTGCATACAGTAAGTACTCAATAAATGCCACTGAGTGAACTCTCAGCCTCCCCCCACAACCAGCTCTCCTAAAGCCTCCTAAGCCAAGAGAGACATCTCCCTCACTCCCTTCCCCCTGCAACAGAGAGTTTGGGAGCTCCTTGGGTTGTACAGGTGTTGACAGTGCTGAGTAGACAAGTGGCAGCTCCCTCTAATAATAATATTGTGGTATTTGTTAAGCGCTTACTGTGTGGCAAGCACTGTACTAAGTGCTGGGGTGGATACCAGCAAATTATGTTGGACACAGTCCCTGTCCCACGTGGAGTTCACAGTCTCAATCCCCATTTTACAGATGAGGTAACAGGCCCAGAGAATAATAATAATAATTGTGGTATTTATTAAGTACTTACTATATGCTAGGCACTGTACTAAGCGCTGGGCTGGACACAAGCAAATCAAGTTGGACACAGTTCCTGTCCTGTGTGAGGCTCATAGTCTCAATCCCCGGTTTACAGGTGAGGTAACTAAAGCACAAAGAAGCAAAGTGACTTACCCAAGGTCACACAGCAGACAAGTGGCAAGCCAGAATTAGAGCCCATAACCTTCCAACTCCCAGGCCTGTGCTCTAGCCACTACTTGTTGCTGCTTCTCCCTTCCCCCCACAGCAGGGAAGTCCTCGGGGACAGAAGGAGGTCTCCCCCTGCAAGGTGGGAGCTATTCTACTCAACCAAACTCAAATCTTTTTTAAAAAATGGTATTCATTAAGAGCTTACTATGGGCCAGGCACTGTACTAAGTGTTGGGTTAGATACAAGCCCCTGTCCCATAAAATCCCATTAGTATACATTGTACTAAGTGCTTAAGTCCCATAGTCTTAGTCCCCATTTTCCAGGTAAGGTAACTGAGGCCCAGAGAAGTGAAGTGGCTTGCTCAAGGTCACACAGCAAAGAAGTGAGGGGGCTGGGATCAGATCCCATGCCCTTCCAACTTCCAGACCCGGGCTCTGAACTCTAGGCCACGCTGTTCTTCTGCTTATCGGAACCCAGTAGCTTTGCCTGTTGGTCCCAGGGCAAGGCAGAGGAAAGGTCTTGGCCGACTTTACCAGTCCCCAATGACCCTCAGGAGGTCAAAATGGTTAATACCAGTGAGGCCCTCACTGACCAGCTGCTCCTAGGTGTAAGTGTGAGTGTAAGGATGTGTACATGAGTGCTGTTGGAATGGGGTGAGCACTTAGATGCATAGTGGGGTGGGACTAAATGCATGGGAGAGGAGGCAGTAAGCAGGGAAAATGGGGAGAGAAGCACTTAATCAGGGAATCTTCCTGGGGGAGATGTAATTTCACTAGGGCTTTGAAGATGGGGAGTGTGCTGGCCTGTCAGGGTATGAAGAGTGGGAGGGAACTGTGGACCAGAGGGAAGATGTAAGCAAGGCCTGCTGTGAGTCAGGGACACTGAGTAGTTTGGGATCGGAGGAGCAAAGCGTGCAGGCTGGGTTGTAGGAGAGGAGCCGGGATAAGTAAGGGGGAGAAAGCTGATTGAATGCCTTGAATCTGGTGGTGAGGAGTTTCTGCTTGATGCCTTGATGGTGGGCAACTATTGGAGGCACTGGAGGCGGGAGACGTGTGCCGAACCTGGTTTTAGAACAATGATCTGGGCAGCAGAGCGGCTGGAGGCAGGGAGGTCAGCGGAGAGGCTGATGCAGTGGTCGAGATGGGGTCTGGCAAGAATTTGAATATGTTTCTGTTTGACCCCAGCAACCTCTGACCAATTCAATCCCACCAGGTAAGCCTGCGACACCTGTGCAATTGAAAACTGCACCACATGCTACAAATAGGAAATGCAAGCCCAGAGCAGAGTAAGTCTCTGTGTGCTCAGAGCGGCATACCAACAGTCCTGAAATAGTCGGGTTCAAATTCATGAGGATTTTCTGAATAGCCCCTCTTATCCTCGATGGTGTTGTCAAAAACTATGAAAGGGCCCCCCAAATCCCTCATCTTTCCATTTATCTTATGCTGTCAAGTCACCTCTGACCCATAGCAAGACTCTGGACACTTCTCTCCCAGAACCCCCTCACCTCCATCTGCCATCGTTCTGGAAGCATATCCATGGAGTTTTCTTGGTAAAAGTATGGAAGTGGTTTACCATTGCTTCCTTCCGTGCAGTAAACTTGCATCTCCTCCCTCTACTCTCTCCCATGCCGCTGCTGCCCAGCACAGGTGAGTTTTGACTTGTAGCAGATTGCCTTCCACTCACCAGCCACTGCCCAAGCTAGGAACGGAATGAGTATTTTATTCATTCATTCATTCAATTGTATTTATTGAGCGCTTACTGTGTGCAGAGCACTGTACTAAACACTTGGGAAGTACAAGTTGGCAACATATAGAGACGATCCCTACCCAACAGCGGGCTCCCAGTCTAGAAGGGGGGAGACAGACAACAGAACAAAACATATTAATAAAATTAAATAGATTAGTGAATATGTACAAGTAAAATAAATAGAGTAATAAATCTGTACAAGCAGAGTATGCCTCTGCTTGGCTTTCCGTCCCGTAGTTGAGACTGGTAGACTCCTGGAAGGTCTCCAGTGCGACCCCGAGAGGGGCATCTTTCCATTCCCCCTCTTGCAAACTGATTTGATTCTGCCCCAGAACGCCAAAATAGGAGATGGGTTTCCCTGTGACCTCTGAATCCCACTGATTTCCCCCAAACAAGGGCCTAAAGGGTGAGGGCTGTCTGCTCCCTGTCCCAATCCCACTTCCACGCTGTCCCATTCCGCGCCTTGGGAACATCCAGGGAAGACGTTAGTCCATGTCGCCCTCTGCTGCGCTTCTGAAGAACTGTAAATGATGGTGAAGTAGAAATGGGGCGGGGGGGCTACCGAAGTCTGAAGGAATAATAATAATAATTCATAATTTTGGTATTTGTTAATGGCTTACTATTCATTCATTCATTCGAGAAGCAGCGTGGCTCAGTGGAAAGAGCCCGGGCTTGGGAGTCATTCATTCAATCGTATTTATTGAGCGCTTACTGTGTGCAGAGCACTGTACTAAGCGCTTGGGAAGTACAAGTTGGCAACATATTGGCACCCCAACGTATTAAGTGTTGGGGTGACGGGGGGGAATACGAGCAAATTGGGATGGACACAGTCCCTGCCTCACATCGAGCTCACAGTCTTAATCGCCATTTTACAGATGAGGGAACTGAGGTACACAGAAGTGAAGTGACTTGCCCAAGTGACTTGTCTAAAGTCACACAGCTAAGTGGTGGAGCTGGGATTAGAACCCACGACCTCTGACTCCCAAGCCCCTGCTCTTTCCACTAAGCCACAGTGCCCAGCTCTGCCGCTTGCCAGCTGTGTGACTTTGGGCAAGCCACTTCACTTCTCGGTGCCTCAGTTCCCTCATCTGTAAAATGGGGATTAAGACTGTGAGCCCCACGTGGGACAACTTGATCACCTTGTATCCTCCCTAGCGCTTGGAACAGTGCTTTGCAAATAGTAAGTGCTTAACAAATGCCATCATTATTATTCATTCAATCGTATCTATTGAGCACTTACTGTGTGCAGAGCACTGTACTAAGCGCTTGGGAAGTACAAGTTGGCAACATATAGAGATGGTCCCTATGCAACAACGGGCTCACAGTCTAGAAGGGGGAGACAGACAACAAAACAAAACATGTAGACAGGTGTCAAAGTTGTCAGAACCAAGCATTATACCAAGAGGAGATACAAGGTAATCAGGTCTCACATGGGGTTCGCAATCTAAGTAGGAGGGAGAACTAGGCATTGAATCTCCATTTTGCAGACTAGGAAACTGATCATAACAATAATAATGGCATTTATTAAGCGCTTACTATGTGCATAGCACTGTTCTAAGCGCTGGGGAGGTTACAGGTGATCAGGTTGTCCCACGTGGGGCTCACAGTCTTAATCCCCATTTTACAGATGAGGTAACTGAGGCACAGAGAAGTTCAGTGACTTGCCCAAAGTCTATAGCAAAGTGGCAGAGCTGAGATTAGAGGCCAGATCCTCTGACTCTCAGACCCGAGCTCTTTCCGTTAGGCCATGCTGCTTCTCGTGGGACCAGAGAATGCTGGGATTAACCTTCTAGCCCCCAAGCTTCAGGAAAGGTAGGGAAGACTTTATAATCCAAGGCTCTGGGTTTTGCTTTCTTTGGTGAGGTGGTTCTGAGCTTGGAAACCCCACTCCTTGGTCCTACTGGGCTTCCCTTTTTTTTTGAATTGTATTTGTTAAACACTTACTCTGTGCCAAGCACTGTATAAGCACTGGGGTAGTTACAAGCTAATCAGGTCGGATATGGTCCCTGTCCCACATGGGCTCACAATCTGAATCCCCATTTTATGCATGAGGGAACTGAGGCAGAGGTTAGCACCTGACTTGACTTGCTCAAGGTCACAGAGGAAACAAGTGGCAGACCCCCCCCCCCCCCCCACCTCTCTCTTCCCCTCTCCTTCTTTCCTTCTCTTCTTTTCACTCACCCAGGTCATGTCAGTCCAACTTCCTTCCTTCCCTGGCACAGCTCAGCTGGGTTTGACTCCTGTCCAGGGAGAGAGGGGTGTAGAGCAGCTAGGATCAAGTGGAATCTGCAATTTGCTTTAGAGATCCTCCAGCCCGCCCCCAAGAATGGAGCCTGTGAATCTCTACCAGGTCGTATATGTTCTATTTTTGCAGCACTAGCTAGGGGAGAAGGGCTGGAAGTGGGAGGGACAGCCAGGAGTAGGGGATACGACTCAAAGTGGGAAGAAGACGGGGTGTAAATGAGATCAAAGGAAAAATGACGGTGATATTGGTCATGTGTAATGTGCTAAGCACATTGTGGGCAGATACAATAATAATAATAATAATAATGATGGCATTTATTAAGCGCTTACTATGTGCAAAGCACTGTTCTAAGTGCTGGGGATGTTACAAGGTGATCAGGGTGTCCCAAGTGGGGCTTACAGTCTCAATCCCCATTTTTACAGATGAGGTAACTGAGGCACAGAGAAGTTAAGTGACTTGCCCAAAGTCACACAGCTGACAATTGGCGGAACCGGGGTTTGAACCCATGACCTCTGACTCCAAAGCCCGTGCTCTTCTCCATTGAGCCACGCTGCTTCTCTAAGCTTATCTGTGATACAAGATTCACAGGCCAGAAAAAGTCTCTCTCCCACAAGGGGCTCATTATCTAGAAGGGGTAACAGGTATTGAATCCCCATTTTGCACATGAAGAAACTGAGGCACAAAGAAGTCGAGTGGCAGATCTGAGATCAGAACCCAAGTCAATCAATCAATCAATCGTATTTATTGAGTGCTTACTGTGTGCAGAGCACTGTACTAAGCACTTGGGAAGTACAAGTTGGCAACATATAGAGACAGTCCCTACCCAACAGTGGGCTCACAGTCTAAAAGGGGGAGACAGAGAACAAAACCAAACATGCTAACACAATAAAATAAATAGAATAGATATGTACAAGTAAAATAAATAAATAAATAAATAGAGTAATAAATATGTACATACATATATACAGGTGCTGTGGGGAAGGGAAGGAGGTAAGATGGGGGGATGGAGAGGGGGACGAGGGGGAGAGGAGGAAAGGGGCTCAGTCTGGGAAGGCCTCCTGGAGGAGGTGAGCTCTCAGTAGGGCCTATCAATAAGGCCCATGCTCATTCCACTAGACCACACTGCTTCCTTCCTCCTCTCCCTTCACACTCTCCTCAACCCTCCAGCAAAGCTTGATGTCACAGCAAGACAACGTCAGAATAAAAGTAGGGCTGGGGGTAGAAAGTGGACCGTGGCCTCTGTCCTGGAGGTTTGTTACGTGCAGATTCAAGAGAAGGCGCAGCTGCAGAGGCAGGTGAGGGACAATTCCGAGGTTCCTGGATTTATGGACACTTGTTGGTCTTGAAGTGATTAGTTCACTCCTTATCAGGGTGATAAACCCAGGGAAGGGCAGGGGGAAGAACAGCACCATTAAGTGGTGGAGACAGGCCCCAGACAAAAAGGAGGAAACTCATCAGAGACCAAAGGAAAGCTAGTCCAGAGATCGCGGCTTGGTTACAGATGTCTGGGGAGAACCGGATTTAGTCTCTGACGGCCTCACTTTGTGTTTTCGTTATGGTACTTGTTAAGCGCTTACTATGGGTGAAGCACTGATGGTGCTGATGATTATGGTTTTTGTCAATCAATTGTATTTATTGAGCGCTTACTGTGTGCAGAGCACTGTACTAATAGCTTGGGAAGGAGAAGTTGGCAACATACAGAGACAGTCCCTACCCAACAGTGGGCTCACAGTCTAAAGCCTAAAGTCTAAAGTGTCAAGCACTTAACAGTGTCAAGCACAGTTCTAAGTGCTGCAGGAGATACAGGTTAATCAGGCCGGACACAGTCCCTGTCCCACATGAGGCTCACAGTTTAAAGCACTCTTCTAAGCACTGGGGCACTGGGGTAGGGACATGTTAAGAAGCAGCATTGCCTAGTGGATAGAGCACAGGCCCGGGAGTCAGAGGACCTAGGTTCTAATTCTGGCTCTACCACTTGGTCTGCGGTGTGACTCTGAGCAAATCACTTCACTTCCTCTGTGCCTGTTACCTCATCTGGAAAATGGGAAGGAAGACTGAGCTCCATGTGGGACTGACATAGATTGTGCCCAAGCTGATAAGATTGTATCTACCCCAGTGCTTAGTAAAGTGCCTGACACATAGTAAGTGCTTAACAAATACTGTAAGAAAAAGTTAATTCCGTTGGACACAGTCCCTGTCCCACAAAAGGCTCACAGTCCAAGTAGGGCAGATAACAGATAACAGGATAAAAGCGTGGGCTTTGGAGTCAGAGGTCACGGGTTCAAACCCTGGCTCTGTCAATTGTCAGCTGGGTTATTTTGGGCAAGTCACTTCACTTCCCTGTACCTCAGTTACCACATCTGTAAAATGGGGTTGAAGACTGTGAGCCCCCCATGGGACATCCTGATCACCTTATAACCTCCCCAGTGTTTAGAACAGTGCTTTGCACATTGTAAGCACTTAATAAATGCCATTATTATTATTATTATTAATAAGTGCTTAACAAAGACCATGAAGAAGAAGAAAGGTTAAGTGATTTGCTCAAGGTCACACAGCAGACAAATGACAGAGGTAGGATTAGAACCCAGGCCCTGTGACTCTCAAACTCATGGTTTTTCCACTAAACCATGTTGCTTCTTTTGCGAATCTCTCTCCTAGCATTCCTCACCCACCTCTTATCCTCGGCATGCCCCACAACTTTGGTCAGCTCTGTCCTCCCCGTTACCTTCTTCCGCAGCCTCACTTCTCAGATGTCTTCCAGCTTTTCCCCAACAGATATCCCCCACGTACACACATACCCACAAACATTTCTTCTAGCCAGGCTGGGAATCAGGAGACCTGGGATCTAATCCCGGCTCCGCCACCTCTCTACACCTCAGTTTCCTCATCCGTAAAATGGGGGTTCAATGGAGAAGCAGAGTGGCTCAGTGGAAAGAGCACGGGCTTTGGAGTCAGAGGTCATGGGTTCAAATCCCAGCTCCTCCAATTGTCAGCTGGGTGACTTTGGGCAAGCCACTTCGATTCTCTGTGCCTCATTTCCCTCATCTGTAAAATGAGGATTAAGACTGTGAGTCCCCCGTGGGACAACCTGATCACCTTGTAACCTCCCCAGCACTTAGAACAGTGCTTTGCACATAGTAAGCGCTTAATAAATGCCATTAAAAACAAATATCTGGTCTCCCTCCCCCTTAGATGGTGAGCCCCATGGTAGGCAGGGGCCGTTTACGATCTGATTGCATTGTATCAGCCCCAGTGCCTAGTATTTCATTCATTGATTCATTCAATCATTTATTGAGCGCTTACTGTGTGCAGAGCACTGTACTAAGCGCTGGGGAAGTACAAGTTGGCAACATATAGAGACGGTCCCTACCCAACAACGGGCTCGTAGTAACAAGTAGCCCAATGCTATTATAACTGTTGTTACCATCAACACACACCCTCTTCCAACCCCCAAACTCTCGCCCTCAAGATTAGCTTTCGAAACAGGAGACCTCGAGCAGAGGAGAGTGTGCCCCTTCTCTGCCACCCTATGGCACCATCCTGACCATCCCAGGTGACGGTGGCTAGTTTGGACGGCAGCCTGGGCCCCGGAGCCGGTCCCAGCTCCATTAGAGAAGCAGTGTGGCTCAGTGGAAAGAGCTCGGGCTTTGGAGTCAGAGGTCATGGGTTCGAATCCCGGCTCCGCCACATGTCTGCTGTGTGATCTTGGGCAAGTCACTTCACTTCTCTGAGCCTCAGTTCCCTCATCTGGAAAATGGGGATGAAAACTGTGAGCCCCCCGTGGGACAACCTGATCACTTTGTAGCGCCCCCCCCCCCCAGCGCTTAGAACAGTGCTTTGCACATAGTAAGCACTTAACAAATGCCAACATTTTTATTATTATTATTAGGGCCACGTGCCAATCATTGCCCAGGAGTTAAAAGTTACCCGGGCCTAAATCCGGCCCTGACGCAGTGACTGAGGGAGCCCTGACGACTACAAGCTACGAAAATTGCCACTTATCAGCTCTTAGAACACTATCACCAACCCAAGGGTCATGTTCTCTCAGGAGACAAGCCTACAACTTTTATTAGCTCAGCAAACTTGATTCTCCACTTCCTTTTTTTTATGGTATTGGTTAAACACTTACTATGTGCCAGGCACTGTACTAAGCGCTGGGGTACATACGAGCTTGTCAGGTTGGACACAGTCCCTGTCCCACAAAGAGCTCACAGTCTGAATCCCCATTTTATAGATGAGGGATCTGAGGCACAGAGAAGTTAAATGACTTGCCCAAGATCACACAGCAGGGAAGAGGTGCAGTGTGGCTCAGTGGGAAAGAGCCCGGGCTTTGGAGTCAGAGGTCATGGGTTCAAATCCTGACTCCGCCACTTAGCTGTGTGACTTTGTGCAAGTCACTTCACTTCTCTGGGCCTCAGTTCCCTCATCTGTAAAATGGGGATGAAGACTGGGAGCCCCACGTGGGACAACCTGATCACCTTGTATCCCCCCAGTGCTTAGAACAGTGCTTTGCACATAGTAAGCGCTTAATAAATGCCATCATCATCATCATCAAGAGGTGGAACTGGCTTTAGAACTCAGGCTCTCTGACTCCCAGCCTGTGTTCTTTTTTAAGAGAGGATGGTGAGCCCCATGTGGGACAGGGACTGTTCATTCATTCATCCAATCGTATTTATTGAGCACTTACTGTGTGCAGAGCACTGTACTAAGCGCTTGGGAAGTACAAGTTGGCAACATATAGAGACGGTCCCTATCCAACAACGGGCTCACAGTCTAGAAGGGGGAGACAGACAACAAAACAAAACAAAACCTAATTAACTTAGCACTTAGAACAGTTCTTGGCATATAGTAAGTGCTTAACAAGAACCATAATAATAATAATTAATTATTATTAAATTAATACATTAATTAATAAGTGTTATTATTAATAATAAGTACTATTTTCTTCCATGTGACGGCCCCATCATTCAGTACTAGCTCATCATCCTCATCACACTTTATGACCTCCACAGTCATAATGCAGGTAAGTGTCTCTCGGAAATACTCCCAAGATACTTACTATACTTAATACAGTCTATGGCACATAATAAGTGGCTTTGCTTGTATCCACCCCAGCACTCAGTACAGTCTATGGCACATAATAAGTGGCTTTGCTTGTATCCACCCCAGCACTCAGTACAGTCTATGGCACATAATAAGTGCTCAACGAATACCACAATAATAATAATAATGGGAATCTGCGGACAGAACTGGGCATGGGGTGGGGACATTCTCCTGGGGACAATTGCCCTGAGGGTGCCTATCTCCCCACACCCCAGAATCACTCATCTCCGTGGGCATGGGCTGGCCACACAGACTAGGGACACAGTGCTCTAGTCTTCCAGACTGTGAGCCCACTGTTGGGTAGGGACCGTCTCTATATGTTGCCAACTTGTACTTCCCAAGTGCTCTGCACACAGTAAGCACTCAATAAATACGATTGATTGATTACTGCAGATTTTTTTTTCCTGACCTGATCCTCTTGGGAGGTTGTGTGGGCCAAGGTGGTCTCAGACCAAACTGGATCCCCAACCCCCAGCCCCACAGCTCTTATATAGCTTTATATTTTGCCGCTTCCCCTGTCTGCATCTGATTTCAGTGTCTGGCACCCCACTTTTATAAGCTCCTAGAGGGCAGAGATCATGTCTACCCTGGGAAGCAATGTGGCCTTGTGGAAAGAGCATGGGCTTGGGAATCAGAGGACTCCCAGTGTCTGCAGTGCGCCCTTGGGCAAGTCACTTCACTTCTCTGTGCCTCAGTTTCATCAACTCTAAAATGGGGATTAAATACCTGGTCTCCCTCCTACTTGGACTGTGGGACTGTGTGTCCCATCTAAGCACACAGTAAGATCTTAACAAGTACTGTTAATATTATTATTATTATATTGTTAATACCAACTCTATTATATTATAGTCTCCCAAGTGCTTAGTGCAGTGCTTTCCACACAGCAAGGACTAACTAAATAACCCTGATTGATTGGATCAGATCACCAGACTCATCCTAAAACCACCCTGAAAACCCAGGGCAGTGAGTGACCCTCCCCTGAGAAGAATTCTTTGAAACAGGGTCAACCTAACCTATCTTCTCTCAGCCCAATTCAGCTCAAACTCGCATCCCAGGAAGGACTGAGCCAGGAGTAGGGCAGACTTTTTTATGGTATTCGTTAAACACATACCATGTGCCAGGCACTATACTAGGCCCTGGGGTAGAAACAAGCTAATCATAATGGGCTCACAGTCTTACAGATGAGGTAACTGAGGCACAGAGAAGTCAAATGACTTGCCGAAGGTCACACAGCAGACACAGCAGTGGTGGAGCCAGGATTAGAACCCAGGTCCTTCTGACTCCCAGCTTCTTGCTCTATCCAGTAGGCCACACTGCTTCTCCTAGGTCACACTGCATCTTCTTGTCAAGGAGATGCCGGATGGTGAATTAGAGAGTCACCATGGTCTCACCTTTTGGAGACCCAGTATGTGGTTAACTGACAGCTGTTCCTCGTGTTCCCCTGTAAGGCGATGTCACCCTCCCTCATTCCAGAAAAAGACTCCTACCTTGCCCGACCAGCAGTTTCACCACCAAAACCTGTGGTTTTGTAGACTTCATTGGTGGGCATGGGTGCCCCGGATGGTAGCAGTGAGGTGGCTTAGTGTATAGAGCATGTCTGCTGTGAGACCTTGGGCAAGTCACTTCACTTCTCTGGGCCTCAGTTACCTCATCTGGAAAATGGGGATTAAGAATGTGAGCCCTATGTGAGACAGGGACTGTGTCCAACCTACCTAATTAACTATCTACCTCAGCGCTTAAGACAGTGTGTGGCACATAGTAAGTGCTTAACAAGTACCAAGCTGTCACCAAAACCTGCCGGTCTCAGCTCCGCAACATTGCCAAGATCCGCCCTTTCCTCTCCATCCAAACCGCTACCCTGCTCGTTCAAGCTCTCATCCTATCCCGTCTGGATTACTGTATCAGCCTCCTCTCTGATCTACCATCCTCCTGTCTCTCCCCACTTCAGTCCATACTTCACACCGCTGCCCAGATTGTCTTTGTCCAGAAACACTCTGGGCATGTTACTCCCCTCCTCAAAAATCTCCAGTGGCTACCAATCAACCTACACATCAGGCAGAAACTCCTCACCCTCGGCTTCAAGGCTGTCCATCACCTCGCGCCCTCCTACCTCACCTCCGTTCTGTCCTTCTACAGCCCAGCCCGCACCCTCCACTCCTCTGCCGCTAATCTCCTCACCGGGCCTCGTTCTCTCCTGTCCCGCCGTCGACCCCCAGCCCACGTCATCCCCCTGGCCTGGAATGCCCTCCCTGCCCACATCCACCAAGCTAGCTCTCTTCCTCCCTTCAAGGCCCTACTGAGAGCTCACCTCCTCCGGGAGGCCTTCCCAGACTGAGCCCCTTCCTTCCTCTCCCCCTCTTCCCCCTCTCCATCCCCTCCGTCTTACCTCCTTCCCTTCCCCACAGCACCTGTATATATGTATATATGTTTGTACGTATTTATTACTCTATTTATTTATTTTACTTGTACATATTTATTCTATTTATTTTATTCTGTTAATATGTTTTGTTTTGTTCTCTGTCTCCCCCTTCTAGACTGTGAGCCCACTGTTGGGTAGGGACCGTCTCTAGATGTTGCCAAATTGTACTTCCCAAGCACTTAGTACAGTGCTCTGCACACAGTGAGTGCTCAATAAATACGATTGAATGAATGAATGAAGTACCATAATAATAGTTATTAATACTGTTATTAGTCATACAGGTATCTCCTCAAGACTAGAAAACTGAGTTAAGAGGACCCGTGGCACCAGAGTGTGGCGGTAACGGGGGGTGTCAGGCTCCAGAACAAACTAAAAGATTAACGGAGATGGAGCATTGGCCAACCTCCTCTATTGCTTTGAGACCTGGTCCCCAATCAGTCAGTCGATCTTATTTAGTGAGTGCTTACTGTGTGTCAAGCACTGTACTGAGCACTGGGGAGAGTACAATATAACAGACACATTCCCTGCCCACGGTGAGCTTACAATCTAGAGAGGGAGACAGACACTAATAGAAGTAAATATGACAAATATGGACATAAGTGTCGTGGGGCTGGGAGGCGGGGGGGGGAGGGATGAATGAAGAGAGCAAGTCAGGGCACTGCAGAAGCGGGTGGGAGAAGAGGAAGTCAGGGAAGGCCTCTTGGAGGAGGTGTGCCTTCAATAAGGCTTTGAAGCAGCACATCTGGCTCCTTGAGCCGTTCCACCAGGGTGATTTACAGGCCAGACTCATGTCGAATGGTGAATAAGATTGTGAACAATCAAGTGCGGGAACACAGTCAGTCTCCTTGCCCTGGACATATGCTCACCTTAATAAACCTATGTTGGATGGGACATGTGAGGCGAGCGAGCAATAGCAGGACACCCAAACAGTTACTGTGTGGAGAGCTGAAGATGGGAAACCGAAAGTGAGGAGAGCAGAAGAAGCGTCTTAAGGACACGGTAACACAAAACCCCAGATAGTACTGAGTCCCAGGCTGAAAACTGAGTGTCAGTTGCTAACGATAAAGTGGCACGGCACACTGCCAAGAAGAAAGGAGTCGCCTTTTTCAAGTAAAACTTTCACAAGTAATGAGAGGCGGTGGCTTAGTGGCTAGAGCACAGATCTGGGCCTCAGTTCTAATCCCGGGTCTGTCTCTAGGCTGCTGTGTGAACTTGGGCAAGTCACTTCACTTCTCTGGGCCTCAGTTACTTCATCTGTAAAATAGGGATTAAGGCGGTGAGCTCCACTTGGGACACGGACCGTATCCTACCTGATTAGCTTGTATCTACTCCAGTGCTTAGTACAATGCCTCGCGCATAGTAAGCACTCAACAAATACCACAAAACAACAACAGGAAACAAGGAAAAAGAGAAAACAACAGCAGGCACCGTCCACATTAAGACTATGAAGATAACGAGGGACCACCTGTCTGTGTGTATGCGTGGCCAGGCTTGCAGATCCCACTTTGGCCACTCATCTCTAGGCTGTAAGCTTGTTGTGGACAGGGAATGTATCTGTTGATTGTTATAGTGTAGTCTCCCAAACACTTAGTACAGTGCTAGGCATGCAGTAAGTGCTCAATCGATACAATTGAATAAATGCCTTCTCATCCCCACACGCCCTCATGGGGGAACTTCACCATCAGCGATGTCGTCTTCCAATGTGACGATGACCGTAGGCAGGGAAGGCCATCCTGCTGCCCTCCCCTGGGGCAGAGGGATGCGGGAAACATTAAGTCTGGTAGGGGCAGGGGGTAGGGATGGGACGAGGGACATCAGGAGCAGGAAGGTCTAAGAAAGGGCTGACATGACCTAATCAACCAATCACTTGTATTTATTGAGTGCTTACTACTAATAATAATAATAACACGATGGCATTTATTAAGCACTTACTATGTGCAAAGCACTGTACTAAGCGCTGGGGAAGTTACAAGGTGATCAGGTTGTCCCATGGAGGGGGGACTCACAGTCTTCATCCCCATTTTACAGATGCGGTAACTGAGGCCCAGAGAAGTGAAGTGACTTGCCCAAAGTCACACAGCTGACAATTGGTGGAGCTGGGATTTGAACCCATGACCTCTACTACGTGCAGAGCTCTGTACTAAGTGCTTGGGAGAACACAATCCAACAGAATTAGTAGCTCCATTCCCTGCCCGCAACGATCTTCTAGTGTAATAATAATAATAATAATAATAATGTTGGCATTTATAAAGCACTTACTAAGTGCAAAGCACTGTTCTGAGCACTGGGAGGTTACAAGTTGATCAGGTTGTCCCACGGGGGGCTCACAATCTTCATCCCCATTTTACAAATGAGGGAACTGAGGCCCAGAGAAGTGAAGTGACTTGCCCGAAGTCACACAGCTGACAGTTGGCGGAGCTGGGATTCGAACCCGTGACCTCTGACTCCACAGCCCGGGCTCTTTCCACTGAGCCCTGCTGCTTCTCTGTGGCTTCTTCTGCTTCTCTGTGCAGATCCTACTCAGTGTCGGCCCCAGGTCTGAGGGGGCTGGAGGCAACGATGGGGGTTCAGTGGGGCTCAATGCATCAATCTCACCCACACTGTATTCACATCCTGACACCAACTCATGACTGTGCTGTAGGCACCCGATCTGGTGAAGGGCAGGTACCCGGGGCTTTAGCCAGAACTGAACCCACCTCCTTTTTTTTCATGGTATTTGTTAAGCACTATGTGCGGGACACTGTACTAAGCACTTGGGACACATTGGGCCTCAAAAATCTCCAGTGGCTACCAATCAATCTGCACATCAGGCAGAAACTCCTCACCCTGGGCTTCAAGGCTGTCCATCCCCTCGCCCCCTCCTACCTCCCCTCCCTTCTCTCCTTCTCCAGCCCAGTCCGCACCCTCCGCTCCTCCACCGCTAATCTCCTCACCGTGCCTCGTCCTCGCCTGTCCCGCCATCGACCCCTGGCCCACGTCATCCCCCGGGCCTGGAATGCCCTCCCTCCGCACATCCGCCAAACTAGCTCTCATCCTCCCTTCAAAGCCCTACTGAGAGCTCACCTCCTCCAGGAGGCCTTCCCAGACTGAGCCCCTTCCTCTCCCCCTAGTCCCCCTCTCCATCCCCCCATCTTACCTCCTTCCCTTCCCCACAGCACCTGTATATATGTATATATGGTTGTACATATTTATTACTCTATTTATTTATTTATTTATTTTACTTGTACATATCTATCCTATTTATTTTATTTTGTTGGTATGTTTGGTTTTGTTCTCTGTCTCCCCCTTTTAGACTGTGAGCCCACTGTTGGGTAGGGACTGTCTCTATGTGTTGCCAATTTGTACTTCCCAAGCGCTTAGTACAGTGCTCTGCACATAGTAAGCGCTCAATAAATACGATTGATGATGATGATGATGACACCAACTCATGACTGTGCTGTAGGCACCCAATCTGGTGAAGGGCGGGTACCTGGGGCTTTAGCCGGAACCGAATCCACCTCCTTTCTTTCTCATGGTATTTGTTAAGCACTATGTGCGGGACACCGTACTAAGCACTTGGGACACATGGGGCCCACAATCTTAATCCCCATTTTACAGATGAGGTAACTGAGGCACAGAGAAGTGACTTGTCACACAGCAGCCAAGGGGTGGAACCAAGATTAGAACCCAGGTCCTTCTGACGCCCAGGCGCTGGCTCTATCTGCTAGACCACTCTGTTTCTCCCCTCTCTAGTCCACGCTTCACTCTCTGTCCAGATCCTTCCTAAAGCATCATTCTGCAATCGCTCCTCAAGAAACTCCTTCCTCTCCACATCAAGACTTTGAGCCCACTGTTGGGTAGGGACTATCTCTATATGTTGCCAATTTGTACTTCCCAAGTGCTTAGTACAGTGCTGTGCACATAGTAAGTGCTCAATAAATACGATTGATGATGATGATGATGATGATCAAACAAAAACTCCTGACCATTGGCTTGAAGACACTCGGTCAACTCTCCCTCCCATTTTCCCTGCTCTCTTCTTCTGTTACACCCCAGTTTACAGTCTTTATTCCTTTCAAGCTCAGTGTTGTCCCAGCTCTGACCCCTTTCTCCTGCCCCTCCCATCGTCTGAAACTTCCTCCCTCTTCAAATCAGCCATAACCCAGCTCTCCTCATCCTCACTGTCCTTCTAAAATCCCACCTCCTCCAGGAGGCTATCCCCAGTTAATTCTCCTTCTCCGCAAGGGTCATATACTAATAATAATAATAACGATAATTCTGGTAACTTAGTAGTTTGTATCTTAGTACTTTGTGCCAGGCACTGTACTAAGCGCCGGTGTGGATACAACAAAACGGGTTGGACACAGTCCTTGTCCCATGTGGGGCTCGTGGTCTCGATCCAGATGAGATAACTGAGACCCAAAGAAGTGAAGTCACCTCCCCAAGGTCACACAGCAAAGTGGCAGAGTCAGGATTAGAATCCGTGACCTTCTGACTTCCAAGTCTGGGTTCAATCCACTGCACCATGTTGCTTTCTCGCTAACTGCCACTTCCATGCTTTCACACCACCTCAGCACTCACAACCGCTATCAATCTAAGGTCCTTTTTGATATAATACTGCATCAGCCTTCTCTCTGATCTCCCATCCTCGTATCTCTCCTCACTTCAATCTGTACTTCATGCTGCTGCCCGGATTGTCTTTGTCCAGAAACGCTCTGGGCATATCACTCCCCTCCTCAAAAATCTCCAGTGGCTACCAATCAATCTGCGCATCAGGCAGAAACTCCTCACCCTGGGCTTCCAGGCTGTCCATCCCCTCGCCCCCTCCTACCTCACCTCCCTTCTCTCCTTCTCCAGCTCAACCCGCGCCCTCCGCTCCTCTGCCACTAACCTCCTCACCGTGCCTCGTTCTCGCCTGTCCCGCCGTCGACCCCCGGCCCACGTCCTCCCCCTGTCCTGGAATGCCCTCCCTCCGCCCATCCGCCAAGCTAGCTCTCTTCCTCCCTTCAAGGCCCTACTGAGAGCTCACCTCCTCCAGGAGGCCTTCCCAGACTGAGCCCCCTCCTTCCTCTCTCCCTCATCCCCCTCTCCATCCCCCCATCTTGCCTCCTTCCCTTCCCCACAGCACTTGTATATATGTATATATGTTTGTACATATTTATTACTCTATTTATTTATTTATTTTACTTGTACATAGCTATTCTATTTATTTTATTTTGTTAATATGTTTGGTTTTGTTCTCTGTCTCCCCCTTCTAGACTGTGAGCCCACTGTTGGGTAGGGACTGTCTCTATATGTTGCCAACTTGTACTTCCCAAGCACTTAGTACAGTGCTCTGCACACAGTAAGCGCTCAATAAATGATTGATTGATTGATATGTATAATAATAATGGTATTTGTTAAGCACTTACTATGTGCCAGGCACTGTTCTAAGTGTTGGGGTGAATACAAGTGACCCTCCACCTTCCAGGCCTGTGCTCTATCCATTACACCATGCTGCGTCTCCTGTTATTCCCTGCCCATAACGAGCTCGCACTCAGCCAGTCAATCTTATTTATTGAGCACTTACTGTGTGCAGAGCACTGTACTAAGCACTTGGGAGAGTACGATACAACAATAAACGGACACATTCCCTGACCACAGTGAGCTTACAGTCTAGAGGGGGAGACTGACATTAATATAAATAAATACATAACAGATGTGGACATAGAAGCAGCATGGCCTCTATTATTTACCTACTCACTCATCCAAATAATAATAATAATGATGATGGTATTTGTTAAGTACTTACTATGTGCAAAGCACTGTTCTAAGCACTGGATACAAGGTGATCAGGTTGTCCCACGTGGGGCTCACAGTCCTAATCCCCATTTTACAGATGAGGGAACTGAGGCCCAGAGAAGTGAAGTGACTTGCCTAAAGTCACACAGCTGACAATTGGCGGAGTTGAGATTTGAACCCATGATCTCTGACTCCAAAGCCCGGGCTCTTTCCACTGAGCCACGCTACTTCTCCATTCATCTTTCCACCTCAATCAATAGTCTTTATTGAATACCTACTATGCACTGTCCTAAGAACTTGGTAGATAACAAAATTGAGAAGATATGCCTTTTGCCTCTTCCCACCCATTGTAATTTATTTTATTCATTCAGTCGTATTTATTGAGCGCTTACTGTATGCAGAGCACTGTACTAAGCGCTTGGGAAGTACAAGTCAGCAACATATAGAGACGGTCCCTACCCAATAATGGGCTCATGTCTGCTCCTTCAACAAATTATAAAATACTTGCGGATAGGGACTGCCTTCTAACCCTACTGTACTATCCCTAGTGCTTAGTTCAGTGCTCTGTACAAAGTATATACTCAATAACAGTTATTGATTGATTAATGACCCTGACAGTCACAGGACTCAACCCCAGCAGTGTGGCTTAGTGGCAGGAGTACGGGCTTGGGAGGCAGAGGTTGTGGGTTCTAATCCCGCCTTCGTCACCTGTCGGCTGTGTGACTCTGGGCCAGTCACTTAACTTCTCTGTGCTTGAGTTACCTCATCTGTAAAATGGGGATTAATCAATCAATCAATTGTATTTATTGAGCACTTACTGTGTGCAGAGCACTGTACTAAGCGCTTGGGAAGTACAAGTTGGCAACATGTAGAGACGGTCCCTACCCAACAGTGGGCTCACAGTCTAGAAGGGGGAGACAGAGAACAAAACCAAACATATTAACAAAATAAAATAAATAGAATAGATATGTACAAGTAAAATAAATAAGACTGTGAGCCCCACGTGGGACAACCTGATTACCTTGTATCTACCACTGTGCTTAGAACAGTGTTTGGCACATAGTAAGTACTTAACAAATACCATCATTATTATTATTATTATTATTATCCAGAAGATACCAGGTCTTGAGCATAAGTCTGGGGGTACTGTCCACCCTGCTTGGGCAAGCCCCATAATTGCTTTCCCTGGAACCCCTTTCCACCCCCGAGGTAGACTGAGCCCACCCTGCTAAAGTGAAAATACTCTTCCACATACCCTTCGAACAAGTGGAGGAAGCAGCATGGCTTAGGGGAAAGAACACTTCTAGACAGTTGAGCCCGTTGTTGGGTAGGGACCATCTCTATTTGTTGCCAACTTGTACTACCCAAGCGCTTAGTACAGTGCTCTGCACACAGTAAGCGCTCAATAAATACGATGGAATGAATGAATGAATGAACACAAGCCTGGGAGTCGGAGGACCTGGGTTCTAGTCCCCGCTCTGCCAATTGTTTTCTGCACAACCTTGGGCAAGTCACTTTGCTTCTCTGTGCCTCAGTTTCTTCAACTGTAAAATGAAGATTAAATACCCGTTCTCCCTCCCACGTAGACCGTGAGCCCCGTGCGGGACAGGGACTGTGTCTGACCTAATTAACCTGTAATCAATCAATCAATCAATCAATCGGATTTATTGAGCTCTTACTGTGTGCAGAGCACTGTACTAAGCACTTGGGAAGTACAAGTCAGCAACATATAGAGACAGTCCCTACCCAACAGCGGGCTCACAGTCTAGAAGGGGTGGACAGAGAATAAAACCAAATATACTAACAAAATAAAATAAATAGAATAGATATGTACAAGTAAGATAAATAAATAAATAAATAAATAGAGTAATAAATATGTACAAACATACATACATATGTAACTACCCCAGTACTTAGGAGAGTGTTTAACACTGTAAATACTTAACAAATATCATTAAAAACAAAATAAAAAGACATGTCAAACAAGTTATCTCACCACTCGGGACCACCCAGTGTTACCCATCGCTCTGCAAATCAAACCCAAGTCTGTCTGCGGCTCCAACCCACCTGTTTGCACTCATCTCCACCTAAATCCCTGCCTGCAAACTCCATTCCAGTTGAGCTGTTCTTCTTGCAGCCCCCCACACTCAAGCCTCCCTCTGCCATCACTGAGCCTGAGTGGAGCAATCAATGGTATTTATTGAGTGCTTACTGTGTGCAGAGCACTAAGACCTGGTGATCTCATTCCCTTTTACATCGTCGGCCCACTTCTTTTCAAAAGGATACCTTTCCATTCTAACCCCTGCCATGATGAGAAGCAACACAACCTAGTGGATAGAGCCTGGGCCTGAGAGATAGAAGGACCTCGGTTCTAATCCCGGCTCTGCTGTGTGACCTTGGGCAAATCACTGCGCTTCTCTAGGCATCAGTTACATCATCTGTAAAATGGGGATTAAGACGGTGAGGCCTTATGTGGGACGGGGACTGTGTCCAACCTGATTAGCTTGTACCTGCCCCAGTATGCCCCAGTAGTGCCTGACACATAGTAAACACTTAACAAATACAATAAAAAGCCCTATTTTTATAACTCAATCATTGTATTTGTGTTGATCACATGCTTTCTTCTCTCTCAAATTAGACCTTAAGCCTCTGAAGGCAGGGTTCTTTAATCCAAGACCCAAAGTTCTAGCCCAGTGCTCTTCCTCAGTCAGAAAGTCCAAGCAGTTCTCATTCTGGAGGAAGATGGGTTGACATTCATAATAATAATAATAATGATGGCATTTGTTAAGCACTTACTATGTGCCAAGCACTGTTTTAAGTACTGGGGTAGATACAAGGTTATCAGGTTGTCCTACGTGGAGCTCATAGTCCCCATTTTACAGAAGAGGTAACTGAGGCACAGAGAAGTGAAGTGACTTGCCCAGAGTCACGCAGGTGACAAGTGGTAGAGTTGGGATTCGAACCCACGACCTCTGACTCCGAAGCCCGTGCTCTTTCCACTAAGCCACGCTGCTTCTCATCTCATCACTCTTGTCAGGTTCAGTCACGTAGAAGTCATGGGGCAAAAGCTTAGTCAAGGTTACCAAGGGGTGGGTACTATTCCTATCTCCTGAGAAACAAACAGTCCTGCCCAGGGTCAGAGTCCCCACAGAGCTTCACGTTCATCCAGAGAGGAACACACCGCTCTCCTTCCAGCTTCATCATGGTGCAGCTGGTCGCCCGCCCCATCCTCTTCTTCCTGCTGCCGCTGCTGTTGCTGCTGGGCCTCTGGGCCCCTGTCACAGAAAGCATCATCCCAGGTACTGTCACAAGCAGAAGGGGCAGGAGGGCCACCGGAGCCTTAGACGGCAGCTCGAACCGGAGTTGCAGCATGGCTTAGTGGAAAGATCACGGGCTTGGGTGTCAGAGGACGTGGGTTCTAATCCCGGCTCCGCCGCTTGTCTGCTGTGTGACCTCGGGCAAGCTGCTTAACTTCTCTGTGCCTGTTACCTCATCTGTAAAATGGGGATTAAAACCATGAGCCCCCCCATGAGGTAACCTGATTACCTTGCATCTGCCCCAGTGCTTAGAACAGTACTTGGCACATAGTAAGCGCTTAGCAAATACCATAATTTGTATTAGAAACCTGGAGTGGGGGTGCTGAGGGAAAAACGGCTGGGGTCGGGGGTGGGGGGACTCGTAGGTGACATTCTGGGAAAGGAGAAGTGGAGAGGGAGAAGGAGCTAGGTGCCTGTGGGAAAAGGGGGAAGCAGCCTGACCTGACTGGGAAGAGGGGTAGAAAGTGGGTAGAAAGTGTCTGCATGCTGGGGGAGGGAGAGAGAGAGAAAGAGAGAGAGAGAGAGAGAGAGAGAGAGAGAGAGAGACGGGTTGCCGAGCCCAGAGATAATAATGATAATTATGGTATCTGTTAAGCACTTACTATGTGTCAGGCACTGTTCTAAGTGCTGGGGTAGATACAAGGTGATCAGGTTGTTCCATTTGGAGCTCACAGTCTTAATCCCCATTTTACCGATGAGGCAATTGAGGCCCAGAGGAGTGAAGTGACTTGCCCAAGGTCACTCGGCTGACAAGTGGTGGAGCTGGGATTAAAACCCATGACCTTCTAACTCCCAGAAGCCCATGCTCTATCCATTAGGCCATGTTGCTTCTCATCCTGCATCCCTACTGGAGTGACCTGCCCTCTGCCCCACACTCCAAACAACCTGCCCGCATCCCTAAGTGACCTGCCCCAGGTCCCCAAGTGACCTTCCCCAGGTCCCCGAGTGACCTACTCCATGTCCCTGACTGACCTGCCCCGTGTCCCAGAGTGGCCTGCCCCACATTCCTGGTGCTGTCTCCCCAGAGGAAGAAGAGAAACCCGAATTCTGGAACCGCAAAGCTCTCGATGCCTTGGAAGCCGCCAAAAAGTTGCAGCCCATCAACACTAGAGCCAAGAATCTCATTCTTTTCCTGGGAGATGGTGAGTGAAACTGCCCTGTGCCCTCACCCTCTCTCGTTAACCACCACCCCAACCCGGCTAGGTTCCCCAGAGGCTCCGGATCTCTGGCCGGCCGGCCAGCCAGATCCCCCGGTCCGCCCCCGGCCCCAGGATTCAACAAGGCCCCTGGCCCCTCTGAAGAGGCCTGTATCGGAGGGATCCTCTGGCCACCGGGCCTGGATCACAAGTGGGCTTGGAGCTGAATGGAGCCTTTGCGTTCAGGAATGGGGGTGTCCACTGTGTCGGCCGCCCGGATACTGAACGGCCAACTCAAAAACAAAACCGGACCCGAAACACCCCTGGCCATGGACCGCTTCCCCTACCTCGCTCTGTCCAAGGTGATGAGATGTGGAGCGGAGGGTAGAGGGAGATGGGGAGGAGGGCCTGGGCTATCCCGTTGGTGACTGGAGACGGCTGGGTGGGGGAAGGGGAGCGGTGTTTTAGTGCTCTGAAGGATCAGGGCCGCACCTTTGACTCCTCGGGAACACCTGAGGGCGTGGGGACAAGGAGCAGGGCCTGGAGAAGGTGAGCAGAGGCCCTGGCTACTGGGAAGTGGGGAGGAGGGTGAGGTGTGGGGAGGAGTCACATGCTCTTCCCAGGACCTGGGAGAGACAGAGGCCCAGGATGTGGGTCTGAGGCTAAAGGTCATCCGGACAGATGGAGGCGGGCCGGTCCCATCCTCGGATGGGATGGATGGAGGCCAGCTAGGCCCCCCCAGTAGGCAAACGTTTTCTCAGGAGCTCCGGACCCCCTGGCTGAGGTGGGCTTTGGTCTGGGCAGACGTACAACGTGGATAGGCAGGTGCCGGACAGTGCGGGCACAGCCACCGCTTACCTGTGCGGGGTGAAGGCCAACTACAAGACCATCGGGGTCAGCGCCGGCGCCCGCTTTAACGAGTGCCCAACAAACCATGGCAATGAGGTCTACTCCGTCCTGTCCCGAGCCAAGAAGGCAGGTGAGCGGAGAAGTGTCGGGGGCCTGAGGGAGGGGCTGAGAGAGCTGCAGAGAGTCGTCCCAACTCCCTCACCCAGAGGGATGAGGGGCGGCATCACTCGGGGTTCTGATCCTGGGCCCACCCGCCCCGCTCCTTGGCAGGGAAGTCGGTGGGGGTGGTGACAACCACCCGCGTGCAGCACGCCTCCCCCTCGGGCAACTATGCCCACGTGGTCAACCGCGACTGGTACTCGGACGCTGATATGAAAGCTGAAGACTTGAGGTTGGGCTGCAAGGATATCGCCACGCAGCTCATCTCCAACGTGGACATTGATGTGAGCCGAGGCTGGGGCTGGAGATTGGACACCGCCAAGAGAAGGCGGTGGGGGAGACCAAACCCGGGAAGCCGCAGGGGATTGAAGAGGTCTCAGGGGACGGAGGCCTGGAGACCCAGATTCTCAGGCATCTGGTTCCATTTTGCCCTTTACTGCCCCACAGCTAAAGAGAGCTAGTGGGTGTGCGTGGCAGTGAGGAGCAGGGGGCAACAGCTGGTGCCATTAGGGAAAAACTGGGACAGGGGGCAGAGGGCAAAGGATGGGAGCCAGGACAGCACGGAAGAGGCCAAGAATGGGAGAGGCTGCAAGGAACGGAAGAGGGGAGTCAGGCTAGTGGGACACGCGGGCTGCAATACTGGAGGGGAGCCGGACCCCACCTTCACATGCTCCCTCTGACCCGGACCATATTCCTGACTTTCCCAGGTGATCCTGGGAGGAGGCCGCAAGTACATGTTCCCGAAAGGTACACCGGACCCCGAATACCCAAATGCCACCTCCGAGAGCGGGATCCGGAATGACAGCAATGACCTGGTGAAGCAGTGGCTGAACGACCGCAAGGTGAGGACCCCAGGGCCTTTGACAAGGCGCCACACCCAAGAACTGGGTTTGGGTTCTGACCTGAGGGAATGTTATGGATTAAAATTGGCTAAAAGCCGCAGGATTGGACTGGATAAATAGCGGGCTCCCCCAGGAGCTGGTCGGGAACCGATTCTACTGGACATTTTAGTAATGTCTCATTGCCGATGCCATGGCAGAGGGTTTTGCAGAATTGTTCAGGGTGTTGGAGGATACAGGGTTCTTCGGGGTTGTGGAATGCCAGGTTACGCTGTAGCAGGAGCGTGGTCTAGTCAATAAAGCATGGGCCTCGGAGTCAGAAGGACCTGGGTTCTAATCCCGGCCTTGCCAGTCATCTGCTGTGTGACCTTGAGCCAGTCACTCTGTGCCTCAGTTACCTCATCTGTAAAAGAGGGATTAAGATTGTGAGCCCCACATGGGACATGAACGGTGTCCAACCTGATTAATGTTTATTTACCTTAGTGCTTAGTTAAGTGCCTGGCACATAGTAAGCACTTAACAAATACCATTTTTTTAAAAAAGGAAGATCTGATAATGCCAAGAGAGTGGGCAGAAAGGGGGCTGGTGGGCTTGAATCTGAGCCAGTGCAAAGTACTGCATAGAGGGCTACATGTGACAGCGTGGCATAGAGAAGCAGCATGGCTCAGTGGAAGGAACATGGGCTTGGGATTCAGAAGTCATGGGTTCAAATCCCTGCTCCGCCGCTTGTCAGCTGTGTGACCCTGGGCAAGTCATTTAACTTCTCTGTGCCTCAATTACCTCATCCGTAAAATGGGGATTAAGACTGTGAGCCCCTCATGGGACAACCTGATCAACTTGTATCCTCCCCAGCACTTAGAACAGTGCTTCGCACATAGTAAGCGTTTAATAAATGCCATTATTATTATTAGTATTATTAGTGGAAAGATTAGTAGTAGTAGAAAGAGCTAGAGAATCTGGGTTCTAACCCCAGCTCTGCCGATTGTTTACTGTGTGACCTCTGGCAAGTCACTTCACTTCTCTGGGCCTCAGTTCCCCCATCTGTAAAGTGGGGATTAAATTCTCCTGCCTCCAATTTAGACAGTGAGCCCCACGAGGGACAGGGCTGTGTCCGGTCTGATAGCCTCATATCTAACTCAGAACAGATCTGTAAGCTCTTAACAGAAACCATTTAAAAAAGAGGAGAAATCTATACTATGATCACATATCACCTTATAACCTCCCCAGCGCTTAGAACAGTGCTTTGCACATAGTAAGCACTTAATAAATGCCATCAAATAAAAATATAAGCTTCTGGTGGACAGGAATCTTGCCTACTAATTTTATTGCTTTGCGTTTTCCCTAGCACTTAGTTCAGTACTCTGCACACAGAAAAGCGCTCAATAAATACCACTGATCTGACTCATATGACAAGAGCCTCTATGAACCTTTCTCTAAAATCATCAGCTCAGAGTGCAGTTACAGCCCAAAGGTCAAGAAAAACAGCAAAAAGCAACTTGGCTATTACTCATTCACTCTTTCATTTATTCATTCAATCGTATTTATTGAGTGCTTACTGTGTGCAGAGCACTGTATTAAGCGCTTGGAAAGTACAAATCGGCAACGTATAGAGACGGTCCCTACCCAGCAATGGGCTTACAGTTTTGAAGGGGGAGACAGACAACAAAACAAAAGAAGTGGCAGGTGTCAATACCATCAGAATAGGTAAATAGAATTATAGCTATATACACATCATTAATAAAATAAATAGAGTAATAATATATGAATCAGGTAAAAACTCCTCACTCTCGGCTTCAAGGCTGTCCATCACCTTGCACCCTCCTACCTCACCTCCCTTCTCTCCTTCTCCAGCCCAGCCCGCACCCTCCGCTCCTCTGCCACAAACCTTCTCACTGTACCTCGTTCTCGCCTGTCCTGCCGTCGACCCCCAGCCCACATCCTCCCTCTGGCCCGGAATGGCCTCCCTCCACACATCCGCCAAGCTAGCTCTCTTCCTCCCTTCAAAGCCCTACTGAGAGCTCACCTCCTCCAGGAGGCCTTCCCAGACTGAGCTCCCTTTTTCCTCTCCTCCTCCCCTTCCCCCCACCCTACCTCCTTCCCCTCCCCACAGCACTTGTATATATTTGTACACATTTATTACTCTATTTATTTTACTTGTACATATTTACTATTCCATTTATTTTGTAAATGATGTGCATATAGCTTTAATTCTATTTGTTCTGACGACTTTGTCACCTGTCTACATGTTATGTTTTGTTGTCTGTCTCCCCCTTCTAGACTGTGAGCCCGCTGTTGGGTAGGGACCGTCTCTATATGTTGCCGACTTGTACTTCCCAAACGCTTAGTCCAGTGCTCTGCACACAGTAAGCGCTCAATAAATACGATTGAATGAATAATAATAATAATATAAAAAAGGTTATGGCACACCCGGTGGAGAATTCGAAGTGGGAGAAGGGCAATTAATATGCCCAACCGAGGCAATGGAGAATAATCTCTGTGAAACAGAAAAGAAGAAAACGGAGGGGTAATATGATTAATGTCTGCAAAACCCCAGTGAGTGCTGATGGGGTGAACACACACTTGTCCTTCGCCAAATCCCACATTACCAGGGCCAGCAGGCACCAAAGTTCAAGAAGCGGTTGGAGAGTCATGGGTAGGAGAGAAAAGTTAGGGGGTTTTTGAAGGCATATCCCTAACTGAGTGCTGGAGTGTCAGTGGGCACAGCCATGATACAGTTTATTAGTAGTAGTGATGATAATAAGAGTAATGTTATTAATTAAGTGCTTACTATGGGCCAGGCACTGTACTGGGATAGAGACAAAATTATCAGTTCCCACATGTGACTCACTGTCTAGGTAGGAGGGAGACCAGGTATTGAACGCCCCATTTCGACAACGAGGGAGCTGAAGTACAGAGGAGACAAATGACTTGTCCAAGGTCATACAGCTAAGTGTGACAGAGCCAGAATTAGAAGCCAGGTCCTCTGGCTCCCAGCCCATGCTCTTTCCACTAGGCCATGCTGCTCCTCGCCTAAGCATCCTCTGAGGCCAGGGCCAAGCAGATTCCCGATGGAATGCTGTGATGAGTGGTATTTCTTACAGCTCTTAAGGACTGGTAGCCAGAGTTGAGGCCTCCTGGATTGGTGGGAAGACAGGAAAGGGCATTCCAGGAGGGTTAGAGGTGAAGAGATAGGGCAACCTCATGTTGATTTGGCAAACTGGTTAAAAAAAAGAGAGGCCCAAATCAAGAGCCCATCATCTGGGCTCAGAGGGTTCTCCAGATTCCACCTCCTTCAACCCACTGAGACCTTTTTCCTTCATATCACCAATGAGAAGTAGCATGGCCTAGTGGATAGAACACGGGCTTGGGGGTCAGAAGGCCCTGAGCTCTAATCCTGGCTCCGCCACTGTCTGCTGTGTGACCTAGGGCAAGTCACTTCAGTGCCTCAGTGCTCAGTACACTGTCTGGCACATAGTAAGCACTTAATGCCATAATAATAATAATAATTATTATTATTCTCTGTGCCTCAGTTACCTCGTCAGTGCTTAGTACAGTGCCTGGCACATAGTAAGTGCTTAACAAATGCCATTCTTATTATTACTATTAAAATGGGGATTAAGACTGTGAGTCCCATATGGGGCTGTGTCCAACCTGATTACTTTGTAGCTCTCCCAGCGCTTAGAGCAGTGCCTGGCACATAGTAAGCACTTAACAAATGCCATTAAAACAAAACAAAAAACAATCTTCTTCCTGCCAAATTTCCTTGCCCCCTTGGGCTGCCTTTGACACTGTGGACCTCTACCTTTTCCTGGAAATATTGCCTACCATTTGTTTTTCTGACCCAGTTCTGGTTCTCCTCCTCTCTCACTGCCCTGTCCTCAGTCTCTTTCGCCAGTTCTTCCTCTTCCCTTACCTGTGGGGGGTCCTCAAGACTTGGTTCTTCTCAATCTACCGTGACTCCCTTGGGCAGGTCATCCCCACCATCACCAGCTTCAACTACCACCTCTACACAGAAGACTCCCAAACCCATGTCCCTCAAACTAACCTCTCTCCTCTGTATTTCCTCCTGCTTCCAGGATGTCCCACCATCGACCCCCGGCCCACGTCCTCCCCCGGGCCTGGAATGCCCTCCCTCTGCCCATCCGCCAAGCTAGCTCTCTTCCTCCCTTCAAGGCCCTGCTGAGAGCTCACCTCCTCTAGGAGGCCTTCCCAGACTGAGCCCCTTCCTTCCTCTTCCCCTCGCCCCCCTCTCCATCCCCCCAATCTTACCTCCTTCCCTTCCCCACAGCACCTGTATATATGTATATATGTTTGTACATATTTATTACTCTATTTATTTATTTATTTATTTATTTATTTTACTTGTACATATCTATTCTATTTATTTTATTTTGTTAGTATGTTTGGTTTTGTTCTCTGTCTCCCCCTTCTAGACTGTGAGCCCACTGTTGGGTAGTGACTGTCTCTATATGTTGCCAACTTGTACTTCCCAAGCGCTTAGTACAGTGCTCTGCACACAGTAAGCGCTCAATAAATTCAATTGATTGATTGATCCTTACATGTGACCCTCCACAAAGGTCAGCAGAGCGGGATGGGGAGGGAGAATGATGGCGACCCATGCCCCGACATGAAAAAATAAGGCATGGTCTGACCCACAGGGGAGTTTAACAACCTCCTTTACTGATCTTGCTTAATCGGGGTGCTCCAGGGTGGTGTGGCCAACTGCTGGGATAGCTTTATTACCATATATTCATCATGAGGATGGTAAGAAATCGTGCATTGTATCATCTTCTGGACTGTTAGCTCACTGGGGGCAGGGAACGTATCTGCTAATTCCCTTGTTTTATACTCTCCTAAGTACAGTGCTTAGAAGCAGTGTGCTTTAGTGGATAGAGCATGAGCCTGGGAGTTAGAAGGACTTGGGTTCTAATCCTGGCTCCACCACATATCTGCTGTGCGACCTTGGGCAGGTCACTTCACTTCTCTGAGCTTCAGTGAACTCATCTGTAAAATGGGGATTAAGACTGTGAGCTCCATGTGGGACAGGGACTATGTCCAACCCTATTTGGTTGTATTCACCCCAGAACTTAGTAATAATAATAATAATGGCATTTGTTAAGCGCTTACTATGTGCAAAGCACTGTTCTAAGCGCTGGGGGGGATACAAGGTGATCAGGTTGTCCCACGTGGGGCTCACAGTCTTAATCCCCATTTTACAGATGAGGTAAGTGAGGCTCAGAGAAGTTAAGTGACTTGCCCAAGGTCACACAGCAGACATGTGGCGGAGTTGGGATTAGAACCCATGATCTCTGACTCCCGAGCCTGTGCTCTTCCTACTGAACCATGCTGTTTCTCTAGTACAGTGCCTTGCACATAGTAAGAGCTTAACAAATACCATTATTACTATTATTATTATTATTACATGGATAACCCACCAGTACCTCAAGCTCAACTTATTCAAAACTGAACTCATCTTCCTTCCCAAATTCTCTTCTCCACCTAACTTTCCCATCACAGTCAATATCACAATCATCACTACATCTGAAGCCTGCAGTCTTCGCATTATCCTCAAATCCTCCCTTTTGACCCCCTTTTCCAGTGTGTCACCAAAACCTGTCCTTTCTTCCTCTGCAACACCGACAAGATCTTCCCTTTTAATAATAATTGTGGTATTTGTTCATCATCATCAATCGTATTTATTGAGTGCTTACTGTGTGCAGAGCACTGTACTAAGCGCTTGGGAAGTATACAAGTTGGCAACATATAGAGACAGTCCCTACCCTACAGTGGGTTCACAGTCTAAACATTTGTTAAGTGTTTGTTAAATGTTTACTATGGTACAGGCACTGTACTAAGCCCTGGGGCGGATACAAGCATGTTGGGTTGGTTATAGTCCCTGTCCCACATGGGGCCTCACAGTCTCAATCCCCATTTTACAGATGAGTTAACTGAGACATGGAGAAGTGAAATGACTTGCCCAAGGCCACACAGCAGACAAGTGGCGGAGCCGCGGTTAGAACCCATGACTTTCCCACTCCCAGGCCCATGCTCTACCCACTATGCCATGCTGCGTCTCTCCATCCACAAAGCCACAACTTTGGCCCAAGCAATTATCGCATCACTACTTGACTACTGAATCAGCTTCCTCACAAGACTCCTGGCTTCCAGCCTCTCTCCTCTACAACTCATATTTCACTCATTGCCAGGATCATTAGAGAAGCAGCGTGGCTCAGTGGAAAAGAGCCCGGGCTTTGGAGTCAGTGGTCATGGGTTCAAATCCCAGCTTCGCCAATTGTCAACTGTGTGACTTTCGGCAAGTCACATAACTTCTCTGTGCCTTAGTTACCTCATCTGTAAAATGGGGATGAAGACTGTGAGCCCCCCGTGGGACAGCCTGATCTCCTTGTAGCCTCCCCAGCACTTAGAACAGTGCTTTGCACATAGTAAGCACTTAATAAATGCTATTATTATTATTATTATTATCATTTATCTAAAATGTTGTTCTGTGCATATCACTCTCCATATCGAGCAGAAACTCTGGTCAATTGGCTTTAAGGCCTTCAATCAGTTCTCTCCCTCCAACCAATTCTCTCTCATCTCTACTTACACCCCAGCTCATCCGCTTCATTCATCTCAGGCCAACCTACTTACTGCACTTCGTTCTGGTCTCTCATGCCCTTCTCCTTGCCTGTAGCCTCCTCACCTTTGCTACTTAACAGACCACAGATCTTCCCATCTCCAAATCTCTTTTTTTTGATGGCATTTATTAAGCATTTACTATGTGTTAACCACTGGGGTAGATACAAGTGAATCAGGTTGGGCACAGTCCCTGTCCCACGTGGGACTCACATTCTTAATCCCCATTTTACAGATTAGGGAACTGAGGCACAGAGAAGTGAAGTGACTTACCCAAGGATGCAGAGACAAGCGGCGGAGCTGGAATTAGAACCCAAGTCTGTCTAACTCCCAGGCTCGTGCTCTATCTACTAGGCCACACTATTTCTCCATCTTTTCTGAAATGGCATCTCCTCCAGGAGGCCTTCCCCTATTCATTTCTCATCATCCTTCTTGCTATACCTCATCTGTCACTTCAGCACTCCTGCATACTTGCATAAAACAAATATGTCCGTATCTTGTACACGCTGTCACTTCCCTCTTTTTATCACTTATTTTAGTGTCAATCTCCCTGGCCAGACTGTAATAGTAATAATATTGATGGTATTCGTTAAGCACTTACTATGTGTCAAGCACAGTTCTAAGCACTGGAGTAGAGGCAAGTATATTGGGTTGAACACAGTCCCTGCCCCACACGGGGCTCACAGTCTTAATCCCCATTTTACAGATGAGGGAACTGAGGCACAGAGAAGTTAAGTGACTGGTTCAAAAGTGGTGAAGTCGGGATTAGAACCCAGGCCCTTCTCACTCCCAGGCTTGTTCTCTATCCACTGGGCAGTGCTGCTCTAAGCTTCCCTGAGGGCTGGGGTTGTCTCTACCAATTCTCCTGAACTTTCCCAAGGTCTTAGTCAGCTGCTCTGCACATCATAGACACCTGATAGCAACCACAGTTGGATTTTTACAGACGTTACAGATCTTCCCAGACTAAACCCCACTTTTCCTCGTCTTCCACTCCCTTCTGCATTGCTCTGACTTGCTCCCCTTGCTCTTCCCCCCTCCCAGCCCCACAGCATTTATGTACATATCTGTCATTTTATTTATTTGTATTGATGTCTGTTTAGTTGTATTGATGTCTATCTCCCCGACACCTGACTCTGAGCTTGTTGTGGGCAGGGACTATCACTCTTTATTCATTCATTCATTCAATTGTATTTATTGAAAACTTACTGTGTGCAGAGCACTGTATTGAGTGCTTGGGAAGTACAAGTCAGCAACATATAGAGAGTCGGTCCCTACCCAACAACGGGCTCACAGTCTAGAAGGGGGAGACAGGCAACAAAACAAAACATGTAGACAGGTGTCAAAATCGCCAGAACAAATAGAATTATAGCTATAATGCACATCATTAACAAGATAAATAGAATAGTAAATATGTACAAGTAAAATAGAGTAATAAATGTTTACAAATATATACAAGTGCTGTGGGAAGGGGAAGGAGTTAGGGCTGGGGGGATGGTGTGGAGGAGAGGGAAAAGGGGGCTCAGTCTGGGAAGGCCTCCTGGAGGAGGTGAGCTCTCAGTAGGGCTTTGAAGGGAAGAAGAGAGCTAGCTTGGCGGATGTGTGGAGGGAGGGCATTCCAGGCCAGGGGAAGGACATGGGCTGGGGTCGATGGTGGGACAGGCAAGAACGAGGCCCTGTAACGAGGTTAGTGGTGGTTTGAATGAAGAGGAAAGGTGGATCTTGGCAATGTTGTGGAGGTGAGACCAGCAGGGTTTGGTGACGGATTGGATGTGTGGGGTGAACAAGAGAGCCGAGTCGAGGATGACACCAAGGTTGCAGGCTTGTGAGATGGGAAGGATGATAGTGCTGCCTACAGTGACAGGAAAATCAGGGAGAGGACAGAGATTGGGAGGGAAGATAAGGAGTTCAGTCTTGGACATACTGCGTTTTAGATGGTGGGCACACATCCAGATGGAGAGGTCCTGAAGGCAGGAGGAGATATGAGCCTGGAGGGAGGGAGAGAGAGCAGGGGCGGAGATGTAGATTTGGGTGTCATCAGCGTAGACATGATAGTTGAAGCTGTGGGAGCAAATGAGTTCACCAAGGGAGTGAGTGTAGATGGAGAACAGAAGGAGAACTTGAACTGACCCTTGAGTGAGGGGATGGGAGGGGGAGGAGGAGCCCGCAAAGGAGACTGAGAATGAACAGCCGGAGAGATAAGAGGAGAACCAGGAGAGGATGGAGTCTGTGAAGCCAAGGTTGGTTAGCGTGTTGAGGAGAAAGGGGTGGTCCACAGTGTCGAAGGCAGCTGAGAGGTCGAGGAGGATTAGGACAGAGTAGGAGCCGTTGGATTTGGCAAGAAGGAGGTCATTAGTGACCTTTGAGAGGGCAGTTTTGGTGGTGTGTAGGGGATGGAAGCCAGATTGGAGGGGGTCAAAAAAAGAGTTGGAGTTGAGGAATTCGAGGCAGCGCGTGTAGACGACTCATTCTAGCAGTTTGGAAAGGAATGGTAGGAGGGAGATAGGGCGATAATTAGAAGGGGCCGTGGAGTCAAGAGAGGGGTTTTTTTTAGGATGCGGGAGACGTGTGCATGTTTGAAGGCAGAGGGGAAGGAACCAGTGGAGAGTGAGCAGTTGAAGATGGAAGATAAGGAGGGGAGGAGGGAAGGGGCAAGAGTTTTCATAAGATGAGAGGGAATGGGGTCCAAAGCACAGGTGGATGGAGTAGCACTTGACAGGACAGAGGAGATCTCATCTGAAGATACTGCTGGAAAGGATGGGAGAATAGCGGAGAGGGTTGAGAGCGGAGGGCGTGGGATGGAGAAGGGGTGGGGGAGGGGGACTTTCCCCCCCTTTTCAGACTGTGAGCCCATTGTTGGGTAGGGACTGTCTCTATATGTTGCCAACTTGTACTTCCCAAGCGCTTAGTACAGTGCTCTGCACACAGTAAGCGCTCAATAAATACGATTGATGATGATGATGATGATGACTTTGGGGAGCTCAGACCTGATGGAGTTAATTTTACTGATGAAATAGGAGGCCAGATTGTTGGGGGTGAGGGATGGAGGAGGGGGAGGAACAGGGGGCCTGAGGAGGGAATTAAATGTCTGGAACAGCTGACAGGGATGATGGGCATGGGTGTCAATAAAGGAGGAAAAATAGTTTTGCCTGGCAGAGGAGGGCGCAGAGTTAAGGCAGGAAAGGATAAACTTGAAGTGAATGAGGTTGGCTTGGGTTTTTAGACTTTTGCCAGCAACGTTCAGCAGCTTGAGCATAAGAGTGAAGGCGGCGGAGAGTGGCAGTGATCTAAGGCTGTGGGTTAGTGGTGCAAGAGTGGTGAAGGGAAAGGGGAGTGAGCAAGTTGAGTTGAGTAGAGAGGGTAGAGTTGAGAGCAGTAATCTGGTCATCATGAGTGGGTAGAGAGGATAAGGAGGTGAGGTGGGGTATGATGCGCTGAGAATAATAATGGCATTTATTAAGCGCTTACTATATGCAATGCACTGTTCTCAGCGCTGGGGAGGTTACAAGGTAATCAGGTTATCCCATGGGGGGCTCACAGTCATAATCCCCATTTTACAGATGAGGTAACTGAGGCACAGAGAAGTTAAGTGACTTGCCCAAAGTCACACAGCTGACAATTGGCGGAGCCAAGATTAGAACCCATGAACTCTGACTCCAAAGCCTGTGCTCTTTCCACTGAGCCATGCTTTAGTGTTGTATTGTACTTTCCCAAGTACTTAGTACAGTGCTCTGCACACAGTAAGCACTTACTAAATACAATTGAATGAATGAATGATTGATTGATTGCCTGTTTGCCTGATTCAGGGTGCCCGCTACGTGTGGAACCGGACAGCGCTGCTGGAAGTGGCCAAAGACCCTTCAGTGACACATATTATGGGTAACGGATTGCACTCCTCCCATCGAGACCCAAGACCAAGTCTCTTTTCCCCGGGTTCCCCCAAGAGTTTGTCTCCCTGGAGCTTGGGCTGGCTTCTGCCTGCATTCCTTCCACCTACTCCCAAGCTGGGGGCTAATTTGGGGTAAATCACAACTGAATGGAATTGTGAGTTGTGCCACATAAGGGTGTGTGTTCACAAACTGAACGGGTCACAGTGTCGATGTGAGACACCGCGTGTGACATTGCGTGTGCCGCTGGGTATGTGTGTGTGACATGCTGGGTGACTCTGAGTGGGGCGAACAGGATGGTGACATGGATGTAGGTGGGCATTAGGGTGGCCCTGACCCAGTAGACAGAGGCGTGACACCTTCTTGGTGTGTGCGACTGGCAGTGACCCCTGGTCTCTGGTCTCTCCCCCAGGTGACCCCCAAGTCACTGTCCTTGTTCAGAGCGCCTTATACTGCCCTGCCGGGGTTTGGGGTGCTGCCTCTTCCTCTAGGTCTGTTTGAACCCGTGGACATGAAGTATGAATTGCTGAGAGACCAGAAATTGGATCCCTCCTTGCTGGAGATGACGGAAGCCGCCATCCAACTGCTCAGTCGCAATCCCCGGGGCTATTACCTTTTTGTGGAAGATGAGTCCATGGGGAAGGAAGGGAGGGAGTTGGGGACCACTATATGGGACAAAGGAGGGGAAACCGTGACTGGAAGGAGGTGGGGGAGTGAGAGGGGTCTCTGGGCGTCATGGTCAGGTTGTTTGGGGGACTCGAATCGTCCTGGTACAAGTGCTCACCTCATGTGATGTCTTCTCTTTACGTGGCCGGATTGATCATGGGCACCACGAAGGAATAGCCCGCATGGCCCTGACGGAGACCATCCAGTTTGACTTAACCATTGAGAGGACGACCCAGCTGACCAGTGACAGTGACACCCTCATCGCGGTCACCGCCGATCACTCCCATGTCTTCACCTTCGGCGGCTATACCCACAGGGGGACCTCCATTTTTGGTAAGGGGAGTCCCCGGGGCCAGCCACCCGGAGAAGCCGTGGGGCCTAGAGAAACAGTGTGGCTCAGTAGAAAGAGCCTGGGTTTGGAGTCAGAGGTCATGGGTTCTAATCTCAGCTCCGCCAATTGTCAGCTGTGTGAATTTGGGCAAGTCACTTTGCTTCTCTGTACCTCAGTTACCTCATCTGTAAAATGGGGATTAAGACTGTGAGCCCCCCGTGGGACAACCTGATCACCTTGTAACCTCCCCAGCGCTTAGAACAGTGCTTTGCACATATTAAACGCTTAATAAATGCTATTATTATTATTATTATTAGAATCGGAGGACCTAGGTTCTAATCCCGGCTCCTCTGTGAGTCTGCTGTGTGGCAAGTCACTTCACTTCTCTGTGCCACAGTTCTCTCATCTGCAAAATGGGGATTCAATGCCTGTTGTCCCTTCTGCTTAGAATGTGAGCCCCATGTGACACTTGATGATCTTGGATCTAGCCCAGCACTTGGCTTATAGTAAGAGCTTAATAAATTCCACAGTTATTATTATCATTATTATTATGATCCACCTCCTGGGTAGTTGAGGGGGGGAGCCTTCTCAAACCCCGTCTGTCACCCTCACAATCCCAGAAACCCTGGGTCTCTCCCTCTCTATGCCACCTTTGCCCGATTCTCGGGTTCCTTTCTCATCCAGGACCTACTCTTTCCTCAGCCCAAAGCCTGAGTTATCCGGGCAAGGCCTGGAGACAGCATCCCCCTGGCCCCAGCGAGCCTCTCTCCTGATTTTCTTCCCAGGAATTGTGCAAAACACGGCAAAAGATAAGAAAAACTACACCTCCATCCTCTATGGCAACGGACCTGGACACGTCGAGGGTGACCGGCCTGACGTCGACGGGGTGACCAATGGTGAGAGGGGAAGGAGATGAGGCCGGGAGGCAGGGGAGGCAGGGGGCCAGGGAGGGGAGCATGAAGGAAAGCAGGCCTGGGATAACAAGAAGGCAGAAGGAAACATGCCTGGGTGTAGCAGAGGTTTCTGGGTAGCTGCTCAAGGCCTCACTTTATTTTTCCACCCCCACAGAGGGGATCAGTTACCTCCAGCAGGCAGCAGTACCCCTGTCCTCAGAGACGCACGGCGGGGAGGATGTGGCCATCTTTGCCCGGGGACCACAGGCTCACCTATTCCACGGAGTGCAGGAGCAGAATTACGTGGCCCATGTCATGGCGTTTGCCAGCTGCCTGGAGCCCTACGAAAACTGTGGGCTGCCGCTATCCAAAGCAACAGCCCCCGTGTTCTTGTCACCCCTCTGGCTGGTCTCCCTCTCCCTGCTCCTCCTGCTGCTGGGGCTGCACTGAGCCCGTACTCCGGTCTCAGTCCCTGCCTCCTCCTGGAATGACCTTTCCCAACGTGGGCTGAGCCCTGAGAGGGCCAGAAGCGGGGGAAGGACCTCCCAGGGAGCAATCCCAGGACTCCTGAAGCCCTCATCCGTACTGTGATGAACAATAAAACATAGATCCCAAACAGCTGACTGAGGCGAACTTCTTACACTGGCGCATGAGGATGGGGCCCCGGGAGCCCCCACCCCTCCACCATGGCCCTTTGAAACCTGTACCCCCTTCTCTCCTTAGAAGTATGACCTTTTAATCAAGACTGAGTAACATAGTTACCTCATCTGTAAAACGGGCCTTGAGACTGTGAGCCCCACGGGGGCAATCTGATTACCTTGTATTTACCCTAGCGCTTAGAGCAGTGCTTGGCACATAGTAAGCACTTAACAAATATCATAATAATAATTATTGTTATTATACTTTTTTTCAAGTCAACCATTTTTCCATGAATTGGAAATCCACCTGCACCTCTGACCCCATCTCTCTGCCCGTTATCAAACACTTATTCCCTCCATTCCTCCTCTCTGACCACCATCTTCAACCATTCAGTTTCCACCAGTTTCTTCCCCACTGCTTTTGAACATACTCAGGTTTGAAAAACCCTCCCTTGACCTCACAGCTCCCTCCAGTTATCGCCCCATCTCCCTCCTACCATTCCTCTCCAAACTCCTTGAGTGAGTTGTTTACACCTGTTGCCTCCACTCCCTCCAGTTCTCTGTTAGACCTCCTCCAAACTGGTTTCCACCCTCTTTACTCCATGGTAACCACCCTCTCTAAGGTCTCCAATGACCTGCTTCTTGCCAAATCAAACAGCGTCTACTCCATCTTAATTCTCCTTCATCTCTCACTGTTAACCACCCCTTTCTCCTGGAAACATTATCCAACCTTGGCTTCACTGACGCCACCCTCTCCTGGTTCTTCTCTTCTCTCTCTGGCTGCTTCTTCTCAGTCTCCTTCACAGGCTCCTCATCTGCCTCCCAACCTTAAGGCTCAGTTCTGGGTCCCCTTCTATTCTTCATTACACCCACTCAGCTTCTACTCCTATCACTACATGGTTGATTCCCAAATCTACCTCTCCAGCCTTGAGCTCACTCTTTCTCTGCAGTCTCATATTTCCTCCTGCCTTCAGGACATCTCTACCTGGATATCCTGCTGACACCTCAAACTTAACATGTTTGAACTCCTCATCTTCCCACCCAAGCTCACTGTCTTTCTTGTTACTGTAAGCTCACCGGGCAGGGAATGTATCTAGCAACTCTGTGGTATTGTACTCTCCCAAGCATTTAGTAAAGTGCTCTGCACATAGAAAGTGCTCAATAATTACCACTGAATGATTGCTATAGACAGCCACACTATACTCACTATCTCACAAGCCCCTAACCTAGCCATTATTCTTGACTCACCTCTCTCCTCTAATCCTCATAATGATAATAATAATAATAATAATAATAATAATAATAAGGGCATTTGTTAAGCACTTACTATGTGCAAAGCACTGTTCTAAGCGCTGAGGAGGTTACAAGGTGATAAGGTTGTCCCACGGGGGGTGCTCACAGTCTTCATCCCCATTTTACAGATGAGGTAACTGAGGCAGAGAAGTTAAGTGACTTGCCCTGTCACACAGCTGACAATTGGCAGAGCCGGGATTTGAACCCACGACCTCTGACTCCCAAGCCCGTGCTGTTTCCATTGAGCCACGCTGCTTCTCTAATTCACTCATATTCAGTGTCACCAAATACTTTCAGTTCTATCTTCACATTATCGCTAAAATCCATCCTTTCCTCTCCATCCAAATGGTTACCCCACTGTTCCAAGCATTTATGAATCAATAAATCAATCATTCATATTTATTGAGTACTTACTGTGTGCAGAGCACTGTATTGAGCTTTATAACACATTCCCTCTCCACAACAAGTTTACAGTCTAGAGGAGGAGATAGACAATAATATAAATAAATACATTACAGATATAATAATGATAATGATGATAGTATTTGTTACATGCTTACTATGTGCCAAGCACTGTCTAAGCACTGGGGAGGATACAAGGTAATCAGGTTGTCTCATGTGGGGCTCACAGTCTTAATCCCCATTTTACAGATGAGGTCACTGAGGCACAGAGAAGTTAAGTGACTTGCCCATAGTCACGCAGCTGATAAATGGAGGAGCTGGGATTAGAACCCATGACTTCTGACTCACAAGCCTGTGCTCTTTCCACGAGCCACGCTGCTTTGCTGTGGGGCTTTGGGTCGGGCGGGGTGGTGAGTAAAGTGAGCAAGTCAGGGAGACGCAGAAGGGAGTGGGAGAAGAGGAAAGGAGGGCTTAGTCAGGGCAGGCCTCTTGGAGGAAATGTGCCTTCAATAGGCTTTTAAGGTGGGGAGAGTAATTTGTCTGTCAGATATGAAAAGGGAGGGTGTTCCAGGCCAGAGGCAGCATGTGGATGATAGGTTGGCAGCGAGATAGACGAGGTCAAGGTACAGTGAGTAGGTTGGCAGTGAAGGAGCCAAATGTGTGGGCTGGGTGGTAGATGGAGAGTAGTGAGGTAGTAATCAATCAATCATATTTATTGAGTGCTTACTGTGTGCAGAGCACTGTACTAAGCACTTGGAAAGTATAAATTAGCAACATATAGAGATGGTCCCTACCCAACAGCGGGCTCACAGTCTAAAAGAGGGAGGCAGACAACAAAAAGGGGGCAAAGTGATTGACTACTGCATCAGCCCCCTCTCTGATCTCTCTGCCTCCTATCTCTCCCCACTCCAGCCCATACTTCACTCTGCTGCCTGGATCATTTTTCTCAAAAAAGGTTCAGTTCACATCTCCCCTCTTTGCAAGAACCTCCAGTGGCTTCCCATACACCTCTCCAATCAATCATATTTATGGAGCACTTACTGTGTGCAGAGCACTGTACTAGACTCTCGGGAGAGCAAAATATAACAGAGTTGGTAGGCACAGTCCCCGTCTACAATGAACTTAAAATCTAGAGGGGAAGACAGACACTAATATAAATAAATAAATTATAGATGTATAAATGTGATGTGGGGCTGAGGGAGGAGTGAATAAAGGGTGCAAATCCAAATGCAAGGGCAACACAGAAGGGAGTGGGAGAAGAGGAAATGAGACCTTAGGGAAGGCCTCTTGGAGGAGTTGTGATTTTAATAAGGTTTTGAAAGTGGGGAGAGTGATCTTCTGTCGGATATGAAGAGGGAAGGCATTCCAGGCCAGATGCATGACATGGGAGAAGGGTCAGCAGTAAGATAGATGAGATCGAAGCTTCATAGACTCCGTCCTCTCCTGGTTCTCCTCTTATCTCTCCAGCCGTTCATTCTCAGTCTCCTCTGTGGACTCCTCCTCCCCCTCCCATCCCCTCACTGTAGGAGTTCCTCAAGGGTCGGTTCTTGGTCCCCTTATGTTCTCCATCTACACTCCCTCCCTCGGTGAACTCATTCTCTCCCAAGGCTTCAACTATCATCTCTACGCTGATGACACCCAAATCTACATCTCCTCCCCTGCTCTCTCTCCCCCCTACAGGCTCGTATCTCCTCCTGCCTTCAGGACATCTCCATCTGGATGTCTGCCCGCCATCTAAAACTCAACATGTCCAAGACTGAACTCCTTATCTTCCCTCCCAAACCCTGCCCTCTCCCTGACTTTTCTGTCACTGTAGATGGCACTACCATCCTTCCCGTATCACAAGCCTGCAACCTTGGCATCGTCCTCGACTCGACTCTCTCATTCACCCCTCACATCAAATCCATCACCAAAACCTGCCAGTCTCACCTCTGCAACATCGCCAAGATCCGCCCTTTCCTCTCCATCCAAACCACTACCTTGCTGGTTCAATCTCTCACCCTATCCCTACTGGATTACTGCATCCGCCTCCTCTCTGATCTCCCATCCTCCTGTCTCTCCCCGCTTCAGTCTATAGTGCACTCTGCTGCCCAGATCATCTTTGTGCAGAAATGCTCTGGGCATGTTACTCCCCTCCTCAAAAATCTCCAGTGGCTGCCTGTCAACCTACACATCAAGCAAAAACTCCTCACTCTTGGCTTCAAGGCTGTCCATCACCTCACCCCCTCCTACTTCACCTCCCTTCTCTCCTTCTCCAGCCCAGCCCAGCCTGCACCCTCCATTACTCTGCTGCTGCTAACCTCTTCACTGTAGCTCGTTCTCTCCTGTCCCGCCATCAACCCCTGGCCCACGTCCTTCCCCTGGCCTGGAATGTCCTCCCTCCACACATCCGCCAAGCAAGCTCTCTTCCTCCCTTCAGAGCCCTACTGAGAGCTCACCTCCTCCAGGAGGCCTTCCCAGACTGAGCCCCCTTTTTCCTCTCCTCCTCCCCATCCCCCCTGCCCTACCTCCTTACCCTCCCCACAGCACTTGTATATATATTTGTACAGATTTACTATATTTATTTTACTTGTACTTATTTACTATTCTATTTATTTTGTTAATGATGTGCATAAGCTTTAATTCTATTTGTTCTGATGATTTTGACACCTGTCTACATGTTTTGTTTTGTTGTCTGTCTCCCCCTTCTAGACTGTGAGCCCGTTGTCGGGTAGGGACCATCGCTATGTGTTGCCGACTTGTACTTCCCAAGCGTTTACTACAGTGCTCTGCACACAGTAAGCGCTCAATAAATATGATTAAATGAATGAATGAATCGAGGTGCAGTAGGCTGACAGTAAGGGTGTGAACTGTGCAGACTGGACTGTAGGAGGAAATCAGGGAGGTGAAGGTGATGGAGTACTTTAAGGCCTATGGTTGGGAGTTTCTGTTTGGTGTGAAGGTGGTGGATGGTCAACCATTAGAGGTTCTTGAGGAGCAGGAAAACAGACTTACTACTCTATTTTATTAATGATGTGCATATAGCTGTAATTCTATTTATTCTGATAATTTTGATACCTGTCTACATATTTTGTTTTGTAGTCTGTCTCCCCCCTTCTAGACTGTGAGCCCACTGTTGGGTAGGGACCGTCTCTGTATGTTGCCAACTTGTACTTCCCAAGTGCTTAGTACAGTGCTATGCACACAGTAAGCACGCAATAAATATGATTGATTGAATGAATGAATGAATAAATAAATACGATTGAATGAATGAATGAATAGACTGAACAGTTTTGTAGAAAAATGATCCAGGCAGCAGGGTGAAGTATGGACTGAAGTGGGGAGGTAAAGAGTTCGGCGAGGAGTTTGATACTATAATCAAGGCAGGATAGGATAAGTGCTTGGAATAACACAGTAGTCGTTTTGATGGAGAGGAACATGCAAATTTTGGTAATGTGAGTTTCTGCATGAGAGGGAAACTCCTTACCGTCAGCTTTAAAGAACTCAATCAGCTCACCCCCTCCTATCTTACCTCACTTGTCTACTTCATACGAGCCCTCACACTTCACTCCTCCAACACCAACTTTCTCACTGCTCCTCGATCTCGTCTATCTCACCACCAACCCCTCGCCCACGTCTTGCCTCTGGCCTGGGACTTCCTCCCCCTTTGTAACCTACAGACAATCACTCCCATTCATTCATTCATTTATTCAAGCGTATTTATTGAGCGCTTACTGTGCACAGAGCACTGGACTAAGTGCTTGGGAAGTACAAGTTGGCCACGTATAGAGACGGTCCCTACCGGACGACAGGCTCACAGTCTAGAAGGGGGGAGACAGACAACAAAACAAACATGTAGACAGGTGTTAAAATCATCAGAACAAATAGAATTATAGCTATATGCACATCATTAACAAAATAAATAGAATAGTAAATATGTTCAAGTAAAATAGAGTAATAAATCTGTAAAAACATATATACAAGTGCTGTGGGGAGGGGAAGGAGGTAGGGCCGGGGGATGGGAAGGAGGAGAAGAAAAGGGGGGCTCAGTCTGGGAACTTTATTAAAATGACATCCCCAAGAGGTCTTCCCCAACTAACACCTCATTTTCCGTACTCATTCTCATTCATTCATTCAATTGTATTTATTCAGTGCTTACTGTGTGCAGAGCACTGGACTAAGTGCTCGGGAAGTACAAGTTGGCAACATATAGAGACGGTCCCTACCCTCCCTTTTGTGTTGCCTATGCAGTTGGATCTGTATCCTTTTAATACTTGATATTCACCCCACCCTCAGACCCACCACATTTATGTACAGATACATATTTTATTTATTCATATTAATGTCTTTCTCTCCCCTGGGCCATAAGCTCCAAGTGGGCAGGAAACTTGTCCACTGACTCTGTTGTATCGTACTCTCCCAAATGCTTAGTTTAGTCCACTGCACACAGTAAGCGCTCAGTGCATACCAGCAGGGACAGCTGGCCCCATCAACATCAGCATTGAACAGGGCGGTGCACAATAATAATAATAATAATAATAATAATAATAATGGCATTTATTGAGTGCTTACTATGTGCAAAGCACTGTTCTAAGCGCTGGGGAGGTTACAAGGTGATGAGGTTGTCATTCATTCATTCATTCATTCAATCATATTTATTGAGCACTTACTGTGTGCAGAGCACTGCACAAAGCGCTTGGGAAGTACAAGTTGACAACATATAGAGACGGTCCCTACCCAACAGCAGGCTCACAGTCTAGAAGGGGGAGAAAGACAACAAAACAAAACATATTAACAAAATAAAATAAATAGAATAGTAAATATGTACAAGTAAAATAAATAAATAGAGTAATAAATGCATACAAACATATATACATATATACAGGTGCTGTGGGGAGGGGAAGGAGGTAAGGCAGGGGGGATGAAGAGGGGGAAGAGAGGGAGAGGAAGGAGGGGGCTCAGTCTGGGAAGGCCTCCTGGAGGAGGTGAGCTCTCAGTAGGGCTTTGAAGGGAGGAAGAAAGCTAGCTTGGCGGATGTGTGGAGGGAGGGCATTCCAGGCCAGGGGGATGACGTGGGCCAGGGGTGGACAACGGGACTGGCAAGAACGAGGCTCAGTGTCCCATGGGGGGCTCATAGTCTTAATCCCCATTTTACAGATGAGGTAACTGAGGCATAGAGAAGTCAAGTGACTTGCCCAAAGTCACACAGCTGACAATTGGCAGAGCCAGGATTTGAACCCATGACCTCTGACTCCAAAGCCCGTGCTCTTTTCACTGAGCCACGCTGCTTCTCACAAGTGCCTGTGGCCAGAGTTAGGATGCTCAGAACTGGGCTGCTCAGAGCTGGGTCATTCAAAGCTGGGTGCTCATTAGCTCAGAGCTGGGGTGCTCAGAGCTGGGTGCTCAGAGCTGGGGTGCTCAGAGCTTGTGCCTTCAGAGATGGGGTGCTCAGAGCTGGGACGTTCAGAGCAGGGATGATCAAACTGAACACCAGTCACCCTAAGTGAATTTGCCTTGGAAAACAGGCAGGAAAATCAACAGATACATGAAAGGGCCAATAGACAAATACCAGTGCTAGCGGCATTGATTGATTCAAAGATATTTATTGAGTGCTTACTGTGTGCAGAGCACTGGACTAAGCACTTGGGGAAGTACAAATGAGTTGGTAGACACGTCCTGCCCACAAGGAGCTTACAGTCTAGAGAACTAGAGTCAAACCTCTAATGTGAGCACTATAATCTTCTGGAAAAAAAAAAACCCACCATGTTACATAATATCATTTCATTTAAGTCATTGAAAGACTGAGTAGATTCATTTCTCTAGGTCCCCAGTTTCATCATAAGTGCTACATTTTTAAAATAGAATTATTGACACCAAAGAGCACACAACTTAACCAAAATAATAAAACTGCATAAAAACAAGAAACCGTATTATTTATTTCATTCATTCAATCGTATCTAGACTGTGAGCCCATTGATGGGTAGAGGCCATCTCTATATGTTGCCAACTTGTACTTCCCAAGCGCTTAGTACAATGCTCTGCACACAGTAAGTGCTCAATAAATACGACTGAATGAATGAATTTATTGAGCACTTACTGTGTACAGAGCACTGTACCAAGCTCTTGGGAAGTCCAAGTCGGCAACATAACATTTATTTAAGTGACAGACTGATAAGCTCCCTTAACGCTGAACTCTAGGAAGAGAGTGCTGTCTAGAACTATTTATCCATATAAATGTCTTTCTCCCCCTCTAGCCTGTAAGCTCATTATGGGCAGGAAGAGTGTCTGCTAATTCCGTTATAGCGTACTCTCTCAAGTGCTTAGTACAGTGCTCTGTACATAGTAAGCGCTCAAAAAATGTCATTGATTGATTGATAAACTGGTAGGACTGCAGTGTGCAACATTGGGAACTGGTTGCAGCAGGGGCTTCACCTCCAGGACAGGATGGCTTTATTTAGTCGGATTTAATTGAGTTCAACAGGGTGAAGGCAGTCTGGTTCCTTGCCTCTGGAACTCACAGGGAGCAATATCACTCATCTACCCCTCCTAATTAGCTGCCTCTGGCACAGCCCTCTCTGGCATTGAAAATTAGTCAGCAAGTGAGCAGTCCAGAGCTGGAAAAGGAAAGTCACTTTGCTGAAAGCCACTCTTATTTCCAGGTATCTGATGCTATTTTTAGATGTCAAAGCCCACGCTGAACATCGAAGTCTCCACATTATTCAAGAAATGGATGGGCATCACTTGCGTTCGATTAAAATCTTGCCCTGCAAGATGAGGTTCTACCCTAGGGGTAGCGGCATGGCATAGTGGATTGAGCATGGACTTGCGAATCAGAAGGTCATGGGTTCTAATCCTGACTCCACCACTTTGCTGTGTGGCCTTGGGCAAGTCACTTCACTCCTCAGTGCCTCGGATACCTCATCTGTAAAATGGGGATTAAGACTGTGAGCCCCGTGAGGGACAGGGACTGCACCCAACCCAATTTACTTGTATCCACCCCTGGGCTTAGTACAGTGCCTGGCACATAGTAAATGCTTAACAAATACCATAATTATTATTACTGTAGGCATATTTGCATTAATCAGAAGGCTGGGTACACATCGAAGGGGTGAGTTTTTTGTTCAATCAATCAAGCAATAGTATTTATTGAGCACTTACTATGTGCAGAGCACTGTACTCAGAGCTTGGGAGAATTAGCAGACATGTTCCCTGCCCATAATGACTTACAGTCTTGATGGGGAGACAGAGATTAACATGAATAAATTAGTGATTTATAATAAATACTTCAAAGATGTGTACATAACATCTGAGGAGTTGAGTGGGGGGCAAATATCAAATGTGCAAAGGTCACAGATTCATAGATGACAAATACATAGAAGACATACATAAATACACAGATGACGCAGAAGGGAGAACTAGTTGGGGAAAAGAGGGTTTTATCAGGGAAGGCCTCATGGAGATGATAATAATAATCATACTGATGGCATTTATTAAGTGATTACTATGTACAAAGCCCTGTTCTAAGCGCTGAGGAGGTTATAAGGTGATCAGGTTGTCCCACGGGGGGCTCACAGTCTTCATCCCCATTTTACAGATGAGGTAACTGAGGGCCAGAGAAGTTAAGTGACTTGCCCAAAGTCACACAGCTGACAATTGACAGAGCTAGGACTTGAACCCATGACCTTTGACTCCAAAGCCCGGGCTCTTGCCACTGAGCCATGCTGCTTCTCTGTGTGACCTTAGTTGCGCTTTGAAGGTGGAGAGGAACTTTCATTGGGGAAACAAGGCTTGGGCAGTTCCCTGAATGATGGGATGAGGTGGGAGCAGCTGACAAATTGAGTGAGGATATCCCAGGGCTGGGATATGACCTATGAAAAAGCTGGGATGGGGCTGGGATGGTTGAGCCTGGGAGGAGTGCCGTAGAGAGTCAGTGAAAGCTGAAACCAGCATTCCTGCATGGATAAAGCCAGGATCTAGGAGTCAGGGAACATGGGTTCTAATCCCAGATCTGCCACTTGGCCCTTTTGCAATCTTGGGTAAGTCACTTCACTTCTCTGTGTCTTCATTTTCTCATCTGTACAATGGGGGTAGAACCGTTATTCTCCCACCCCACTGGACACACACAGACACACACGCGCACGCGAGCTCACCTCCTCCAGGAGGCCTTCCCAAACTAAGCCCCCTTTTTCCTCTCCTCCTCCCCGTCCACCCCGCCCTACCTCCTTCCCCTCCCCACAGCACCTGTATATATGTTTGGACAGATTTATTACTCTATTTATTTTACTTGTACATGCTTACTATTTTATTTATTTTGTTAACGATGTGCATCTAGCTTTATTTCTATTTATTCTGATGACTTGACACCTGTCCACATATTTTGTTTTGTTGTCTGTCTCCCCCTTCTAGACTGTGAGCCCGTTGTAGGGTAGGGACCATGTCTATGTTGCCAACTTAGTACAGTGCTCTGCACACAGTAAGCGCTCAATAAATACGATTGAATGAATGAATGAATGAAGACACACACACACACACACACACATACACATGCATCCAGTCCACATATTTCCACTCCTCAAGAAACTCCAGTAGTTGCCCATCCATCTCAACATCAAACAGAAACGCATTACCTTCAGCTTTAAAGCCCTTTATCACCGTGCCCCCATCCTGCTCAACTTCATTGCTCTCCTACTACAACACGGTTCATGCTTCTCACTTCTCTTTGACAACTTACTCACTGTACCTCGATCTCATCTCTCTCACCACCATTCCCTGGCCCACGTCCTCCCTCTGGCCTGGAATTCCTTCCTACTTCATATAGGACAGACCACCACTCACCCTCTACCTTCAATTAATCAATAAATCAATGGTATATATTTAACACTTATTCATTCATTCATTCATTCAAGTGTATTTATTGAGCACTTACTGTGTGCAGAGCACTGTACTAAGTGCTTGCGAAGTACAAGTCAGCAACATATTGAGACAGTCCCTCCCCAACAATGGGCTCACAGTCTAGAAGGGGGAGACAGATGACAAAACAAAACAGGTAGACAGGGTCCAGAACACTGAACTAAGCACTTGGAAAAGTACAGTACAACAGAGTTGATAGACATGATCCCTGTCCACAAGGACCTTACAGTCCACAGGGGGAAACAGTTAAAATAAATTACAGATAGAGGAAATAGTAGTGCATAAGGACATTTACATAAGTACTTGTCGGGGTGGGGTCAGTAACAAAGTGCTTAAGGGGTAGACAACTAAGTCCACAGTCAGTGCAGAAGGGTGGGCAGATATGGGACAACTTCTTGGGGGACATGTTCATTCATTCAATCATATTTATTGAATGCTTACTGTGTGCAGAGCACTGAGCTAAGCACTTGCGAAGTACAAGTTGGCAACATATAGAGAAGGTCCCTACCCAACAACGGGCTCACAGTCTAGAAGGGGGAGACAGACAACAAAACAAAACATGTAGATAGGTGTGATTTTTATGAGGGCTTTGAATGTGGGGAGAGTGGTGGACTGCCAGATATTAATTCATTCACTCAATTGTATTTTATTCATTCATTCATTCAACTGTATTTATTGAGCACTTACTGTGTGCAGAGCACTGTACCAAGCTCTTGGGAGGTGCAAGTTGGCAACATATAGAGACAGTCCCTCCCCAACAACGGGCTATTGAGAGCTTACTGTGTGCAGAGCACTGTACTAAGTGCTTGGGAAGTACAATTCAGCAGCAAATGGAGACACTCCCTGCCCACAACAGGCTCACAGTCTAGAAGGGGAGTTCCAGGCCAGAGGGAGAACATGGGCAATAGGTCATTGGTGGGATAGATGAGAACAAGGTATAGAGAGCAGGTTGGCATTAGACAAGGGTAAAGTGTGTGAGCTGGATTGTAGTAGGAAATCAGAAAAATTAGGAGAATTAGGAGGTATGAATCAAATGGATATTCAGAATAACGATCTAGGAAGCAGAGTGAAGTTTTCCCCTCTAGACTGTTAGCTTGTTGTGAGCACGGAAGGCGTCTACCAACTCTGTTGCCTTGTTCTCTCCCAAGGGCCTTAGTAGAATGGTCTGCACACAGTAAGCACTCAATACATGCCATCAGTTGAAAGGCTGCCTGGAGTGGGGAGAGACAGGAGGCATTCATTCATTCATTCAATCGTATTTATTGAGTGCTTAATGTGTGCAGAGCACTGTACTAAGCGCTTGGGAAGTACAAGTTGGCAACATATAGAGACGGTCCCTACCCATCAATGGGCTCACAGTCTAGAAGGGGGAGACGGACAACAAAACAAAACATGTGGACAGGTGTCAAGTTGTCAGAACAAATAGCATTAAAGCTAGATGCACATCATTAACAAAATAAATAGAATAGTAAATATGTGCAAGTAAAATGAATAGAGTAATAAATCTGTACAAACATATATACAGGTGCTGTGGGGAGGGGAAGGAGGTAGGGTGGGGGATGGGGAGGAGGAGAGGAAGGGAGATCAATGAGGAAGCTGATGCAGAAGTCGAAGCGGGCTAGGATAAGTGCTGGGAATAACATGGTAGCAGTTTGGATGGAAAGGAAAGAGTGGATTCTAGAGATGTCGTGAAGGTAGAATGGACAGGATTTTGTGACAGAATAAATATGTGGGTAGAATGCTTATCTGATTCTGGTTTAAAATCAAGTAAATGGAAGAATTTTAAAAAGGGCGTAGTAGATTGCTAGAACCTTTACATTACTTACGAATATTTGAACCAAAGTCCCCAGTTATTTATGTAGTGTTCACTTTCTTCTGAAATGAAATTTTCAAAGTCTGTGCAATACCTAATTTTGATCTTTTGACTTGTATCGCATCAGAGTCACTTATAGAGGACTGAATACTGAGGAAAGAACACAGTAATTATTTAGAGGAGCAAACCTGATATTCACACATCAAACATCACTTCCACCAATTTTTTATTGGTGCCTACTGCAATCCATCAATCAATCAGTGGTATGCACAGAGCACAGAGCACTGCAGTAAACACTTGGGAGAATATACTACAATAGAGCATATTCCCTGCTTTTAGTCTGTTTCAGTCTAGAGAGGGAGACAGACATTAAAATAAATTATAGAGTGTAAGAATGTATACATAAGTGCTGTAAAGCTGAGAGTGGGGTAATAATAATAATGATGATGATGATCGTATTTGTTAAGCACTTACTACATGTCAAGCACTATTCTAAACTCTGGGGGAGACATAAGCAAATCAGGTTGGATACAGCCCCTGTCCTACATGGGGCTCACAGTCTCAAACCCCATTTTACAGATGAGGTAACTGAGGCCCAGAGAAGTGAAGTGATTTGCCGAAGGTCACACAGCAGACAAGTGGCGGTGCTGGAATTAGAACCCACGACCTTCTGACTCGCAGGCCCGTGGTCTATCCACTAGGTTAGGCTGCTTCCAAGAGCCTAGAGGGTGCTTAGGGGTACAGATACAAATGCAGAGGCAACACAGATGAGAGAAGGAGTAGGGGAAATGAGGGCTTGGTCAGGGAAGGGCTCTTGGAGGAGAGTGATTTTTGTTGGCCTATGAATTGGGGGAGAGTGGTGGTCTGTCGATTATGAGAGGAGAGGGAATTTCAGGCTGGTGGGAGAATATGGGCATTGTGTCAGCAGAGAGATAGACAAAATTGAGGTACAATGAGTAGCTGATGTTAGAGGAGCAAAATGTGTGGGCTGGGTTGTGGTAATAACAATAATAATGATGGCATTTGTTAAGCACTTACTATGTGCCAAGCCCTCTTCTAAGCACTGGGGTAGACACAAGGTAAATCAGGTTGTCCCACGTGGGGCTCACAGTCTTAATCCCCATTTTACAGATGAGGTAATTGAGGGTAGGGGAAGTGAAGTGACTTGCCCAAAGTCACACAGCTGATAAGTGGCGGAGCCGGGATTAGAACCCACGACCTCTGACTCCCAAGCCCAGGCTATTTCCACTAAGCCACGCTGCAGTGAGGCAAGGAAGGAGAGTGTGGGCTGATCAAGAGTTTTAGAAGAGATGTTAAGGAGTTTCCGTTTGTGCACTAACTGATATGCCGTCATTAAGAATCAGAGAATGGATATAATTTTATGTTATTTCTTTTTTGTTTTTCATGGTATTTAATAATGGTATTTGTTAAGTGCTTACTGTGTGCAAAACACTGTTCTAAGCGCTGGGTTAGATACAAGGTGATCAGGTTTTCCCATGTGGGGCTCACAGTCTAAATCCTCATTTTACAGATGAGGGAACTGAGGCCCAGAGAAGTGAAGTGACTTGCCTGAAGTCACACAGCTGATAAGTGGCAGAGCTGGGATTAGAACCCATGACCTCTGACTCCCAAGCCCGGGCTCTTTCCAATGAGCCACGCTGCTTCTCTAAGCAGCTATGTGTCTAAGCATCTTTGTGTCAAACCCTGTTCTGAGCACTGGGGTACGTACAAGTTAATTAGGTCGGACACAGTCCCTGTCCCGCGGGGGACTGACAGTCTAAGTAGTTGTGTGAATTAAGAAATAGGCAAATATGCTGTAGAGTGGGGTTGACTGGTCAAGGATAGGTTGAATACGATTGATGATGATGATGATGATGATGAAAGAGGAGAAACTGTAGGGGACTGAGTGGCAGGGAATGGCCAGAGTTTGGCTGGTGTTTGGCCCGGGTGATTGTGAGGAAGGAAATGTTCTGGGCTAATTGTTTTATTCATTCATCATTCAATCATATTTATTGAGCGCTTACTGTGTGCAGAGCACTGTACTAAGCACTTGGGAAGTACAAGTTGGCAACATATAGAGACGGTCCCTACCCAACAGCAGGCTCACAATCTAGAAGTGGGAGACAGACAATAAAACAAAACGTATTAACAAAATAAAATACATAGAATAAATATGTACAAATAAAATAAATAAATAAATAGAGTAATAAATACGTACAAACATATATACATATATACAGGTGCTGTGGGGAGGGGAAGGAGGTAGGGTCCCTCAGTAGCCACAGCCAGCAAGGGGATTCTGAAATGCCTTTTCAACTTCTTATCGCAGGCCGCTCCTTCGGCAGATGCTCAATGAACTTTGTACAATGAACGTTGTACTTCCCCAGTGCTTAGTACAGTGCTCTGCACACAGTAAGTGCTCAATAAATACGATTGAATGAATGAATGAATGAAGACATTTCCGCCTCAGTGTGACTCGAAGTGGTGATGGTGGTAGTAGTAGTAGGAGTCGTGGTACTCATTAAGAACTTACTGAATGTAATGCAGTGCCCTAAAATCCTTGGGAAGCACAACGGGAGAGTGAAAAACATGCCCTGAACACAACACTGACAGTAGAAGAATGGGGGAGCAGCATGGAGTTGTAGCTAGAGCCCGGGCTTGGAAGTCAGAAAGTTATGGGTTCTAATCCCAGCTCCACCACTTCTCTGCTGTGTGGCCTTGGGCAAGTCACTTCACTTCTCTGCACCTCAGTTACCTCATCTGTAAAATGGGGATTATGACCCTATGTGGGACAGGGACTGTGTCCAAACTGATTATCATGTATCTACCCCAGCATTTAGAACAGTGCCTGGTGCACAGTAAATACCATTATTGTTATTATAAGGGATTTTTTCAGCCACACATATGTGTTCACGAGGGAATTTCACCATCACTGCTGTCTTCTTTAGCTCTATATATCATTCATTCATTCAATTATATTTATTGAGCACTTCCAGCTCTGAGAACAGTGCTTCACACATAGTAAGCACTTAACAAATGCTATTATTATTATTATTACTGAGTGCAAAGCACTGTACTAAGCACTTGGGAGAGTACAATATAATTATAAAGACACATTCCCCGCCCACAACAAGCTTCAGCACTTACAATGTGCAGAACAGTGTAGTAAACGCTTCGGAGAGTACAAGAGTTAGCAGATACGTCCATAACGACCTTACAGTTTAGAGGGGAGACAGACATGATAAATAATGTATAATATAATATAACGTGATATGGATATGTAATTTATACTATTTATGCTATATAATTTAAATGTATGCATGTTCTATGAACTTTGACCAAGAGATTTGCCAGTCACATTTCCATTAAGCAAATTCAGCTAACTCAACAGAATGTCTCAACAGTAACTTGGGAAAGATGCGTAAAAAGGGGTTGAAAAGGGTGCCAATTACATGTTCATCTGGAGCCAAGCACTTTGGAGCTTTCACACTGATCTAGAAGTCCACAGAGTGCTCTTTTTTAAGACCAGGTTTCATCCGGGGACTCGTTACCATATCCACTTGAGGAGTTGCTGTTTTGCAGTTTACAACTGTGTACCTCTGTTACTCTCTTCCAGGTTGCCTAAGAATCTCTGCTTCCTTGAAGCCCATGTGCACCTGGGATTTTCTTATTTAATTTATTTTGTTCGATTTTTTAAATTACACCCTTCACTATTAAACCCCTTCAGGGCACAAGCACAATACTAAAGCACTTGCTACAGATTCACAGGACAAAACGGCAGCAATTAAAGCATTACATTTTGAACAACATCTCCCTCCCCTCCAACAGCAGAAGTCTTACACATGCCCTGAAGGTCGGTAGTCTGGGGTTCTCCCACACAGAAGATGAGAATCTTTCAGGGAAACAAGTGGGGATTTGTGCAGCCATCTGGCTTCCGTCCTTTTCACGGCAGAAACCGCCTTCTCAGAGGCCACCATTGATCTCCTCAACCCACGCATCAAGCAAAATCTCCTCACTCTCGGCTTCAAGGCTGTCCATCACCTCGCCCCCTTCTACCTCACCTCCTTTCTCTCCTTCTACAGCCCACCTGCAACCTCTGCTCCTCTGCCGCTAACCTCCTCACTGTTCCTCATTCTCGCCTGTCCTGCCGTCGACCCCCAGCCCACGTTCTCCCCCTGGCCTGGAGTGCCCTCCCTCTGCGCATCTGCCAAACTAGCTCTCTTCCTTCAAAGCCCTACTGAGAGCTCACCTCCTCTAGTAGGCCTTCCCAGACTGAGCCCCCTTTATCCTCTCCTCCTCCCCATCCCTCCGCCCTACCTCCTTCCCCTCCCCACAGCATCTGTATATAATAATAATAATAATAATGGCATTTGTTATATGTTTGTACAGATCTGTTACTCTATTTTACTTGCACATATTTACTGTTCTATTTGTTTTATTAATGATGTGCATCTAGATTTATTTCTGTGTATTCTGATGACTTTACACCTGTACACATGTTTTGTTTCGTTGTCTGTCTCCCCCTTATAGATTGTGAGCCTGTTGTTGGGTAGGGACCATCTCTATATGTTGCCAATTGTACTTCCCAAGAGCTTAGTACAGTGCTCTGCACACAGTAAGCTCTCAGTAAATACAATTGAATGAATGAATGAATCTCCTTCTTGCCCAGTCCAACGGCCTCTACTCCACCCTAATCCTCCTCGACCTCTCAGCTGTCTTCGACACTGTCGACCATCCCCTTCTTCTGGAAACATTATCCAACCTCAGCTTTACTGACGCTGTCCTCTCCTGGTTCTCTGTTTCCCTGGCCGCTCATTCTTAGTCTCCTTCACGGGCTCCTCCTCTGCCTCCCATCCCCTAACTGTGGGGGTACCTCAAGGGTCAGTTCTGGATCCCCTTCTATTCTTCATCTACACCCACACCCTTGGAAAACTCATTCTCTCCCATGGCTTCAACTACCACCTTTATGTGGATGATTCCATCTTCAACCACTCACTCTCCACTGGTTCCTTCCCCTCTGCCTTCAAACATGCCCACGTCTCCCCCATCCAAAAAAACCCTCTCTTGACCCCACTGTCCCTTCTAGTTATTGCCCTATCTCCTTCCTACCCTTCCTTTCCAAACTCCTAGAATGAGTCATCTACTTGCTGCCTCGAATTCCTCAACTCCAGCTCTCTCCTAGACCCCCTCCAATCTCCCAGCCCACACACTTTACTCTTCTAATGTTAACCTTCTTACTATTCCTCATTCTCGTCTATCTCACCGCCGAACCCTAGATCAAGTCCTGCCTCTCCCCTGGAACACCCTCCCTCCTCATATCCAACAGACAATTACTCTCCCCAACTTCGAAGCCTAGAGAAGCAGAGTGGCTCAGCGGAAAGAGCACGGGCTTGGAAGTCAGAAGTCATGGGTTCTAAGCCCAGCTCTGCCACTTGTCAGCTGTGTGACTTTGGGCAAGTCACTTAACTTCCCCTACCCTCAGTTACCTCATCTGTAAAATGGGGATTAAGACTGTGAGCCCCACTTGGGACAACCTGATTATCTTGTATTCCCTCCCAGCACTTAGAATAGTGCGTGGCACATGGTAAGCACTTAACAAACATCATTATTATTATTATTATTATTGTTGTTGAAAGCACATCTCTTCCTAGAGGCCTTCGCTAACCAAGCCCTCCTTTCCTCTTCTCCCACTCCCTTTTGCGTTGCCCTGACTTGTTCCATTTACACATCCCCTGCCCCAGCCACACAGCACTTATGTATATATCTGCAATGTATTTATTTATAATAATAATAATACTGGCATTTATTAAACGCTGACTATGTGCAAAGCACTGTTCTAAGCGCTGGGGAGGTTACAAGGTGATCAGGTTGTCCCATGGGGGGCTCACAGTCTTAATCCCCATTTTACAGATGAGGTAACTGAGGCACAGAGAAGTTAAGTGACTTGCCCAAAGTCACACAGCTGACAGTGGGCAGAGCCGGGGTTTGAACCCATGACCTCTGACTCCAAAGCCCGTGCTCTTTCCACTGAGCCACGCTGCTTCTGTATATTAGACATTTATATTATATATCAGACATTTATATTAATGTCTGTCTCCCCCTCCATTCTGTAAGCTTGCTGTGGGCAGGGAATATGTCTGTTATATTGAACCCTCCCAAGTGCTTAGTACAGTGCTCTGTGCCCTTTAAGAGCTCAATAAATACAATTGACTGAATGACTGGGGCTGGTTCAGGGGTAGATTGTTATCCCCCAAATCCCATAGTCCTGGAATGAGGGGCATCCACAGGATTTGAGGGTGGAAGACACCAATCCAACAAAAGGGGAAGTAGTGTAGCCTAGTGGATCGAGCACAGGTCTGGAAATTAGAAGGCCTGGGTTCTAATCCCAGCCACTCACCAATTGCTTGCTGAGTGTTGACCTTGAGCCAATCACTTCACTTCTCTGTGCCTCAGTTCCCTCATCTGTAAAATTGTCTACGGCCATACCACCCTGAACGCGCTTGATCTCAGAAGCTAAGCAGGGTCGGGCCTGATTAGTACTTGGATGGGAGACCGCCTGGGAATACCGGGTACTATTATTTTTTCAGCACTTAGAACAGTGCCTTGCACATAGTAAGCGCTTAATAAATGCCATTATTATTATTATGGGGATGGAGTGTGATCCCCATGTGGGACAGAGACTGAGTCCACCCCGATTATCTTGTATCTACTCCAGTGCTTAGTACAGTGCCCGGCACACAGTAAGTGCTTAACAAGTGCCATTAAAAAAAGGAAACTCTTTCCACCCAGTACATGGCCAGCCTATGAAATTTGATACCAGAGGAAGTTGTGCAGGCAGGAAATAACACTACATTTATGGAGGGTTTGAACAAACAGGGCTAGCAGTAGTCTTAGATTATGAGCTCCCAAGGGACAGGGCCCATGTCTAATTCCCAGATGTATATTCTCTCCCAGCACTTAGTGCAGTGCTCTGCACTCAGTAAGTGCTTAGTAAAGACTAAATACTACAATAGTAGTGAGTGCTCAATAATTGTAGTAATAGTAATGGCATTTATTGAGCACCATTGGGTGCAATACAATGCGCAAAGCACTAAGGAAAGTAGACTAGAAGCACATGACATATTCCCTGCACTCAATGAGGCCACCATAAATTGTTAGGAGCTTAGTACAGTTCTCTGCACATAGTAAGCGCTCAATAAATACGATTGATTGATTGATTAGGAGATAAAGATAGGGATGCTAGAGAAGCAGTGTGGCTCAGTGGAAAGAGTATGGGTTTGGGAATCAGAGGTCATGGGTTCTAATCCCGGCTCCATCACTTGTCAGCTGTGTGACTTTGGGCAAGTCACTTAACTTCTCCTACCCTCAGTTACCTCATCTGTAAAATGGGGGTTAAGACTGTGAGCCCCACGTGGGACAACCTGAGTACCTTGTATCTCTCCCAGCTCTTTGAACAGTGCTTAATACATAGTAAGCACTTAACAAATAATAATAATAATGGCATTTATTAAGTGCTTACTATGTGCAAAGCACTGTTCTAAGCACTGGGAGAGATACAAGGTACTCAGGTTGTCCCACATGGGGCTCACAGTCTTAACCCCCATTTTACAGATGAGGTAACTGAGGGTAGAAGTTAAGTGACTTGCCCAAAGTCACACAGCTGACAACTGGCGGAGCCGGGATTTGAACCCATGACCTCTGACTCCAAAACCCATGCTCTTTCCACCGAGCCACGCTGCTTCTCCATCATCATTATTATTATCATGTTAGAAGTTGCACCCCAACAAATGGGATGGAAATCAAGCAGAACCACTGCAGTAGTCTTCCTGCACCAGGTGGGCCCCTTTCTTATATTCTGTCCAACTTCCCTCACTGAGAATGGGCCCCTTTCTTATATTCTGTCCAACTTCCCTCACTGAGAAAGAATACGCAGTAATGCAACCACACTTCATCAGGCCCTGGAGCCTTAGAAAACATGGAATGGGGCAGGGGGCAGGGTAGGGAATAGAGCAGGAGCCACGGCAGGGCCTGGTCAGGGGGTGGGGCAGGAGATAAGGAAGGACCAAGGTGAGGGCCCAGGGAGATGATGGGGCAGGAGATGGGGCAAGTCTAGGGAAAGAGGCTGGGTCAAAATTTGGGGCAGGGGCTGGGGCAGGAAATGGGGCAGGACACTGTCTGACTCTCACCTAGAACTTGTCCCAAAATGTCCCACTTTAGGAATATACCTACAAGAGAAGCAGCGTGGCTCAGTGGACAGAGCACGGGCTTTGGAGTCAGAGGTCATGGGTTTGAATCCCGACTCCTCCACATGTCTGCTGTGTGACCTTGGGCAAGTCACTTAACTTCTCAGAGCCTCAGTTACCTCATCTGTAAAATGGGTATTAAGACTGTGAGCCCCACGTGGGACAATTTGATTACCTTGTATCCCCCCCAGCGCTTAGAGCAGTGCTCTGCACATAGTAAGTGCTTAACAAATGCTATCATTATTATTATTATTAAGAGAAGCAGAGAACTGAGCAGGCATTTTGCACACCCAGAGAGGTGGATGGAGGCATGAGAGCAGCGTGACTCAGTAGAAAGAGCATGGGCTTTGGAGTCAGAGGTCAAAGTTTCAAATCCTGGCTCCACCACATGTCAGCTTTGTGACTTTGGGCAAGTCACTTCACTTCTCTGGGCCTCAGTTCCCTCATCTGTAAAATGGGGATTAAGACTGTGATCCCCACGTGGGACAACCCGATGACCTTGTATCCCTCCAGTGCTTAGGACAGTGCTTGGCACATAGTAAGCACTTAACAAATACCAACACTATTATTATTATTATTATCATTATTATTATTATTATTAAGGGGCCTCATTTCCCTTCTGGCTGTTCCATGTAGAAATTTGGGTGACTCTCGATGTGTGCACTGGGCACCCTTACCCTTGCAACGAGAAGGCCTTACGCCTGCAAGGAGAAGAATCCTGAGAGGCTCAGACGTTTACTGAGGCAATGCATCATTTGAGTTTTCCTCTTTAACCTGCTATTAAATGATTAGAGGAGGATTATGTCTATAGCCTGGATGAGAATGATTACAAGGGAGGGTCGTGGAGCAAAACTAAAAAAATGAAAGCAAAAAAAACAATCCAGGTAAACTAGCTCAAAACCAACGTTCCCACTCTGGTGGGTTTTCCCTGAGAACTGTGCCCCTGCCATAAGATATGGCATGGTGGATAGGGCGCGGGCCTGGGAATCAGAGGTCATGGGTTCTAATCCCGGCTCTGCCACTTGTTTGCTCTGTTGCCTAAGGCAAGTCACGTCACTTATCTGGGTCTCTGTTCCCTCATCTGTAAAATGGGGATTAAGACTGTGAGCCCGATGTGGGACAGAGACTGTGTCCAGTCCAATTTGCTTGTATCCACCCCAGTGCTTAGTACAGAGCCTGACACATAGTAAGTGCTTAGCAAATACCACAGTTATTATTATCAATCCCATTTACCAAAACCTGCTGCCTCTATGCCTCCTCTAACAGGGAGGTGAACAGCCTGAATTTAATCTGCCGAACCAGCTTTCCCTATGAATATTCATCAATTACTCTCCTCTGTCACCAAGGGAACTATGGGAATGGTGGGGCCAAACCTCCAAGACCCCTAATAGTTGCCGCACTTTAACTTTTGAGGCCTCTCCAAATAAAAATAATTACATCTGGGACGACTGTGCCTCCTTGGAGGAGAAGAGAAGAACCGTGGGGATCAGGAAAGCAGGTGAAAGATAGTCCAACCCTCAGTGCTGGGCCCCTCCCTGTAGAGGAACTACCAGGCAGCCATGGCCCTCGAGACCACCTAACAGCTTATCCAGAAAGCAGCCAGAAATCTCACTGGCCACCAAGACTAGTTCATCCCCCTCGCTGTTGGTGTCTAGTGGTTAGAGAATGGGCCTGAGAGTCCGAAGGACCTGAGTTCTAACCCTGACTCTGTCACTTGTCTGCTGTGTGACCTTGAGCAAGTCACTTCACTTATCTGGACCTCAGTTACCTCATCTGTAAGGTGGGGATGAAGACTGTGAGCCCTATGTGGGATAGGGACTGTGTCCAGCCTGCTTAGCTTGTATTTACCCTAGTGATCAGTACAGTGCTTGACACATAATAAGCGCTTAACAATTTCCATAAAAGACTAATCTAGGATGATGCCTGGGTGTCCTCATACCCTCCGCTACATCCTCTGCATCCCTTCCAAAAAGTACTCCAGTGTCGTGTGCTTTGGGACTTCTCTTGGAGACTTTCTCCTCGGAGGGATGGGGTGCCCAGTGCACACACTATTAGACACCATCAATTTGGCATGGATAGTCAGAAGGGAGACAAGGTCCTATCATGCCTCCAGCCACAGCTGGGGCAACCAGTTGTAATATGGGGATTAAGACTGGAAGCGCCGTGGGATAGGGACTGTGTCCAGCCTGGTTAGCTTGTATTCATTCATTCAATTGTATTTATTGAGCACTTACTATGTGCAGAGCACTGTACTAAGTGCTTGGAAAGTACAATTCAGCAACAGATAGAGACAGTCCCTACCCAACAACGGGCTCACAGTCTAGAAGGGTGAGACAGACAACAAAACAAAACAAGTGGACAGGCATCAATAATAATAATGATGGCATTTATTAAGTGCTTACTATGTGCAAAGCACTGTTCTAAGCACTGGGAAGGTTACAAGGTGATCAGATTGTCCCACTGAGGGCTCACAATCTTCATCCCCAGTTTACAAATGAGGTAACTGAGGCATAGAGAAGTGAAGTGACTTGCCCAAAGTGACACAGCTGACAACTGACAGAGCCGGGACTTGAACCCATGAATTCTGACTCCAAAGCCCGTGCTCTTTTCACTGAGCCACACTGCTTCTCTTGCCATGCTGCTTCTCCTAGCATCAATATTGCTGATCAATAGCATCAAAATAGAATTATAGATATATACGCATCTTTAATAAAATGAATAGAATAATAAATATGTACAAATATACACAAGTGCTGTGGGGCGGGGAAGGGGGTAGAGCAGAGGATGGGATTCAGGGTGATGGGGAGGGGAGGAGGAGCAGAGGAAAGGGGGGGCTCAGTCTGAGAAAGTCTCCCGGAGGAGGTGAGCTCTCAGTAGGGCTTGGAAGGGGGGAAGAGAGCTAGTATGGCGGATGTGAAGAGGGAGGGCATTCCAGGCCAGAAGTAGGACATGGGCCAGGGGTCGATGGTGGGACAGGTATCTGCCCTAGGGCTTAGTACAGTGCTTGACACATAGTAAGTGCTTAACAAATACCATTAAAAAAGAGCTAAGGGTTGTTATGAGTGCACCGGTGCTTAGGTTGCTTAGGTGGTGCAGAAATGTTGAAGGAACCAGCAAGGGATACGAAGTGGGGAGATGGGAGATGAATCAGGAAAGGTTTCCTTGAAGATGTGAAGAGGGGGAGAGGTGTGATCTGTCAGATTTTGAGTGGGAGGGAGTTCCAAGACGTGGGAGAGGGAGGAGAAGGGGAAAATCCTGTATCAGACCAACCTTGACCACCTCCAAACTCATCCTTATAACTCTGCCCAGCAACAGTACTTCATCCTTATTCATGCCCATATCCATTGCCTGTTCCAGTTGTTTCAAACCATTAATTCACTCTTTAAACCCCTTGTTCCCCCACCTTTCCCATCTCTTACCCCAATGACTCTGCTACCTATTTTATTGATAAAATTGAAACCATGAGAGGCGATCTCCCTAAAATCTCTCCTGCTCCTCTCCTGTCTCTCCCTCCTCCTGCCCCTTCTTTGACTCTTCGAGTTTTCCCTGCAGTATCACAACAGATCTTCCACTTCCACTGAAAATCCACCCCCTCCACCTGCACCTCTGACCCCAACTGACACCTTATCAAACACTTATCGAAGAGAAGCAGCACGGCTTAGTGGAAAGAGCACTGGCTTTGGAGTCAGTGGTCATGGGTTCAAATCCTGACTCCGCCAATTGTCAGCTGTGTGGCTTTGGGCACGTCACTTAACTTCTCTGTACCTCAGTTCCCTCATCTGTAAAATGGGGATTGACTGTGAGACCCCCACGGGACAACCTGATCACCTTGTAGCCTCCCCAGTGCTTAGAACAGTGCTTTGCACACAGTAAGCGCTTAATAAATGCCATCATTATTATTATTATTATTAACACTTGCCCCTTCCTTTTTCCCTCCCTGACTGCCATCTTCACCCAATCATTTTCCAGTGACTCTTTCAAGCATGCCCAAATGTCACCTATCCGAAAAAAAAAAACCCTCCCTTAACCCCATAGCTCCCTCCAACAATTCCCATCTCCCGCCTTTGATTCCTTTCCAAACTCCCTCAGTGAGTTGTTTACACTGGCTGCCTCTGCTTTTTCTCCTCCAATTCTTTCCTTGACCCCCTCCAGTCTGGTTTCTGCCCCCTTCACTCCATTGAAACTTCCCTCTCTAAGGTCACCAAAGACCCCATTCTTACCCAATCTGATAGCCTCTACCCCATGCTAATCCTCCTCTTCCTCTTTTCAGCCTTTGAGACCATTGATTGCATGCTTCTCCTGGAAACATTACCCAACCGCGGCTTCACTGGCTGTCCTCTCCTGGTTTTCCTCCTATCTCTCTGGCCTCTCCTTCTGTCTCTTTCGCAGGCTCCTCCTCTGCCTCCCGCCCCCTAATTGTGGGGATCTCTCAAGGCTCAGTTCTGGGTCCCCTTCTATTCTCCATCTCCATTCACTCCCTCTGAGAATTAATTCACTCCCACAACTTCAACTACTATCTCTATATGGATGATTCCCAAATCTGCTTCTCCAGCCCTGGCCAAACTTCTCTGCAGTCTCACATTTCCCCCTGCCTTCAGGACCCAAGCATCTCAAACTTTACATGTACAAAACAGAATTCCCCATCTTCCCACCCAAATCCTCTTTTTCTGCCAGCTTTTTCATCAATCGCAGACAATACCAATGATCTCCCTATCTCACAAGCCCATAACCTTGGCATTATCCTTGACTCATCTCTCTTATTCATCCGACATATTCAATCCTTTGTTTAATCTTGTTGGTTTTACTTTCACAACATCTCTAGTATCCTCTCCTTTATCTCCATGCAAACTGCTAATAAGTGGTTTAAGCACTTATCATATCCCACCTTGACTATCCTCCTCCTCGCTGATCTCCCTGTCTCTTGTCTCTTCCCTCTCAAGCCCATACTTCACTATCCCCTCAAAATAATTTTCCTAAAAAAAATGCAGTCCACATTTCCCCATCCTTCAAAAACTTCCAACGGTTGCCCTCCATCACCACATCAAACAAGAACACCTTACCATCGCTTTAAAAGCATTCAATCATATTTTTCCCTCTAACCTTATCTCACTGATCTACTACAACTCAGCCTGCAATCTTCACTGCTCTAATGCCAATTTTCTCTCTATACCTCAATCTTATCTTTCTCACTACCAGCCCCTCACCCACATCTCCTGACTCGGAACTCCCTCCCTCTCATTATCCAAAAGTCCACAATTCTCCCATCTTCAAAGCCACACTAAAATCACACCTCATCCAAGAGACCTTCCCTAACTAACCACTCATTTCCCCTGCCCTATTCATTCTCCTTTCTGCATTACCTATGTCCTTGGGCCTGCTCACCCAAGCACTTTATACTCAATCTGTCCAACAGCACTTATATACGTATCCTTATATTTTCCCTTATCTGTAATTTATTTCAATAACTGTCTCCCCCACTAAACTGTAAACTAGTTGAGGGCCAGGATTGTGTCTGCCAATTCTGTTGTATTCTCCCGGACAGTTAGTACACTGCTTTGCACAAAGTAAGTACTCAATAAATATGGATTGATTGATTGAAATGTTATCATTACCGGGTAAGACCAACGTCCACCCAGGCCAATAATCTGTCGCAATAGTGGTTCCAGGCTCCTACAAAGGGCAGTGTGATGGCTGCCCCACACAAATCGAACTTGGATAGTGTTTCCAGGAGAAAGGGATAGTCAACAGTGTCAAAGGCAGCTGAGCGGTCCAGGAGGATTAGGTGGAGTAGAAGCTGTTGGATTTGGCAAGAAAGAGATCATTGATGACCTTCAAGAAGGTGGTTTCAGAGGAATGAAGGGGATGGAAGCCAGATTGGAGGAGGTCAAGGAGCGAATTGGATGAGAAGAACCTGAAACAGTGAGTGTAGACAACTGGCTCAAGCATTTTTGAGAGAAATGGTAGGAGGGAGATGGGACAATAACTGGAGGGAGCTGTGGGAGCAAGGGAGGGATTTGCTCCCTCTATTCATAATAATAATAATAATGACAGCATTTGTTAAGCGCTTACTATGTGCTGAGCACTGTTCTAAGCACTTGGGTAGGTATAAGGTAATGAGGCTCTCCCACATGGGGCTCACAGTCTTAATCCCCATTTTACAGATGAGGTAACTGAGGCACAGAGAAGTGAAGTGACTTGCCCAAAGTCACACAGCTGATCAGTAGCAGAGTCGGGATTAGAACCCACACCCTCTGACTCCCAATCCTGTGCTCTTTCCACTACTCCACGTTGCTTATCTCTCATCCCTCCTCAGCCCCACGGCACTTAGGTGTATATCCATAATTTATTCATTTGTAGCAATGTCTGTCTCCCTTTTCAGACTATAAGCTCAGTGTGTCTATCGATGTGTCTACCAACTCTGTTATATTGTTATTTCGTATTCTCCCAAGAGCTTAGAACAGAGCTCTGCATGCAGGAAGTGCTCAGTAAATATGACTGATGATTAATTGACAATATCCACTCTACCGGCCCTCGAGGTCCCATCTAGTATTGCTTGCTCTTTGCGCTCTTTCCCTATCTTTCCCTCAAATAATCCACTCCAGCCCACTCATTCATTAATTTATCTAAACTCCTGTTGACCTTATTGATATTTTCAACCTGCTCAGCTTCCTGTGGTAATGAGTTACATACTTTACCACCCGCTGGGAGAAGCAATGTTTGCTTTTGTTTTGAACCTATCAACTTCAAGCTTCGGTGGCTGCCTACACATCTTGGCCATGTAGAATCTGATGATCCACGGTTCACCTGCCCACACCTTTCAAGACTGAAGAGTTCTCCTCCTTTTCAGCCTCTCCTCATCCAGAAGCTGTCAATCAAGCAATCAATCAACAGTATTTATTGAGTGCTTATAATATGCAAAACCCTGTACTAAGCACTTGGAAGAGTGCAATACAACAAAGATAATAATACTAACGATGATAACGAATAACTGTGGTATTTGTTAAGCATTTACTATGTCAGGCACTGTACTAAGCACTGAGGTAGATATGAGATAATCAGGTCCCACATGGGGCTCACTGTCTAAGTAGCATGGAGAACAGACATTACATCTCCAGTTTGCAGATTCATTCATTCATTCAATTGTACTTATTGAGTGCTTACTGTGTGCAGAGCACTGTACTAAGCCCTTGGGAAGTACAAGTCGGCAACATATAGAGATGGTCCCTACCCAACAGTGGGCTCACGGTCTAGAAGGGGAAGACAGACAACAAAACAAAACATGTGGTCAGGTGTCAAGTGATCAGAATAAATAGAAGTAAAGCTAAATGCACATCATTGGCAAAATAAACAGAATAGTAAATATGTACAGGTAGAATAAATAGAGTAAAAAATCTGTACAAACATATATACAGGTGGGGAGGGGAAGGAGGTAGGGTGGGGAGATGGAGATGAGGGGAGGAAAAGGGGGCTCAGTCTGGGAAAAAAGGGGCTCAGTCTGAGGTAACTGGGGCATAAAGTACTGGAAAGCAGCATGGTCTAGTGGAAAGAGCCAGGACTGGGAGTCCAAGGACCTTGGTTCTAATCCCTGCTCTGCTACTCGTCTGCTGTGTGACCTTTGACAAATCATTTCACTTCTCTGTGCCTCCATTTCTTCAACTATAAAATGGGGATGGAATACCTGTTCTCCCGTCTACATAAATTGTGAATCCCATGTGGGACAGAGACTGTGTCCAACCTGATTTACTGGTATTTACCCAGTGCCTAGGACATTAAAATAAATTATGGATATGTACATAGGTGCTGTGGGGGTGAATATTAAGTGCTTAAAGGAGGCAGATCTAAGTGCTTAGGCAATGCAACAGAGAGAGGGAGTAAGAGGAAACTAGGGCTTAATTAGGAAAGGCTTTTTGAAGGAGATGTGAATTAAATAAGGCTTTAAAGGTGGGGAGGTGGTAGTGTGCTATATATGAAGGGGGAGGGAGTTCCAGGCCAAAGGGAGAACGTGGACAAGGGGTTGGCAGTGAAATAGATGGCATCAAGTTTGCAGGAGCGAAGCATGTAGATTGGGTTGTAGTAGGAGCTCAGAGAGGTAAGATAGGATGGGAGGGAGCTGATTGAATGCTTTAAAACCAATGGTAAGGAGTTTCTGTTCGATGTGGAAATGGGTGGGCCACCCCTAGAGGTTTTTGAGGAATGGGAAGATGTGGACTGAATGATTTTTAAGAAAAATGATCCAGGCAGCAGAGTGAAGTATGGACTGAAGTGAGAAGAGACAGAAGACAGTGAGGTCAGCAAGGAGGATGATGCAGTAATCCAGGCAGGATAAGATAAGTGCTTGGGTTAACATGGCAGCACTTTGGATGGAGAGGAGAGGGCAGATTTTAGTGATGTTGTGAAAGTAAAATCGACAGGATTTGGTGACCTCAAATATGTGGGTTGAATGAGGGAGGATAATGCCAAGATTATGGGCTTGTAATACAGTGAGGATAGCAGTGTTGTTTAAAGGGATGGAAAAGACATGAGGAGGACAAAGTTTGGGTGGGAAAATGAGGATTTCTATTTTGGACATGTTAATTTTGAGGTTAAGTAGAGATATTCTGAAGGCAGGAGACAGGGGGCTCAGTCTGAGGTAACTGGGGCATAAAGTACTGGAAAGTACCTCGTTCCCCTCACCGTACCTCGTTCTCGCCTGTCCCGCCATCGACCCCCAGCCCACGTCATCCCCCGGGCCTGGAATGCCCTCCCTCTGCCCATCCGCCAAGCTAGCTCTCTTCCTCCCTTCAAGGCCCTCCTGAGAGCTCACCTCCTCCAGGAGGCCTTCCCAGACTGAGCCCCTTCCTTCCTCTCCCCCTCGTCCCCCTCTCCCTCCCCCCATCTTACCTCCTTCCCTTCCCCACAGCACCTGTATATATGTATATATGTTTGTACATATTTATTACTCTATTTATTTATTTATTTTACTTGTACATATCTATTCTATTTATTTTATTTTGTTAGTATGTTTGGTTTTGTTCTCCGTCTCCCCCTTTTAGACTGTGAACCCACTGTTGGGTAGGGACTGTCTCTATATGTTGCCAATTTGTACTACCCAAGCGCTTAGTACAGTGCTCTGCACATAGTAAGCAGTCAATAAATACGATTGATGATGATGATGATGATGATGAAATGTAAGGCTGCAGAGAAGGAGCTAGGTCAGGGCTGGAGAGGTAGATTTGGGAATCATCCATGTAGAGATAGGAGTAGAAGCTGAGGGATTGAATGAGTTCTCCAAAGGGGTGGGTGTAGATGGAGAATAGAAGGGGACCCAGAACTGAGTCCTGAGAGACTCTGACAGTTGGGCAGCAGAGAAGGAGCCCGCAATAGATGCTAAGAAAGAGCAGCCAGAGTGATAGGAGGAGAATCAGAGGACAGTGCCAGTGAAACCAAGGTTAGATTATATGTCTAGGAGAAGGGGTGAGGGTCCCTAGTGTTGAAGGCGGCTGAGAGGTCAAGGAGGATTAGAAGGGAGTAGAGGCTGTTGGATTTGGCAAGGAGGAGGTCATTGGTGACCTTAAAGAGGGCAGTTTCGGTGGAGTGAAGGGCGTGAAAAACATTGGAAAGCCTCTGTCAAGGACAGAATTGGAGGGAAGGAAGTAGAGACAACAGGTGGAGTTTGGAGAGGAATGATAGCAGCAGGATGGGGCAGTAACTGGAGGGAGCCATGGGGGGAAGCATGTTTTAGGATAGGAGATATATGAGCAAATTTGAAAGCAGTGGGGAAGAAGACATTAGAAAGTGAACAGTTGAAGATGGCAGTCAGGGAGGGAAGAAGGGAGGGGGCAAGTGATTTGATCAGGTGCAAAGGGTTGTGGTTGGAGACACAGGTTAAGGGTGTAGATTTTCAGAGGATGAGGGAGATTGCCTCTTGAAATCTGGCTGGGAGAAATGGAAGAGTCCACCCCCTGATTATCTTGCTTACTCTTCTCCAAAAAATCTCCATCTCTATTTTGTCCTTCCTAAAATGCAGCAGCAGAAACCGCACCAAATGTCCAGGAGTAGATGAGTCAGAGTAGTTCTTACTACTCTTGAAGTCTCAGAGATATTCCGTTCCATTGCCACAGACCTCTCCTATTCTAATAATTTGTTAAGTGCTTACTATGTGCCAGCACTGTGCTAAGCACTGGGGTGGATACCAGCAAATCAGGTTGGACACAGTCCCTATCCCACACAGGGCTCACCGTCTGAATCCTTATTTTACAGATGAGGGAACAGAGGCATAGGGAAGTGAAGTGACTTGCCCAAGGTCACACAGCAGACAAGTGGCAGAGCAGGGATTAGAACTCAGGTCCTAGACCACGCTGCTTCTCCTGTTCTCCCTATTAGAGCTCAGGTCCTTAGTCTTTATTCATTCATTCATTCATTCAATCATATTTATTGAGCGCTTACTGTGTGCAGAGCACTGTACTAAAGTCCTTCTGACTCCCAGAACTGTGCTCTATCCACTAGGCCACACTGCTTCTTTGACTCCGAGATCAGAGTTCTCAGCTTGTCTGAGAATCTGAGTTATGGGGCTGGGCCTCCCGATATACGTTGTGTTGAGGGAAAAACTTGAGCCATGTTCCATAAGAGCTATTCATTGTATTCTCCGAACTGTCTAGTACAGTGCTCTGCACATAGTAAGTGCTCAGTAAAAACCACTGATTGATTGATTGAGTGAGTGATTACCACCATGTACCAAGGGAGCTAGGTGAAAGATTGTGGATGGCACAATCCAAACCTTCACCTCGACTGCCAAGTGCACATCGATGGAGTGAATAGTAACCAAGGAGCCGGCTTTTAATTTTGATTGCAAGGGAGAAAAGAGGGCTGCGGTTTTTAGTGTGTCTTAAGGACTGGAAGGGGCCTGGCTTCAAAGCGCTAATGGGGCAGGAGGTGGCAATTTTGGGTCTTTTCAGCCCTCAGTGGACATTCTGAGGTCTTGTCAGAGACCTGGGATGAGCAAAGCCTGAGAGTCTAGCCCACAAAGCTGACGGGCCCTCGCCCCAGGGATTGGGCCACTCTTGGGAAGTGGGTCAGACCTTTTTCCCTCTAAATCTTTGGCAATCTTTGAATGATGCTCACCTAAATGGCAAAGGGCTGGAAAAGGAATGCTGCTAGTATTAGTAAACCAAATGTGCAAGTGGTTGTTTCCAAGACATTCCTCTCATGGACCCAATCTCACTGAGAGCAGCACCCTCTTAGATTAAAAGAACAACTGGGCTATTACTGTAGTTTTAATCGGTGGTCAAAAGTAATAATAAAAATGATGGTATTTGTTAAGCCTTTACTATGTGTTCTAAGTACTGGGGTAGATACAAGCTAATCAGGTTGGACACAGTCCCTGTCCCACATGGGGCTCCCAGTCTTATTCCCCCTTTAACAGATGAGGTAACTGAGACCTAGAGCAGAGTGGCTCAGTAGAAAGAGCACGGGCTTTGGAGTCAGAGGTCATGGGTTCAAATCCCGGCTCTGCCAATTGTCAGCTGTGTGACTTTGGGCAAGTCACTTAACTTCTCTGTGCCTCAGTTACCTCACCTGTAAAATGGGGATTAAGACTATGAGCCCCCCGTGGGACAACCTGATCACCTTGTAAACTCCCCAGCACTTAGAACAGTGCTTTGCAAATAGTAAGCGCTTAATAAATACCATTATTATTATTAATCATATTTATTGAGTGCTCACTGTGTGCAGAGCACTGTACTACCGACTTCAGGAAGTACAATATAACAATAAACACATTCCCTGCCCATAAGCTTACTTATCCAAGGTCATATAACTGAGAAGTGGCAGAGTCAGGATTAGAACCCAGGTCTTTCTGACTCTCAATCCCATGCTTTAGCCACTAAGCAATGCTGCTTCTCTCCTGCTCTACTTACTGTCTACCAACTTATTGCTCCTTTGTCTGAGAAGCAGAGTGGCCTCTTGGATACCAGAGCAAGGGCCTGAGAGTCAGGGGCCCCAAGCTCTCAACCTGACTCTGTCATTTGCCTGCCGTGTGACCTTGGACAAGCTATTTCCCTTCCCTGTGCCTACATTTCCTCAATTATAAAATGAGGATTCAAAATCACTTCTCTATCCTACTTTAACTGTGAGACCTTTGTAGGACAGGGACTGTGCCTGACATGATTTTTGTTTATTTACCCCAGACCTTCTCTGGGCTTCAGTTACCTCATCTGTAAAATGGGGATTAAGACTGTGAGCCCCATGTGGGGCAACCTGATCACCTTGTAATAATAATGATAGCATTTATTAAGCGCTTACTATGTGCAAAGTACTGTTCTAAGCGCTGGGGAGCTTACAAGGTGATGAGGTGGTCCCACGGGGGCTCACAGTCTTAATCCCCATTTTACAGATGAGGGAACTGAGGCCCAAAGTCACACAGCTGACAAGTGGCGGAGTCAGGATTTGAACCCATGACCTCTGACTCCAAAGCCGTGCTCTTTTCCACTGAGCTACGCTGCTGCTCTATTGTATTCATCCCTGTATTCACCCCAGTACTTAGAACAGTGCTCGGCACATAGTAAGTGCTTAACAAATATCATTATTATTATTATTATTGTTATTAATAAATACGATTGATTGATTGATTGATTGATCTATTTATTTTATTTTGTTAATATGTTTTGTTGTCTGTCTCCCCCTTCTAGACTGTGAGCCCGCTGTTGGGTAGGGATCGTCTCAATATGTTGCCAACTTGTACTTCCCAAGCGCTTAGTACAGTGCTCTGCACACAGTGAGTGCTCAATAAATACGATTGATTGATTGATTGATTGCCTTGGCACATAGTGTTTTATCCACTCAGGGTTTTTTTCGGTTTTTTTTTAAAATCTTCCTTCTGATGCCTGACATTTGACTTTGTGGGCTAGGGTTGAGTGACAGGGGATGGGTCAGCCAGAAGCAGAATGGACCCCTCTCCTACAAGAGGATTCTTCCCAGCCCTGCTTCTCAACAATCCTCACCTCTGGCTGGGGCAGGAGCTGATGTATCATAATCATCATCATCAATGATATTCATTGCTTTCCAGTGATATTGTTAAGTACTTAATCTGCATCAAACACTGTTTGAAGCACTGGGGTGAATTGGGTTGGACACAGCCCCTGTCCCACAAGGGGCTCACAGTCTAAACAGGAGAGAGAATGGGAGAACTGGGACACAGATTAAGCATTTGGCAGAGGCAGGATTAGAACCCAGGTCCTCGGCTCCCAGGCCTGTGCTCTTTCCACTAGGCCATGTTGCTTCTCATAAGCGGCATTTATTGAATGCTGACTGAGTGCAGAGCACTGGGGAGAGAGTACAGTACAACAGAGTTAGTAGACACATTCCCTGCCCACAACAAGCTTATAGTCAAACAATGATATTTGTGAGCAGATACAAGGACAGGCAGATGAAAAGCAGTGTGGCCTAGAGGAAAGAGCATGGGTCTGGAGTCAGAGAACCAAGGCTCTAATCCTAGTTCTGCCACTTGCCTGCTGGGTGACCTTGGGCAAGTCATTTCACTTCTCTTTGCCTCAGCTTCCTCATCTGTAAAATGGGGATTTGGTACCTGTTCTCCATCCTTGAGCCCCCTCCTTTCTCTTCCCCTCCTCCCCCTCCCCATCCCCCCCCCCGGCTTACCTCCTTCCCCTCCCCACAGCACTCTCCCTCTCCCCATCCCCCCTGCCTTACCTCCTTCTCCTCCCCACAGCACCTGTATATATGGTTGTATGGATTTATTACACTTGTACATATTTACTATTCTATTTATTTTATTTTGTTAATATGTTTTGTTTTGTTGTCTGTCTCCCCCTTCTAGACTGTGAGCCCGCTGTTGGGTAGGGAATGTCTCTATATGTTGCCAACTTGTACTTCCCAAGTGCTTAGTACAGTGCTCTGCACACAGTAAGTGCTCAATAAATACGATTGAATGAATGAATGAATACTTACACTGTAAGCTCGTTGTGGGCAGAGAACTTGTCTACCAACTCTGTTATATTTTAAAATAATGGTACTTGTTAAGCACTTACAATGTACCAAGCACTCTTCTAAGTGCTGGAGTAGATACAAGTTAATCAGGTTGGACACAATCTCTGTCCCACATGGGGCTCACACTCTTTATCCCCATTTAAAAGATGAGGTAACTGAGACCTAGAGAAGTTAAGTGATTTGCCCAAGGTCACACAGCAGACATGTGGCAAAGCCAGGATTAGAACCCAGGTCTTTCTGACACCCAGGCATGTGCTCCATCCACTAACCCATGCAGCTTTACTCTCCCATGCACTTCGTACAGTACTCTGCATGCAGTAGGTGCACAGTAAGTACGATTGACTGATTGAGCCCCATCAGGGACTGTGTCTGACCAGATTAACTCATATTCGTTCAGTCGTATTTATTGAGCACTTCCTGTGTGCAGAGCACTGTACTAAGCGCTTGGGAAGTACAAGTCGGCAACAGATAGAGACGGTCCCTACCCACCAACGCTCATACCTACCCTAGTGCTTAGTACAGAGAAGCAGCATGGCTCAGTGGAAAGAGCACGGGCTTTGGAGTCAGATGTCAGGGGTTCAAATCCCAGCTCTGCCAATTTTCAGGCTGTGTGGCTTTGGGCAAGTCACTTAACTTCTCTGTGCCTCAGTTCCCTCATCTGTAAAATGGGGATTAAGACTGTGAGCCCCCCGTGGGACAACCTGATCACCTTGTATCCCCCCAGCACTTAGAACACTGCTTTGCACTTACTAAATGCTTAACAAATACCATCATTATTATTACAGCACTTGGTACATAATAACCACTTAAATACCAGAATTATCATGACAGAGTAGGCATCAGGTGAAGGAACAAAATTAACTAATACCCTGGTCATCAGGGCCAAGCTGCCAAGGGTGGGACACTGGGGTCAAGGGGGAAGAAAGGGTCAATGGGGGGGACGGTGAGGTCAGGGAGAAGGAAGAGGGTGTTGTGTAGCCTTGGGTCCACACACTCCAGCTGACCACGAGTCTCAGGACCTTCCCACCCTGGAGAGAGAAGCCTGAATAATTTTTAGAAAGCTGGGAATAATAATGATAACAATAATAATGGTATTTATTAAGCACTTACTATGTGCAAAGCACTGTTCTCAACACTGGGGGGATACAAGGTGATCAGGTTGTCCCACGTGGGGCTCACAGTCTTCATCCTCATTTTACAGATGAGGTAACTGAGGCACATAGAAGTTAAGTGACTTGCCCAAAGTCACACAGCTGACAATTGGCGGAGCTGGGATTTGAACCCGTGACCTCTGACTCCAAAGCCCGGGCTCTTTCCACTGAGCCACGCTGCTTCTCTGAAGGAAGGTTGCAAGAGTCCGAGCCTAGGATTGCCCTACCTGGGGCAGTGAGGTAGTTGGCAACTATTCCCTCCCAACAGTGTATACAGCTATAATTCTATATATTTATATTGATGCTATTGAATGCCTGTCTACTTGTTTTGTTTTGTTGTCTGTCTCCACCCTTCTAGACTGTGAGCCCGTTATTGGGTAGGAATTGTCTCTGTTGCTGAATTGTACTTTCCAAGTGCTTAGTATAGTGCTCTGCATACAGTAAGTGCTCAATAAATACAATTGAACGAAGTGCTTGTCGTTTTGTTCTGACGACTTGACACCTGTCTACATGTTTTATTTTGTTGTCTGTCTCCCCCTTCTAGACTGTGAGCCCGTTGTTGGGTAGGGATCGTCTCTATATGTTGCCAACTTGTACTTCCCAAGCGCTTAGTACAGTGCTCTGCACACAGTAAGTGCTCAATAAATATGATTGAATGAATGAATGAATAATTGCCGTTGCTTTTGTGGAACTGGTGAATTTACTCTTATCTTTCCTGGTGTGTCTATCCACTCTCGACTTCATTCGAGGATGTGAGCCCCTGTGGGTCAGGAACTGTGTCTGAGCCAATTACTTCATTTGCACCACTTTCCAGTGCTAAGCTCAGTGCTTTGCACATTTTAAGTGTCCAGTGAATAGGAAAGCAACTACTGCCTATCCGGGCTAGGTCAGAAGCAGTGTGGTTTAGTGGATAGCGCCCGGCCCTGGGAGTCAGAAGGACCTGGATTCTAATCCCGGCTCAGCCACTCGTCTGCTGGGCGACCTTGGGCAAATCATTTAACGTCTCTGTGCCTCAGTGACCTCCTCTGTAAAATGGGGATTAAGACTGTGAGCCCCATGAGGGACATGGACTGTGTCCAACCCAGTTAACTTGAATCTGCCCCAGTGTTTAATACAGTACCTGGCATTTAACAAATACCATGAAGAAAAAAATAAATAAGAGGAAGCAAAATAGTGAAAGCCACTGAGTCGGAGACCAGGAACCAGGGAAAGTAGCTGAAGGAGAAGCAGAATAGTGTAGAGGGGTCAAGAGTAAATCTCTAGCTTCAAATAATCCTTTTAAGGATTATCGAGGGCATGGAACGCTAAAGAGATTGCAAAGAGAGGCAGGGAAGAGCTGGCTCGTGGGTGTGACCCCTGAGATTTCGCTCTCCCACTGCAGGTGAAAGAGAAACTCACCTGCTTCACCTGAAACAAAAACTCCTCACTATTGGCTTCAAAGCTCTTCATCACCTCGCCCCTGCCTACCTCACCTCCCTTCTCTCCTTCTCCAGCCCAGACTGCATCCTCTGCTCCTCTGCCACTAACCTCACTGTGCCTCATTCTCGCTTGTTCCCCCCATCGACCCCTGGCCCACGTCCTTCCCCTGGCCTGGAATGCCCTCCCTCCACATATCTGCCAAACTAGCTCACTTCCCCCCTTCAAAGCCCTACTGAAAGCTCACCTCCTTCAGGAGGCCTTCCCAGACTGAGCCCCCATTTTCCCCTGTTCCTCCTCCTCCTTTTCCCATTGCTCCTACTCCTTCTCTCTGCCCTACTCCCCTCCCTGCTCACAGCACTTGGGTATATTTGTACATATTTATTATTCTATTTATTTTACTAATGATGTGTATATTTCTACAATTCTATTTATTTTGATGCTATTGATGCCTGTCCACTTGTTTTGTTTTGTTGTCTGTCTCCCCCTTCTAGACTGTGAGCCTGTTGTTGGGTAGGTATTGTCTCTATCTGTTGCCGAATTGTACTTCCCAAGTGCTTAGTCCAGTGCTCTGCACACAGTAAGCACTCAATAAATCCAAATGAATGTATGAATGAATGAAGTCAGGTATGGGTATAATTTCTTAAATCCAGCACACTCATACCCTCAGGGATGGGTACTCAGACAGAAACCCACATCCAGAGGGAGAACTGACTGAGGATGAAAAGAGCAGAACTCTGGTTAGGAGTGAAGGTTTAGCCTGTCTCTCCCCACTTCAATCTATACTTCACGCCACTGCCTGGATCATCTTTGTGCAGAAACGCTCTGAACATGTTAGTACCCTCCTCAAAAGTCTCCAGTGGCTACCAATCAACCTATGCATCAGGCAAAAACTCCTCACTCTCAGCTTCAAGGCTGTCCATCACCTTGCCCCCTCCTACCTCACCTCCCTTCTCTCCTTCTTCAGCCCAGCCCGCACTGTCCGCTCTTCTGCGGCTAACCTCCTCACTGTGCCTCATTCCCACCTGTCCAGCTGTCGACCCCCGGCCCACGTCCTCCCCCTGGCCTGGAATGCCCTCCCTCCACACATCCGCCAAGCTAGCTCTCTTCCTCCCTTCAAAGCCCTATTGAGAGCTCATCTCTTCCAGAAGGCCTTCCCAGACTGAGCCCCCTCCTTCCTCTTCCCTCTCCTCCCACTCCCCATCCCCCTGTCTTACCTCCTTCCCCTCCCCACAGCACCTGTATATATGTATATATGTTTGTATGTATTTATTACTCTATTTATTTATTTATTTTATTTGTACATATTTATTCTATTTATTTTATTTGTACATATTTGTTCTATTTATTTTATTTTGTTAATACATTTTGTTTTGTTCTCTGTCTCCCCCTTCTAGACTGTGAGCCCACTGTTGGGTAGGGACCGTCTCTATATGTTGCCTACTTGTACTTCCCAAGCGCTTAATACAGTGCTCTGCACACAGTAAGCACTCAATAAATACGATTGAATGAATGAATGAATGGTTAGGAGTGGAGGTTTGGAGAGACCAACGTTGAGGAGATGCAGAGAAGGTTTTGTAAGGCGAGGTTCCTGAAAGGGGTTTGAATCTTCTAGACTGTGAGTCCGTTGTTGGGTAGGGACTGTCTCTATATGTTGCCAACTTGTACTTCCCAAGTGCTTAGTACAGTACTCTGCACACAGTAAGCTCTCAATAAATACGATTAATTGATTGATTGATTGTACTTCCCAAGTGCTTAGCACAGTGCTCTGCACACAGTAAGTGCTCAATAAATACGATTGAATGAATGAATGAATGAATCAGTAGAGGCTAGGAATCCTGGGAGGAAACCAGCAGCCAGAGAAGGGGATGCCAGCTCTTTGTGATCCTCTTATCCACCTCTTTCACAACCAGGAAGATCTGCTCAGCGGAGGAGCCTGGAAGGAAGAGGAGTCAGGAAGTCAGAAATACAAAGAGTAAGGGAAACCTAAGTTGGGAAGCAGAGCTGAAACAGGGGGAAACCAACCTGAATGACTAGTAATGATAATAATCGGGGTATTTGTTAGGCACTCACTATGTGCCAAGCTCTGGGGTCTTGTCTTATGATGCTGTTGAGTCATCTCCAACCCATAGCAACTCCATGGATACATCTCTCCCAGAACCCCCCACCTCCATGTGCAATCATTCCGTAGTGTATGCATAGAGTTTTCTTGGTAAATATAGGGAAGTGGTTGACCACTGCCTTCTTCGGCTCAGGAAATTTGAGTCTCCGATCTCGACTCTTTCCCACCTCTGCGGCCCAGCACAGGGGAGTTTTGACTTGTAACAGATTGCTCTCCACTCGCTAGCCACTGGCTAAGCTAGGAATGGAATGGCTATGCCTCTGCTTGACTCTCGTGGCTGTAGCTGAAACTCTTCAGCTGCAATCTTGAAAGGGGAAGCTCTGGAGTAGATACAAAATAAGCAGGTCAGACACGGTCCCTGTCTCCCAAAGGGCTCACGGTTTAAGTAAGATGGAGAACTGATATTGAATCCCCATTTTACAGATGAGGAAACTGAGGTACCGAGAAGTGAAATATCTTGTCCAAGGTCATACAGTGGGCAAGTGACAGAACCAGGATAAGAGCACAGGGCCCCTTGCTCTGGAATCCACCAGGCCATTCTGCCTCTCAGACAAGGGAGCAATAAGTTGGTAGTCAGGAAGTAGAGCGGGAGAGAAGCAGCATTGCCTAATGGTTAGAGCATGGGCTTGGGACTCAAAAGGACCTGGGTTCTAATCCTGACTCTGCCACTTGTCAGCTGTGTGACCTTGTGCAAGTCACTTCACTTCTCTGTGCCTCTGTTACCTCATCTGTAAATTGAGGATTAATAATAATAATAATAATAATAGTAATAATGGCATTTGTTAAGTGCTTACTATGTGCAAAGCACTGTTCTAAGTGCTGGGGAGGATACAAGGTGATCAGGTTGTCCCACGTGGGGCTCACAGTCTTAATCCCCATTTTACAGATGAGGTAACTGAGGCCCAGAGAAGCTAAATGACTTGCCCAAGGTCACACAGCTGACAGTTGGCAGAGCTGGCATTTGAACCCATGACCTCTGACTCCAAAGCCCGGGCTCTTTCCATTGAGCCATGCTGCTTCTCTAGCCACCCTGCTTCTCTAACTGTGAATCCCATGTAGGACAGGAACTGTGCCCAAGCTGACTTGGTTGTATTGATCCCAGCACTTAGTACAGTACCTGGTATGTAGTAAGCACTCAAAAAATGCCACAATTATTATTATTATTCATGGTTGTCGATGTCAAGGGAAGGAAACTACGGGACTGAGGCAAAAACTGGGGGGCCAACTGGACCGTCAGACACCTTCCATTATTTCCTGCCTGGAGGTGCGGGCTTCCATCATTGAGCATCATCCCTTGGACTTTTTGTCGACTCTCACCCTCTGCCCGCAGCAGCCTTGAGGATCCTGTCCTGGAAACCTTCCCTCCTCACCTCCCCAGACTAGCCCTAATTTCTGCACTACAAAGGTGATAGCTGTGGGGTGATGGCTGGTGACCTCTGTCAGTGCTTTGCTAGGAGCATAAGCACTTGATCAATACGATTGAATGATACAAGTAAATCGGGTGAGAAATTCCCTGTCCCACATGAGGCTCACAGTCTTAATCCCTATTTTACAGATGAAGGAACTGAGGCACAGAGAAGTAAAGTGACTTCCCATGGTTCCACAGTAGAAAAGTGGTGGAGCCGGGATTAGAACCCAGGTCCTCCTGACCCACAGGCCCATCCTAGTTCTATCCACTAGGCACGCTGCTTCTCAAGGCCAACGCTTCCAGGCCTTAGCATAGCCCATTATTTTTAATGGCAGCATTGAACAGCATTGAGCCCCCTCCTTCCTCTCCCCCTCCTTCCCCTCTCCATCCCCCCTGCCATGCCTCCTTTCCTTCCCCACAGCACCTGTATATGTGTATATATGTTTGTATGTATTTATTACTCTATTTATTTATTTATTTTATTTTACTTGACATATCTATTCTGTTTATTTTATTTTGTTAATAATATTTTGTTTTGTTCTCTGTCTCCCCATTCTAGACTGTGAGCCCACTGTTGGTAGGGACCGTCTCTATATGTTGCCAACTTGTACTTCCTAAGCGCTTAGTACAGTGCTCTGCACACAGTAAGCGCTCAATAAATACGATTGATTGATTGATTGATTGATTGATTGAACAGACCTACGGTGTCCCCACCAATCACTCTCATGCCTCCACCGGCTATTTTCACATGGGTATGGATGAGAAATCTACCTACTAATTTCTCCAGAAGGGTAAAGGTTTATTGGGTCCTTACGATCAAAACAGGTCTCAGGATTCCAGAAGGGGCTTCCCAGAAATCTCGTCACATCCCTGATAAGAAACCACATTCAGGAGACTAGATGGTAGGCTGCTCTGGACAGTACAACTCTGTTGTACTGTACTCTTCCAAGTGCTTAGGTACAGTGCTCTGTACATGGTAATTGCTCAATAGTGGGTGAGCCCATTGTGGGCATGGATTGTATCTATTCGTTGTAGAATTGTACTTTCCAAGCACTTAGTACAGTGCTCTGCACAAAGGATAATTACTAAATAGAGTGTAAGCCCGTTGTGGGCGGGGATTGTCCCTATTCATTGCAGAATTGTACTTTCCAAGCGTTTAGTACAGTGCTCTGCCCAAAGAGTAATTGCTCAATAGCGTTTAAGCCCATTGTGGGCAGGGATTGTCTCTATTTGTTGCTGAACTGTACTTTCCAAGGACTTGGTACCGTGCTCTATACACAGTAAGTGCTCAATAAATACGATTGAATGAATAGCAGCATAGCCTAGTGGAAAGAGGACAAGCCTGGGAGTCAGGGGACCTGGGTTCTAATTCCAACTCTATCAATTGCTTGCTCTGTGACCTTAGGCAAGTCACTTAACTTTTCCGTGCATCAGTTTCCTCAACTGTAAAGTGGGGGTTCAATGCCTGTTCTCCCTCCTACTTTGACTGTGAGCCCTTGTGGTAAGGGACAATCAATCAATCAATCGTATTTATTGAGCGCTGACTGTGTGTAGAGCACTGTACTAAGCGCTTGGGAAGTACAAGTTGGCAACATATAGAGACAGTCCCTACCCAACAGTAGGCTCACAGTCTATAAGGGGGAGACAGAGAACAAAACCAAACATACTAACAAAATAAAATAAATAGAACAGATATGTACAAGTAAAATAAATAGAGTAATGAATATGTACAAACATATATACATATATACAGGTGCTGTGGGGAAGGGAAGGAGGTAAGATGAGGGGGATGGAGAGGGGGACGAGTGGGAGAGGAAGGAAGGGGCTCAGTCTGGGAAGGCCTCCTGGAGGAGGTGAGGTCTCAGTAGGGCCTTGAAGGGAGGAAGAGAGCTAGCTTGGTGGATGGGCAGAGGGAGGGCATTCCAGGCCCGGGGAATGACATGGGACGGGGGTCGATGGCGGGACAGGCGAGAACGAGGTACGGTGAGGAGATTAGCGGCAGAGGAGCGGAGGGTGTGGGCTGGGCTGTAGAAGGAAACAGTGTCTGACAATTAACTTATACCTACCCCAGCATTTAGAATAGTGTTTGACACATAGTAAGCGCTTAACAAATACCATAAAAAAGCTTTGAATGACTGAATGACAATGGGAACACTGGGTAACCATGTGTTGTCTCCCCTCACATACAGTCTTCCCTCTTCTCCTCATCCTCCTGCCCCACCCTTGCCTCGCCTTATACCGTCAAGTCGTTTCCGACCCATAGCAACACCACGGACACTTCTCTCCCAGAACATCCCGCTCTCCACCTGCAATCCTTCTGGTAGTGGATCCATAGAGTTTTCTTAGTAAAAATCCAGAAGTGGTTGACCATTACCACTTTCCGTGCAGCAAACTCGAGTCTTCGCCTTTGACTCTCTCCCGTGCCATTGATGCCCACCACACCCTAAGCCTTGCTTAATCCTAGGGCCGCAGGAGCCCTCTGTTCCTGAATGCCGGCATTTCTTCATTGTTTCCTGTTTCTAGAAACATTATCTGTAAGTATTTTAAGTGTATTCCCACAGGGACAGCAGGGCTCTGGCCCTTCCAAACTAGGAAGAAGAGGTGACTTCATGTCCAGCCTCTCAATGGAAGCCCAAGCCTGGGAGTCAGTGAACCTGCATTCGAATCCCCGCACCGCGCTTGCCTACTGGGTGACCTTGGGCAAGTCGCTTCACTTCTCTATGCTGCAGTTTCCTCAACTGTCAAATGGGGATTCAATACCTGTTCTCCTTCCTTCTTAGACAGTGAGTCCACTGGGACTGTTACTCTATTTATTTATTTATTTTACTTGTACATATCTAGTCTATTTATTTTATTTTGTTAATATGTTTTGTTTTGTTGTCTGTCTCCCCCTTCTAGACTGTGAGCCCACTGTTGGGTAGGGACCGTCTCTATATGTTGCCAACTTGTACTTCCCAAGTGCTTAGTACAGTGCTCTGCACACAGTAAGCGCTCAATAAATGCGATTGATTGATTGATTGATTGACTGTGCCAGACCTGATGGTCTTGTATCTACCCCAGTGTTTAGTACAGTGCTTGTCACAGAGTAAGCACTTAACAAATACCATGATAATAATAATAATTATTGTTATTAATAATAATAATGATGGCATTTGTTAAGCACTTACTATGTGCAAAGCACCGTTCTAAGCACTGGGGGGATACAAGGTGATCAGGTTGTCCCACGTGGGGCTCACAGTCTTAATCCCCATTGTACAGATGAGGTAACTGAGGCTCAGAGAAGTTAAGTGACTTGCCCAAAGTCACACAGCTAAGTTGGTATTTGTTAAGTGCTTACTATGTGCTATGCCATGGAGCCAGGATTAGAACACATGACCTCTGACTCCCAAGACCGTGCTCTTTACGTGGAGCCATGCTGTTACTATTATCATTATCATTATTATTATTGAAATATCTTTGCCCCAGGATTTGGGACAAGATAGGGTCAGCCAACACAGCCCTGGAAAACCAATGCCTTTCCAAATTTCATTCTCCTTCTATGTCGGCTCTCTCCCCATGTTCCAGCAGGGTTAACAAAGTCCAAACAGAAACAGACAGGCCTCTCTGCAGCCTCGTTCTTCACGCTTTCCCCACCCCTGCCTCTCCCTTCACTCACCTCACAGCCCTTCGTTGAAGCCCCAAACCTGAGTATTGGCCTGCAGGTATTATTATTATTATTATTATTATTATTATTATTATTTGCTAATATATAATATATCAATATAATATTATCTTGATATTGTTAACAATATAATTAATATTATATTATATGATGTGATATATAATATGCAATATTATATATAATATATATATAATAATGGTATTTGTTAAACGCTTACATTTGTTAAGTGCTGGGATAGATAATCAGATGTCCCACGTGGGTCTCACACTTTTAATCCCCATTTTACAGATGAGGTAACTGAGGCACAGAGCAGTTAAGTGACTTGCCCAAGGTCATACAGCAGACAAGTCATAATAATAATAATAATAACGATGGTATTTGTTAAGCGCTTACTATTCATTCACTCAATTGTATTTATTAAGTGCTTACTTTGTGCAGAGCACTGTACTAAGCGCTTGGGAAGTACGAGTTGGCAACTTATAGAAATGGTCCCTATCCAACAACGGACTCACAGTCTAGAAGGGGGAGACGGACAGCAAAACAAAACGTATTAACAAAATAAAATAAATAGAATAGAAAATATGCACAAGTAAAATAAATAGAGTAATAAATACGTACAAACATATATATGTATATACAGGTGCTGTGGGGAGGGGAAGGAGGTAGGGTGGGGGGGATGGGGAAGGGGAGGAGGAGGAGAGGAAGGAGGGGGCTCCGTCTGGGAAGGCCTCCTGGAGGAGGTGAGCTTGTATCTACCCCGGCGCTTAGTACAGTGCCTGGCACATAGTAAGTGCTTAACAAATACCATTAAAAAAAAAAAGGAAAGGAATGAGGGAAGGAGATACAAGTTCCCAAGAAGAGCCCCAGGCTCGGGAGAAGGCGGTGTCGTGAGTAGGGAGCACTTCCCTGCAGATTACGGGCGGGCAGGTGGCAGAAACAGGGGGAGAGTTTTACCTCCACCAGCGGGCATTGGAGAAGCCTGGATTTACGATCCCATGACACCCTCGGGATGCTGAGGGAGCTATTCCTCCACAGAGACCCTGGGAGGAGGAGGTGGAGGAAGACCAGGGGGAGAGAAGAAGAAAAACGATAATAATAATATTTGTGGCAAAGCCGCGTAGCTTATTGGAAAGAGCACGGGCTTTGGAGTCAGAGGTCATGTGTTCAAATCCCAGCTCTGCCAATTGCCAGCTGTGTGACTTTGGGCAAGTCACTTCACTTCTCTGGGCCTCAGTTGCCTCATCTGTAAAATGGGGATTAAGACTGTGAGCCCCCCGTGGGACAACCTGATCACCTTGTAACCTCCCCAGTGCTTAGAACAGTGCTTTGCACATAGTAAGAGCTTAATAAATGCTATCATTATTATTATTATTATGTGCCAAACTCTGGTGTAGTGGATAGAGCATGGCCCTGGGAGTCAGAAGGTCATGGGTTCTAATCCCAGCCCTGCCACTTGTCTGCTGTGTGACATTGGGCTAGTCACTTGACTTCTCTCAATGACCTCAATGACCAAATCTGGAAAATAGAGATTGAAACAATGAGCCCCTAAGTGGGACAAGGGACTGCTCCAATCTGAGTTGCTTGTATCCACCCAGGGCTTAGTACAGTGTCTGGAACATAGTAAGTGCTCAACGAATACCATAATTATTATTGTTAAGTGTTGAGGTAGTTGTACTGTAATCAAGTCTGATACAGTCCCTGTCCCAACACAGGGCTCACAGTCTATGAGGAAGGAAGAACAGGTCTTCTATCCCCATTTTACAGATGAACTAACTGAGGCACCAAGAGTGATTTGCCCAAGGTCACTCGGCTGGCTAGCGGCAGAGCCGGAAAAGAAAAAGGAGAGGGGAGGAAAAAGGGAATCATGGGATCATAACACTTGCCTGGAAGAGACTTCATCTGATCCAGTCCCTGGCCTCTCGACAAACTTCCTTTTATTGGCTATATTATCTTTGTCCATCCAGAAAGGAGAAGGGTAGAGGAAGAAGAAAAGGAAACGACCCTGTCTTTGTGGAGTGAGGGTTGAGGGGTGGAGACAGGGCAGGGAGGAACATTAGGGCTCCATTCCTCTTCCTTTAATTGGCTATATTATCTTTGTCCATCCAGAAAGGAGAAGGGTAGAGGAAGAAGAAAAGGAAACGACCCTGTTTTTGTGGAGTGAGGGTTAAGGGGTGGAGACAGGGAAGGGAGGAACACTAAGGCTCCATTCCTCTTCCTCCAAGTAGTCCCTGGCCCAGCCCTAGTTCCCGCTCCCAGTTCTCCATCACCATCTGCTCCTCTCAGACCAGACAAGCTAGGAGTCCTGGTGTTTTCATGCCCAAGGGGCAGTACTGCTGAAGGGGGTCAAAGACCTCCACCCAAAGAGTGCCCTCCCCTCCCCAGTAAACCCACCTTCCCAGGATTAGGGCGCAGAATAAGGCGGCAGCTGAATCTGACAGTCACAGCAGGTTTATTGACCAAATTCAGCAGCAATAATACAGCGACAGCAGCATCTGTACAAGCCCAATTCCCCCGAATCTACTCTTCCCTGACTTCCCCGGTGCCCTGGTCCCTTGATTCCCCCGAGGCCCCAGCTGGGCCCTGTTCTCCAGAATAGACACTCCTTCACTCTTTCCACCTCAGATGAAAGTTTTACGTAGACCCACGTTTTATTTCTGCCCCTGCTCCCTAAGATGGAGGGCCGACCCCCTCCCCCCCTCCAGCCATGACACCCTCTGACCTGAAGCCAAAGGACAGCAAACATGGAAGTCAGGCCTAAGGACTCCAACCTCTACTCTCTTCCCTGGCTTCATGCCCTGCTGCACCCCCAGGGGTGAGGGGGAGGGCTGGGGGCAGCCAGGGACACTACTGGTGGTTAGAGTAAGAGGGATTGTTCTAGAACAGAGGAAATATCTGGGGGGAACCACAGGTAGAGGGGTGTGTGTGTGTGTGTTTGTGTCCCTGAGTGCCAAGGCCCCTCCCAGCCCCTGAGCAGAAGTCATCGCCCAGTGAAGGTCCTTGGAGCCAGGGCAGCGTCCGTCCCACCTGCCCCACTGCCCACCTGAAGGAGGGGAGGGAGGTGCCCTTACTGGGGGTAGGGGGGGAGAGGGGCAGGCTGTGGGCTCACCACACAGAGCACTTGTGAGCCGGGTTCATGGGGGAGTTCTTGGGGCAGTGGAAGGCCCGGCCAAACTCCTCAAACTGGGACACGCTGCCCAGGACCCTGCAGAGGGATAAGGCACCCATTCAGTGTCATTCCAAGACCCCTCTCTTGAGCTAGCTCCTCAAGACAAAGCGTCTTCGGCTCCCGTGGCCCTTCTCTCTGACCCCTCCCCGCCTCCCCTTGGAGGCCCTCCCTCCTTTCTTCTTTGCCCCACCAAGGCCGTCCCGGCCCCCACCCCGGCATCAGCGTCTCCCTGCTCTCCCAGAGGTCTGGGTTTACCTGTAGTGTTCAGGGGCGTGCTTGTCCGTTAGCACCTGCAGGTATATGGATTGAGATCGCCGCTTGATGCACCAGTTCTAGGCCAGAGCAGGGAGAGATGGAGGGGAGGTTTAGGGGTTACCCAGCTGGGACACCCACCCCCCACATAGCCCCTCCCCTGGAGTGTGCATCTCATTTCAGGGGAGGCCCAGCTGGCTTTCTAAACATGAATCACAAATCCCAATAATGATTCATTAAAGGCTCCTTGCCTTTATTTCCCAAGATGCTCTTGGCCCCTTACCTATGGCCAAACTCCCTGGGATGCAGAGAAGGGCAGGGATGAACATATTTGGGGGACAGAGGGAATAACTGAGATATCAAAATGGGAAGGAAGGAAGGAAGGTGACCTCAGGATCTCATTCATTCATTCATTCAATTATTGAGCGCTTACTGTGTGCAGAGCACTGTACTAAGCGCTTGGGAAGTACAAGTCGGCATCATATAGAGACAGTCCCTGCCCAACAACGGGCTCACAGTCTAGAAGGGGGAGACAGACAACAAAACAAAACATGTGGTCAGAACAAATAGATTAAACCTAAATGCACATCATTAACAAAATAAATAGAATAGCAAACATGTACAAGTAAAATAGAGTAATAGATCTGTACAAACATATATACAGGTGCTGTGGGGAGGGGAAGGAGGTAGGGCAGGGGGGATGCGGAGGAGGAGAGGAAAAAGCGGGCTCAGTCTGGGAAGGCCACTTGGAGGAGGTGAGCTCTCAGTAGGAGCTTTCAACAAACCAAGCCAGAAAGAGGAACAGAATCCAGGGGCTACAGTGGCCAGCCCTGCCCTCCACTCCCAGAACCTGTTGCGTTGGAGGTTCTCATCTGCCATGACTGAGGAGGAGGCGGTGCGGGGTGGGGGACGAAGGCATGGGTGACCCCTGGCTTGGTACCTGGGCAAAGGCAATGAAGAAGAGCTGGTCATGGGTGTACTTGAGACGATGCAGGGGATGTTCTGGCCCATGCTCCCTCACCCACTTCTGATAGGCCTGGAGAGAGATTGACATAGACCCCAGTCACAGAAGGGAGGGAGGGAGAGAGAAAGAGGGGACTATGGGCGAAGGGGGCCTTAATTCCCACTTTATCATCAATCAATCAATCAATCAATCGTATTTATTGAGCGCTTACTGTGTGCAGAGCACTGTACTAAGCAGTGCATCCACGGCAGGACACCACGACTATCGTGGGAAATGAGGTGGCAGCAGGGAATTCCGGGATGGTGGGCAAGATGGACACCAGGGAGAAATGAGGAGCTGTGGTGTGGTCATGGGGTCGGTTTGTAATTGGATGTCAGTTAATCAGGGGCTCTGCCAGTCGGGGATCTGGATCAATTTGGGGTCAGGTTCTGAAAAGGTCAACATTTTCTTATTTATATGAATACATTTTATTCATATATTTATAGAGATTTTTTTGTTTATTTATAGAGAAGCAGCGTGGCTCAGTGGAAAGAGCATGGGCTTGGAGGTCAGGGGTCATGGGTTCAAACTTCAGCTCTGCCAATTGTCAGCTGTGTGACTTTGGGCAAGTCAATAATAATAATAACGATGGTATTTGTTAAACACTTACTATGTGCGAAGCACTGTTCTAAGCGCTGGGGGGAATAGAAGGTGATCTGGTTGTCCCACATGAGGCTCACAGTCTTAATCCCCATTTTACAGATGAGGTAACTGAGGCACAGAGAAGTTAAGTGGCTTGCCCGAGGTCACACAGCTGACAAGTGGCAGAGCTGGGATTCGAACCCATGACCTCTGACTCCCAAGCCCACGCTCTTTCCACTGAGCCATGCTGCTTCCCTGCTTCTCTGTGCCTCAGTTACCTCATCCGTAAAATGGGGATTAAGACTGTGAGCCCCACCTGGGACAACCTGATCACCTTGTATCCTCCCCAGGGCTTAGAATAGTGCTTTGCACGTAGTAAGCACTTAACAAATGCCATTGTCATCATCATCATTTGTTTATAAAACACTGGCCATTAAAAGTGAAAATGAATCCTAAGAATAATCATAATAGTGGCACTGGTTAAGCACCTATTATGTGCCAAGCACTGAATTTAGCTCTGGGATAGATACAGGATAGGCAGATAGGACTCAGTCTCTGTCCCACCCAGAGCTCTCAGTCATATTCAGTCAATCATATTCATCTTGTTACCTCCCCAGCGCTTAGAACAGTGCTTTGCACATAGTAAGCGCTTAATAAATGCCATTATTATTATTATTCTTTAAATTTCATTCAGGCCATGGTGGGTGCAGGTCAGAACTTCGAGTCAGGGACAGAACTTTGAGTGAAAAGTGAATTAATCCCCAAATGGCTACTGGGATACTTACGTAGTAGGCGAGCTTGAGGCCCCCCATGTCAGCAATGTTCTCGCCAAGGGTGTGCTTCCCATTGACCTGCCGAGATGTCATATTGGAGATGTCTCAGGCCTCGGGCTACAATTTGACTTGCTTGTATGCACTCCAGTGCGCTAGTACAGTGCCTGGCACATAGTAAGCGCTTAACAAATACCATCATTATTATTATTACAAGCCAGGCACTGCAGCCCTAAATTCTTCCAAAGCAGCCCAAGCCCCTCACTCCTTCCTTCCCTCTTTCCCCTGGGCCCCGGCTTCCCCGGCCTCCATCCCATCCCTCCCCACTGAAGGAGGCTCTAGGATGAGAGGGTCCCTCCGCCTGGGGTGGGGAGAGGATGACGACACCACCACACCCGCTGGTTGTAGACGGTAAAGTTGTCGTAGAGGCTGACGATGCACTCGGCCTTGCGCAGGAACTGAGTGTAGGAGGCCTCCGTCCACCAGTGCAGCAGATTGCCTGAGCGGTCATACTGGCCCCCTGTAAGGAAGAGACCAGATCTGAAGACTCTCGGAAAGGTCCTAACTCCCCGCTCTAGGGAAATCCCACCTTTTTCCCCCAACCTTACTCCCATCATTCAAGACCCTCTGGGAAGTTTTCCCTCCCAGAGGGCCCCAACCAAGGGATTGATGAGACTGTAATAATAATGGTATTTGTTAAGTAATAATAATAATGGTACTTGTTAAGCACTTGCTATGTGCCAGGCACTGTTCTAAGCACTGGGGTAGATACAAGATAGGGGGGTTGGACATAGTCCCTGTCCCATGTTGGACTCACAGTTTTAATCCCCATTTTACAGATGAAGGAACTGAGATAAGAGAAGTGAAGTGACTTGCCCAAGGTCACACGGCAGACAAGGGTGAACCTTCTCACTCCCAGGCCCAAGCTCTATCCAGTAGGCTGTGCTGCATCCTGTCATTTCAGGATGAATTGGGAAGTTGCGAGAATCAATGAATTGAGAAGTAGCATTGCCTAGTGGCTAGAGCAATGGCCTGGGAATCAGAAGGACCTGGGTTCTAATCCCGGCTCTGCCACTTGTCTGCTGTGTGAACTTGGGCAACTCGCTTCACTTCTCTGTGCCTCAATCACCTCATCCGTAAAATGGAGATTAAGACTGTGAGTCCCACGTGGGGCAGGGACTGTGTACAACCCAATTAGCCTGGATAATAATAATAATGATGATGATATTTGTTAAGCGCTTACTATGTGCAAAGCACCGTTCTAAGCACTGGGGAGGTTATAAGGTAATCAAGTTGTCCCACGGGGGGCTTACAGTTTTAATCCCCATTTTACAGATGAGGTAACTGAGGCCCAGAGAAGTTAAGTGACTTAACTTCAAAGTCACACAGCTGACAGGTGGCAGAGCCAGGATTTGAACCCATGACTTCTGACTCCAAAGCCCGTGCTCTTTCCACTGAGCCATGCTGCTTCTCATATACTTAGTACAGCGCCTGGCACAGAGTAAGCACTTAACAAATATGACAATAAAAAAAAAAAAGCGGGGAGAATCCCAGGATTCCTGGAGTACCCAGTGACAGCAGCACATCCTGAACCCCAGGGGAACAGCAGGGAGGAGGATCGAGGCCAGAGCAGGGCTCTTACCCCAATCATCATAGCCATGGGTCAGCTCATGTCCGATGATGGTGCCGATGCCCCCGTAGTTCAGAGATCTGCGGGCACCAAAGAAGGCATCGTCAGGAAGCGGTGGATTCCCTTCCTCGCTGCTGAAACTGTATTCCTCTCCCAAAGCACCCACCCAGGGAAGAGAAATGATCAGCTCAGAACCCAGGACCCCTTTGACTGCAAGAGCAGATTGGAGAAGTGCAGCCTGGAGAAGCAGTGTGGCCTAGTGGATAGAGTACGGTCTTGGAAGTCAGAAGGACCTGGGTTCTAATGCCGCCTCTGCCACATGTCCGTTGTGTGACCTTGGGCAAGTCACTTCACTTCTCTGGGACTCAGTTAACCTCATCTGTACAGTGGGGATTAAGAGGGTGAGCCCCATGTGGGGCAGGGATTGTGTCCAATGTGATTCACTTTTATCTACCCCAGTGCTTAGAACAGTGCTTGGCATATAGTAAGTGCCATAATTATTAAGTTCCGGGAGAGGGTGGATGAGAAGAGACTGGGACACTTAAGCCTCTCCAGGACCACCTGACTGAGGAGAGGTGATTGTGTGTGAACTTGAACCCAGGCCCAGGCTGTAGGCTGCAGGGTTAGGGCACCCAAAGATAGTCAAGCTATGAAGTGGCCACATCACACCCCCGACAGTTGACCCACCTCCCACTCACCACTGGCCTTCCCAGACTGAGCCCTATCCTTCCTCTCCCCCACCTTCCCCTCCCCACAGCACCTGTATATATGTATATATGTTTGTACATATTTATTATTATTTTACTTGTACATATTTATTCTATTTATTTTATTTTCTTAATATGTTTTGTTTTGTTGTCTGTCTCCCCCTTCTAGACTGTGAACCCACTGTTGGGTAGGGACCATCTCTATATGTTGCCAATTTGTACTTCCCAAGCACTTAGTACAGTGCTCTGCACACAGTAAGCGCTCAATAAATACGATTGGATGAATGAATGAATGGCAACAGGTCCCTTGGCCTTTTCCTCTCTAGACTGTAAGCTCATTGTGGGCAGGGAACGTGTTTAACAACTCTCTTGTAGTATATTCTCCCAAGTGCTTAGTACAGTGCTCTGTGCACAGTAAGCTCTCAACATATACCACTGATTGATTGTCTCCTCCCAAGGCCTCGGTCTGAATTTGTAATTGACAGCACTCCCCATGGACATAATCATTCCAGGGCTTGGGCATTCCTGACCTCACAGCTGGGCTACATCTCTGGAGATGCTGAGGGACTGAAATGGGTACGGGGGCAGGAGAATGGGGGGTGCTACTGGGAGGACCCTTCCCCTGCCCGGAGCAACTCACTGTGGAAAGTCAGGATCATACAGAGTGGGCTGCAGGATGCCTGCCGGGAACACTGGAGAGAAAGGGGTTTGGATCAAAGAGGGCGGCGGCCCCATCTCACCCCTCTCCCTGAAGATGCCCAACTCCGGGCTCACACTGCCTAAGCCCAAACCCTCCATCCTACCACTGGTCTCCCATAGTCCCTGGCTTTGATTTCCTCAGAGTACAAAGGCTTTTGCCCTTGGAATTCTGGGTGGGTTCAGTCTCCTTCGTATCTTCCCTTCTTTTTTCCCTCTTCCCAGATCCCTGGTCCTTTGGCTGCTAGAGAGCATCCTTACTGGACAATGTAGCAGCAGGACATGGAAATTAGTGGGGCTGGGAAGTGGGGTCCCAGGGGAAAGCGGTGAAGGCGAGGGACTTCCAGGAAGTCATGCCTAGCCACTCCCAGTGCCAGGTTTGGAACTGTGGAAGTGGATTGCAAGTCCATTGTGGGCAGGGAATGTGTCTGTTTATTGTCATTATTGTACTCTCTCAAGTGCTTGATACAGTGCTCTGCACACAGTAAGCGCTCAATAAATACAAACGATTGGATGAATGGGTGAATAATTGGAGAACCCAAAGGCGAACCAATCCCATTTTGCCCCTCTGGCCTGCAAGGGCCAACCCTCCAGCAGCCAGTCAGTCAGCTCCACCACTGCCCCCACCCCCAAGCCCAACTCCCATTTTGGGTTTTGCCCTATAACTCCAGCTGTTGTTGCTACAGAAGGAGATTGGGGAGGGTGAGAAGTGAGTGGCAGGGGCTTGGGAGAGGAGGCGGCTACTCCACAGGGATCTGCTTAAGTTCTTCCTGCCTCCTGAATCAGCCCCCAACCCCAAGTTAATGGAGGAGGGTATGTGGGTGGGTTTGCTGGTCTCTGACTTACCCATTTGATTCTTGTTGGGCAGGTAATAAGCATTGAGAGCCTGGGGTGGGAGCAACCACCTGCAGAAAGAGGGGTGAAACAAAACGACCTTAGCCACTCAAACCTGTCCCGTTCACGCCCATCCCAGAAGTCCAGCTTCCTGTCCCATCCTGAAGGGTCTCCCCAAGTCCCGCTGCTCCCTCCCTCCCTCAGGAGATGACTGAGAGGAAACGGAGGTCTCGCCTCCTTGTAGGCAAGAGGACCCTGGCGACCTAATTCCCAGGACAACCCCCCCCCACCCCTAATTGGGTCTGCTGGGCTGCAGCCTGGCCCCCGACCCCTCCAGCGGGGATCCAGCCCCATTGAGCCCAGCGCCTGTGGGACCCACGCGGACTTGTCCACTTCCTGGCGGATCTTCTTCACGGACAGTTGGATGCTGAAGCGGATGCTGTTCAGGATGTTCTTGAAGTAGGTCTTCTCGTGGACTTCGAACTGGGGGAGGAGAAAGGCCAAGACCCGTGGAATAGAGGGTGGCGGGGTTGGGGAAGGCTGAGTGCAGGGGAGCGGAGCTACCCAAACTGATCAGTGGGGGCAAAGGTCAAGTCAAAAGGCTGGGCTGGGGGGGGTGAGGGGGTGAAGGGGTGGGGGGAGTGGGCTAGGCTAAAAGGTAGGGCAGATTAAGAAAGGGGTGAGGATGGCTTCATACATCTAATCTGTCAGTCAATGATATTTATTGAATGTTTATTCATTCATTCATTCATTCAATTGTATTTATTGAGCGCTGACTGTGTGCAGAGCCCTGTACTAAGCGCTTGGGAAGTACAAATCGGCAACAGATAGAGACGGTCCCTACCCAACAGTGGGCTCACAGTCTAGAAGGGGGAGACAGACAACAAAACAAAACATATTAACAGAATAAAATAAATAGGATAAATATGTGCAAGTAAAATAGAGTAATAATAAATAAATAAATAGAGCAATAATAACTAAATAAATAGAGTAATAATAACTAGAGTAATAGTAATAAATAAAGTAATAAATAAATAGTAATAAATAGAGTCAGAGGTCACGGGTTCAAATCCCAGCCCCACCATGAACTTTGGATCCTGCAGAAAGAAGGCCACAGTCGGAATATGTGCCACGACTGAACACTGTACTAAGCACTTGGGAGAGTGCACTAATAATAATAATAGTATTTGTTAAACACTTACTATGTGCCAAGCTCTGTAGTAAGTGTTGAGACGCTAATCGTGTTGGACACAGTCCCCGTCCCTCAGAGGGCTCACAGCCTTAATCCCCATTTTACAGATGAGGGAACTGAGGCACAGAGAAGGGACTTGCTCAAGGCCACAGAGCAGACAAGTGACAGAGCAGGGATTAGAACTCAGGTCCTTCTGACTCTCAGGCCTGGGCTTTACCCACTAGGCCACGCTGCCACCAGAGCTGGTAGACACATTCCCTGCCCACAGCAAGCTTAGAGTCTAGAGCTTATGGTCTACCCCAAAAAGGCCTCTGGGTGCTGCTTTCGGGGAGGGGCAGCTGCTGCAGGGTCTCCTTGGTGATTACAGTCCTCAGTGGGGGAGCGGCGGGGGGTGGGGGGGAGGCTGTGTGGGGAAAGGGCTGGCCCATTGTAGAGAAGCAGCATGGCTTAGTGGAAAGAGCACGGGCTTTGGAGTCAGAGGTCATGGGTTCAAATCCAGGCTCCGCCAATTGTCAGCTGTGTGACTTTGGGCAAGTCACAACTTCTCTGGGCCTCAGTTACCTCATCTGTAAAATGGGGATTAAGACTGTGATCCCCCTGAGGGACAAACTGATCACCTTGTAACCTCCCCAGCACTTAGAACAGTGCTTTGCACATAGTAAGCGCTTAATAATGCCATCATTATTATTATTATTATTATCTGCACCTGCCCAAACAGCCAGATATGGCAGCCAACGGGGGGAGAGGACTGGGATCTCTGAATCTGGACGGTCCCCCCGACCCTCCAGTCTCAATAAGCCAGAGTCAGCCAGAGCGGGAGGCTGAAGCAGAAGGGGCCCTACCTCATACTCCTTGTCGATAGCCTCAGGTTTGAGCAGAAAGTCGGGGTAACCAACCATCACCATCATGTACTGCAACTGTGAGCAAGAGCAGGGATCTGAGGGTCATGGGGATTCGGGGTGGGGGATGAAGGAACTCGGGCCACCCCCCTTCAAGCCATCGGAAAGGATCATCCAAAGCCTAGGAAGTTGCAGGGGAGGAGGCACGACGGACAACGAGAGGCCGATCCCACGAGATCCGGAAAGTCACGGTCCACGTGGAGAATCGCAGACTTTGTCAGAGAAGGGGTTCTGAGCCAGGAGCCGGGGTCAGGGTGGAGTCCAGTCAGGTTTTTCCAGGCTCACATCCCGGGACATCCCTGGCCCTGGGCCTTCCAGTGAAGCGCTCACCTCCCCGAACTGGGAATGGCCAGAGGAGGCACCCCCCACTTGGTACCTTGGCCCTGGCAGCTGCCTTCGTCTCTGCATCCATCCAGTCCAGCTCGTCCAAGCGTTGGCCCAGGATATATTTAATGTCCTCCACCAACTGCTGCACCTGACAGAGTTAGGGGCCCAGGGTGGGGAGCGTCAGGTCGAGGGCAACCTGAGGTCGGGGACCTGGGACCAAGCTCATAACCGGGGTCACAGGTCACGCCAAGGTCATAGCCGGGGGTGAAGGGTTAAGGCTGGGGCTCGGGCCTGGGGGCTGGAGGCATGGGCATCTCTGGTGTTGGAAGGGATCTGCCCTAAATTATCATTATTAATAATGATTGTGGTATTTGGTGATAATAATAATAATTATGGTATGTGTTAAGCACTTACTGTGTGCCAGGCAATGTACTAAGCACTGGGGTAGATACAAGCAAATCGAATTGGACACACAGTTCCTGTTCCATGTGGGACTCACAGTCTCAATCCCCATTTTACAGATACGGCAACTGAGGCACAAAGAAGTGAAGTGACTTGCCCAAGGTCACACAGCTGACAAATGGTGCCCACGACCTTCTGAATGCCAGGCCCATGCTCTGTCCACTGAGCCATGCTGCTTCTCTAAATTGTGCATCCCAGCCATACTTCCCCACCATCGCCCGGCCATTCCCTCTAGGTCTTTGTCCTAGCAATTCCCCAGCCTCCTAGCTGTGCTCCTCCAGCCTTCCCAGAGCCATCCCACCCATTGGCTAATTCCAGACCCTGTGCCCCAGTCCTTCTGGGAAGTAGGACTGAGGAGAGCAGCTGGGAGAGCCCATCTCACGCTTGAGTCACTGGCACCCTGACTAATCACCTCCACTCAATGGCAGCTCTCCAAAGTCCCTCTCTGGGAGTTTGCTACGTGCTTAGAATGGTTTTCTGCACACAGTAAGTGCTCAACAAATACCATTGATTGATTGATTGACTGATTGATTAGGACCCAGAGCTGTCCAGAGAACTTCCGGGACAACGGGAGCTGAGACGGCGGCAGAGGTTCAGGCTGGGGAGCAGAGCGGGCAGATCAATCAATCAATCAATCGTATTTATTGAGTGCTTACTGTGTGCAGAGTACTGTACTAAGCTCTTGGGAAGTACAAGTTGGCAACATATAGAGACAGTCCCTACCCAACAGTGGGCTCACAGTCTAAAAGATTTGTGAGAGGAATTTGAGAAGCAATGTGGCTTAGTGGAAAGAGCATGAGCTTGGGGGTTAGAGGACATGGGTTCTCCACCACTTGTTCTGTGTGATCTTGGGCAAGCCATTTAACTTCACTGTGCCTCAGTTAACTCATCTGGAAAATGGGGGTGAAGACTGTGGGCCTCACATGGGACAACCTGATTACCTTGTATCTACCCCAGTGCTTAGATCAGTGCTTGGAAAATAGTAAGCGCTTAACAAATACCATAATCATTATTATTATTATTGTTATTATTATTCATTTGTCCATTCATTCAGTCGTATTTATTGAGCGCTTACTGGGTGTAGAGCACTGTACTAAGCGCTTGAGAAGTACAAGTCGGCAACATATAGAGACGGTCCCTACCCAACAATGGGCTCACAGTCTAGAAAGGGGATCACAGTCTAGAAACTTCCACTCTCTAAGCCCTCCGTCACAGGATCCCACCGGTCCGGGCCCCACCCCCGCCCACCTCAGGGACCACCCTGCCCAACATTATCACTTGTCCTTGTCATCACCAAGTCTTCCTCCACCCTCCGACCGCCCCCGAGCCTCACCTTGGCCTTGCTGTTAGCTGAGAAATGCTCGTGCACAAACAGGGCCCCAAGTGCCATGCCAAAGTGGCGGTTGGCCTGGCCCAAGCAGACCCGGGCCAGCTCCTGAGGCTTGTCACTGCCCTCCATCTCTCTCGACAGCTCATGCAGCGCCTCGCGGAACGGAGGGGACAGATGTTCGCTTAGTACCACCACCACTCGCCACACAAGGTAGTTGTGCAGGATCCTAGAGAGGGAGGGAGGGATGAAGGGAGGGAAGAAAGAAGGGAGGGATGAAGAGAGGGAGAGAGGGAAGGAGGGAGGGAGGGAGGGAGGGGGAAGCAGAGAAAACTGCCTGGGTCCCGGACTGCCAGGCTGCCCAGTTTCCAAACCCAGCTCTTGTTAATAATGATGGCATCTATTAAGTGCTTACTATGTGCAAAGCACTGTTCTAAACCCTGGAGAGGTTACAAGGTGATCAGGTTGTCCCATGGGGGGCTCACAGTCTTCATCCCCATTTTACATATGAGGTAACTGAGGCCCAGAGAAGTGAAGTGACTTGCCCAAAGTCACACAGCTGACAATTGGGGGAGCCGAGATTTGAACCCACGACCTCTGACTCCAAAGCCCGTGCCCTTTCCACTGAGCCACGACCTACTCCCCCAAACAGGGCCATACGGGTGTTCAGGTGGAGGTGGCACGGAGGAGGAGACATGAGTAAAACGAAGGAAGCAGGGACCAATATCCCCAGGGGCCTTGCCGTGGCAGAGCTCATTCTTCTAAACTGTAAGCTCCTTTTGGGAAGGGAATGTGTCTACCAACTCAGTTGTATTGTATTCTCCAAAGCGCTTAGAGCAGTGCTCAATAAAATCACTGGTTGATTGACTGGTTCCTGAGCACTGACTCCTACGTCCCGAATGGGAGCAGGCCCAACCAGAAACTAGGGATGACTAGCGGCCATTTTTGCACGAAAGTAGCTTACTAGCCAGAGGAGCCAAGGTCCATGCTCAGAAAATAGGGACCAGAAGCTCTTAAGAATAATAATAATAATAATAGCATTTATTAAGTGCTTACTATGTGCAAAGCACTGTTCTAAGTGCTGGGGAAGCTACAAGGTGATCAGGTTATCCCATGGGGGGCTCACAGTCTTCAACCCCATTTTACAGATGAGGTAACTGAGGGCCAGAGAAGTTAAATGACTTGCCCAAGGTCACACAGCAGACATGTGGTGGTGTCGGCATTCGAACCCATGACCTCTGACTCCAAAGCCCGTGCTCTTTCCACTGAGCCACGCTGCTTCTCATGGGAACAGAAAAATCACTGTGGGCTTCTGATGTCCGACAGACGATTACTCTCCCCGACTTCAAAGCCCCCTTCTAGACTGTGAGCCCACTGTTGGGTAGGGACTGTCTCTATATGTTGCCAACTTGTACTTCCCAAGCACTTAGTACAGTGCTCTGCAGACAGTAAGCGCTCAATAAATATGATTGATTGATTATTGAAGTCACATAATAATAATAATAATAATAATAATAATAATAATAATAATAATGGTATGTGTTAAGCGCTTACTATGTGCCAGGCACTGTACTAAGCACTAGGGTGGATACAAGCAAATCCGGTTGGACACAGTCCCTGTCTCACTTAGGGCTCACAGTCTCAATCCTCCTTTTTCAGATGAGGTAACCGAGGAACAGAGAAGTGAAGTGACTTGCCCAAGGTCACACAGCAGACAAGTAGCGGATCCGGGATTAGAACCCAGGACCTTCTGATTCCCAGGCCTGTGCTCTATCCACTACATCGTGCTGGACATCTCCTCCAAGAGGCCTTCCCTGACTAAGCCCTCCTTTCCTCATCTTCCACTCCCTTCTATGTTACCCTGACTTGCTCCTTTGATTCATCCCTCCTCCCAGCCCCACAGCACTTGGGCACATTTCCAAAATTTATTTATATTAATGTCTGTCTCCCCCTCCAGACTGTAAGCCCACTGTGGGCAGGGAACGTGTCTGTTATATCGTACTCTCCCAAGAGCTTAGTATAGTGCTCTGCACACAGGAAGCGCTCAATAAATACGACTGATTGAAATAAGATTGACTGATTCATATGTTAACTCTGCCTCTCCTATAGCTGTCAGACTCTATAGGGTTTGCCCCTTCCTTCCTGCCTTTCCCCCCTGACCCCAGGTGCTCCAGGTAATAGTAATAATAACCACTGCGGTATTTGTTAAACACTTACTATGTGTCGGGCACTGTTCTAAGCGCTGGGGTAGATACAAGACAATCGACCCCCGGCCCACGTCATCCCCCGGGCCTGGAATGCCCTCCCTCTGCCCATCCGCCAAGCTAGCTCTCTTCCTCCCTTCAAGGCCCTGCTGAGAGCTCACCTCCTCCAGGAGGCCTTCCCACACTGAGCCCCTTCCTTCCTCTCCCCCTCCTCCCCCTCTCCGTCCCCCCCATCTTACCTCCTTCCCTTCCCCACAGCACCTGTACATATGTATATATGTTTGTACATATTCATTACTCTATTTATTTATTTATTTTACTTGTACATATCTATCCTATTTATTTTATTTTGTTAGTATGTTTGGTTTTGTTCTCTGTCTCCCCCTTTTAGACTGTGAGCCCACTGTTGGGTAGGGACTGTCTCTATATGTTGCCAATTTGTACTTCCCAAGCGCTTAGTACAGTGCTCTGCACATAGTAAGCGCTCAATAAATACGATTGATGATGATGATGATGATGATGACACAGTCCCTGTCCCACAGAGGGCTGCACTCTGTCTTCATCCTCTCTGACGTCTCTGCTGCCTCTGACGCTGCAGACCCCACCTCCCTCCTTCTCAAAATGCCATCAGGAATAAGTTTTTGTTTCTTTGGGTTTTTTAAGTGGGATCTGTTGAGCTCTTTACTATGTGCCAGGCACAGTTCTAAGCGCTGAGGTAGATACAAGCTAATCGGGTTGTCCCAAGGTGGGCTTGAAGTCTTAATCCCCATTTTACAGATGAGGGCACTAAGGCACAGACTTGCCCAGGATAATGATGGTGACGTTTGTTAAGCGCTTACTCTGTGCCTAGCACTGTTCTAAGCACTGGGGTAGCAACGAGGTATTCAGGTTGTCCCACGTGGGGCTCACAGTCCTCATCCCCATTTTACAGATGAGGGAACTGAGGCATAGAGAAGTTAAGTGAAGCGGAAGTTAAAGAATCAATCAATCAATCAATCGTATTTATTGAGCGCTTACTGTGTGCAGAGCACTGTACTAAGTGCTTGGGAAGTACAAGAGAAGCAGAGTGGCTCAATGGAAAGAGCACGGGCTTTGGAGTCAGAGGTCATGGGTCCAAACGGCGGCTCCGCCAATTGTCAGCTGTGTGACTTTGGGCAAGTCACTTAACTTCTCTGGGCCTCAGTTACCTCATCTGTCAAATGGGGATTAAGACTGCGAGCCCCACGTGGGACAACCTGATTACCTCGTATCTACCCCAGTGCTTAGAACAGTGCTTGGCACAGAGTAAGCGCTTAACAAATACCACCACCATGTCCCCGTGGGACAACCTGATCACCTTGTAACCTCCCCAGTGCTTAGAACGGTGCTTTGCACATAGTAAGCACTTAATAATCAATCAATCAATCAATCAATCGCATTTATTGAGCGCTTACTGTGTGCAGAGCACTGTACTAAGCGCTTGGGAAGTACAAGTTGGCAACATCTAGAGACAGTCCCTACCCAACAGTGGGCTCACAGTCTAAAAGGGGGAGACAGAAAACAAAACCAAACATACAAATAAACGCCATCATTATTATTAAGTGACTTGCCCAAGGTCACACAGCTGACGAGTGGCGGAGTCAGGATTAGAACCCGTGACCTCTGACTCCCAAGCCTGGGCTCTTTCCACTGAGCGGACAAGTGGCGGAGGTACCTGCGGGGTGTGGAGCGGATGAGCTGAGACACCTGCTGCATGTAGTCTGTGGCCAGCAGCACCACCTCCTCCTCCTCAGAGAAGTCTTCCTGGAAGATCCGGTCCAGCAGCCATTTCCACCGTAGCTGTTGGGGAGGAGTGGGAAGCACAGGAGATGATGATAATAATAATGGTGGTATTGCTAAGCGCCCACTGTGTGCCAAGCACTGTGCTAAGAGCCGGGGGAGACACAAGGGAATCAGGTCCGGCGCGGCTCAACTCCCACACCAGGTTCACAGCCCAAGTGTGGGGGAGAACAAGTATTGAAATCTCATTCTACAGCGGAGGAAACTGAAGCAGAGAGAAGTTTTAATCAGCGTGGCTCAATGGAAAGAGCCCGGGCTTGGGAGTCGGAGGTCGTGGGTTCTGATCCCGGCTCCGCCACTTGTCTGCTGTGTAACCTTGGGCAAGTTACTTCACTTCTCTGGGCCCCAGTTCCTTCATCTGTAAAATGGGGATTGAGACTGTGAGCCCCACGTGGGACAACCTGATCACCTTGTATCCACCCCAGCGCTTAGAACAGTGCTTGGCATACAGTAAGTGCTTAACAAATGCCATCATTATTATTATTGATAATAATAATTATTATAATTATAATATATAATAATATATTATATAATGTATACATTATGTATTATATATAATTATTATTATTATTAATAGCAGTGTGTGGTGTCTGTTAAGCGCTAACTATGAGTCCAGCACTGTTCTAAGCATTGGGGAAGATACAAGATAATCAAATCAGACACAGCCCCTTGTTCCACACAGGGTTCACAGTCTAAGTAGGAAGGAGAACTGGGATTGTATCCCCATTTTACAGATGAGGAAACAGAGACCCAGAGAATAATAATAATAGCGATGATGGTATTTGTTAAGCGCTTACTATGAGTCCAGCACTGTTCTAAGCACTGGGGAAGATACAAGATAATCAGATCAGACACAGTCCCTTGTTCCACACAGGGTTCACAGTCTAAGTAGGAGGGAGAACTGGGATTGTATCCCCATTTTACAGATGAGGAAACAGAGACCCAGAGAATAATAACAATAGCGATGATGGTATTTGTTAAGCGCTTACTATGAGTCCAGCACTGTTCTAAGCATTGGGGAAGATACAAGATAATCAGATCAGACACAGCCCCTTGTTCCACACAGGGTTCACAGTCTAAGTAGGAAGGAGAACTGGGATTGTATCCCCATTTTACAGATGAGTAAACAGAGACCCAGAGAATAACAACAATAGCGATGATGGTATTTGTTAAGCGCTTACTATGTGCCAAGCACAGTTCTAAGCACTGGGGGCATACAAGGTGATCAGGTTGTCCCACGGGGAGCTCACAGTCTTAATCCCCGTTTTACAGATGAGGTAACTGAGGCACAGAGAACTGAAGTGACTTGTCCAAAGCCACACAGCAGGCATGTGGCGGAGCTGGGATTAGAAGGCAGATCCTCCAACTCCCAGGCCCGTGCACTTTCCCCTAGGACGGAGTGGGGACAGAGATGGAGAGGAAGAAGATGGAGAAAGAGAACATCAAGAGGGGGCTCTGAGACTTCCCCTCCTTTGGCAGCCTCTCCTGATTCCACCTTTTGGGCCTCACCCAATCCTCCAACTTCCAGGTCCGAACCGCATCCAAGTGAAGACTGATGTCTGTTTCTGTGTTCCCCTCCCCCCGACCTCCGCTCCCCACCGGATCTGGGGTCGTAGCCACCTCCCTCCACGCTGCGGAGAAGCAGCGTGGCTCAGTGGAAAGAACACGGGCTTTGGAGTCAGAGTTCATGGGTTCAAATCCCGGCTCTGCCAACTGTCGGCTGTGTGACTTTGGGCCAGTCACTTCACTTCTCTGGGCTTCAGTTACCTCATCTGTGAAATGAGGATTAAAACCGTGAGCCTCCTGTGGGACAACTTGATCACCTTGTAACCTCCCCCAGCGCTGAGAACAGTGCTTGGCACATAGTAAGCACTTAACTAATGCCATCATCATCATCCCACCTCTGAAGGGAAAGTGTTCCCCGAGTCCCCCCAGAGCCCCAGTTTTCCTGAGATCATCTACTCACATGGGGGGTGATCTGCTGCAGCTGCCCCAGGGTCACCTTGTTGTACATGGAGCTAATGTCCCTGCGCAGGTCATCGTACTCGGACACAGTGATCTGATGGAGAGGACAAGGACCACTGGAGTCTGATGTTTGGGGTTCATTCATTCATTCGATTGTATTTGTTGAGCACTTACTGTGTGCAGAGCTGTACTAAGCGCTTGGGTTGCCCACAGCCCCTCTAGAAGTGGAATCTGGCTGTCCAGTCCAGCCTGATGAACTGGATTACCTGTATTACCTGTATATATGTATATATGTTTGTACATATTTATTACTCTATTTATTTATTTATTTTACTTGTACATATCTATTCTATTTATTTTATTTTGTTAGTATGTTTGGTTTTGTTCTCTGTCTCCCCCTTTTAGACTGTGAGCCCACTGTTGGGTAGGGACTGTCTCTATATGTTGCCAATTTGTACTTCCCAAGCGGTTACTACAGTGCTCTGCACATAGTAAGCGCTCAATAAATACGATTGATGATGATGATGATGATGATAACTGCATGTGCGTCAGCTCTCCCCTCTCCCCCCAGCCCATTCCGGGTTCCTGTGTCCTTGACTTCCTGGAGGGAGGGCCAGTCATATAAGACTCCGACGGTTCCTGGAACCCCTATCCAGTTAAGAATAATGATAATAATAGGTGATTTTGACACCTGTCTACGTGTTTTGTTTTGTTGTCCGTCTCTCCCTTCTAGACTGTGAGCCCGTTGTTGGGTAGGGACCGTCTCTATCTGTTGCCGACTTGTACTTCCCAAGCGCTAAGTCCAGTGCTCTGCACACAGTAAGCGCTCAATAAATATGATTGAATGAATGAATAATGGTTAGTAAGAATAATAAACGATGGGGGAGATTCAAGATAGTCAGGTCCCACATGGGGCTCACGGTCCAAGTAGGGAGAACAGGTATCAAATCCCCATCTTGCAGATGAGAGAACTGACGCACAGAGAATCAATCAATCAATCAATCGTATTTATTGAGCGCTTACTGTGTGCAGAGCACTGTACTAAGCGCTTGGGAAGTACAAGTTGGCAACATATAGAAACAGTCCCTACCCGACAGTGGGCTCACAGTCTAAAAGGGGGAGACAGAGAACAAAACCAAACATACTAACAAAATAAAATAAATAGAATAGATATGCACAAATAAAATAAATAAATAGAGTAATATGTACAAACATATATACATATATACAGGTGCTGTGGGGAAGGGAAGGAGGTAAGATGGGGAGGATGGAGAGGGGGACGAGGAGGAGAGGAAGGAAGGGGCTCAGTGTGGGAAGGCCTCCTGGAGGAGGTGAGCTCTCAGGAGCGACTTGCCCAGGGTCACCCAGCAGATGAGTGGCAGAGCCCAGGGCCTCTTTTCACTAGGCTACAGCGCTGCTCGTGCTGTTTCAGTTGACCTTGGGTGAATGGGGAGCCTCATGAGAGGGGGGACTGGTGATTGTGGCTTATGTCGATGTGCAGGATGGCTGGGAGGGGGAGGGAGTATTGGGGGAGCCCCAGGGTCTCTGGCCTAGTTTAGACGATGGAAGGAGCTCCGGAGGGTGGGACATTCTGGGTTGGGGGATCCAGGGTGGGCTGAAGGGGTGCTCACATTGGCCAGCCTCTGCTCCAGCTGCAGGATCTCCTGGGCCTTCTGTTCCACTGCTTCAGCCCCCAGCAAACTCAAGAGCTTCTCCATGAACACCCGGTAGGCGGCCAGAATCTAGGAACCAGTTTATCATCATCATCAATCGTATTTATTGAGCGCTTACTATGTGCAGAGCACTGTACTAAGCGCTTGGGAAGTACAAATTGGCAACATATACAGTCCCTACCCAACAGTGGGCTCACAGTCTAAAAGAATAATAATAATAATGACATTTATTAAGCACTTACTACGTGCAAAACACTGTTCTAAGCGCTGGGGAATTTACAAGGTGATCAGGTTGTCCCACGGGGGGCTCACAGTCTTAATCCCCATTTGACGGATGAGGTAACTGAGGCCCAGAGAAGTGAAGTGACTTGCCCAAAGTCACACAGCTGACGAGTGGCGGAGCCGGGATTTGAACCGATGACCTCTGACTCCAAAGCCCATGCTCTTTCCACTGAGCCACGCTGCTTCCTTTTGCAGTTTATAATGGAGCTACTTCAGTTTCAGCAGGCAAACAGCAACGGGCATATTTATTGAGTGCTCACTGGGTGCCGAGCATTGTACTGAGTACTTAGGAGGGAGAGTACAGTATAACAGAGTTGGTAGATATTTTCCCTGCCCTGACTAAGCCCTCCTTTCCTCTTCGCCCGTGTCCTTCTGCGTCGCCCTGACTTGCCCCCTCTATTCATCCCCCCATCCCAGCCACACAGCACTAATGTACAAAGCTGTAATTTATTTATTTGTATTCATGCCTGTCTCCCCCTCAAAACTGTAAGCTCCCTGCGGGCAGGGAATGTGTCCGTTTATTGTTGTATTGTACTCTCCCAAACCCTCAGTACAGTTCTCTGCACACAGTAAGCACTAAATAAATGCGATTGACTGACTGCTCACAATGAGTTTACAGTCTAAAGGGGGAGACAGACATTAACATAAATACATAAATTACAGATAAGTACATAAGTGCTGTAGGGCTGAGGGAGGGGAGAATAAAATGTGCAAATCCAAGTGCAAAAGGGACGCAGAAAGGAGTAGGAGAAGAGGAAATGAGGGCTTAGTCACGGTAATAATAATAATAATAATGTTGGTGTTTGTTAAGCACTTACTATGTGCCAAGCACTGTTCTAAGCACTGTGGGGATACAAGGTGATCAAGGTTGTCCCACGTGGGGCTCATAATCTTCACCCCCATTTGACAGATGAGGGAACTGAGGCCTAGAGAAGTTAAGTGACTTGCCCAAGGTCACACAGCAGATACATGGGGGAGCCGGGATTAGAACCCATGACCTCTGACTCCCAAGCCCAGGCTCTTTCCACTGACCCACGCTGCTTCGCCAGCTTCCTCTACTCCAAGAGGGTAGGCCTCTTGGAGTAGCTGTATCTATCCCAGGGCTTAGTACAGTGCTTGGCACTTAACAAATATTATTATTATAAGAGGCTGCCCCAGCCCTGGGGCAGATATTAGGAAGAATTTCACAAGACCTTAGATTTTGGAGATTGGAGGGGTCGGGGGGAAAAGGGGCTTGGAACCTCCTTTTAGTAGGCTTGGCAGGTGGGAACTGGCGGCTCTTTCTTTGGCACTGCAGATCACAGGCACCCTATGACCCTGGGCACCGAGTTGGCTTTCCCTCCGCAGTGGTCTATCAATCAATCAATCGCATTTATTGAGCGCTCACTGTGTGCAGAGCACTGTACTAAGCGCTTGGGAAGTACAAGTTGGCAACATATAGAGACAGTCCCTACCCAACAGTGGGCTCACAGTCTAAAAGGGGGAGACAGAGAACAAAACCAAACATACTAACGAAATAAAATAAATAGAATAGATATGTACAAGTAAAATAAATAAATAAATAAATAGATAGATAGATAGATAAATAAATAAATAAATAAATAAATAAATAAATAGTGGTCCCCAAGGCTGCTCCCGGAACACCGCCATCCCACTTCCTTCCCCCTCACCGCCTCACCTTCTCACTCTCCTCATCCTGGGCAAGGTACAGTGTCCTCTCTGGCAGTGTCAACCCATCCTGATCGATCTAGGAAAGGGGGAAAATGAGGGTCAGCCCAGAGATCTTGGTGGCTCCCGGAGGTGGCGTTCATTCCTCCTTTAATTCTTAGCCCCCCGCCCGCCCCCCGTCCCCCAACTTACCCTTCAGCCTCAGTTTTCCTGATGGCAACCCCTGGGAGAAAAGGGAAAGCCAGCCCTCTAGGCAGGGGATTACTGCACCAACACACCCAAAGACACACTTTATATAGGCATATTTCTACTTCTCATCTCACCTGGAGTCATCCCCTGGTAGTCACGCAATCTCAGGAGCGGCAAAATGACATCAGATTCTCAGTGACATGGTCTCGCTCCCACAGTGACATTCACACATACACACACACACACTCACTCTCACGCTCTGCTGCCTCTCCCCTCTGAGCTCGCTCCTCCCGCCCGTGGTCCGGGAAATAGTGGCTCCTGCTGCTCCGCTAAACACTGCAATTACTCCGGGGAAATTACCTCCTCCCCACACTCTCCTCCTCCCTTCTCCCGCTTCCTTCCTCTCTGGGTCCTGCAGAACCCGGCCTTCTCCATTCATGCATTCATTCAATCGTATTTATTGAGCGCCAACTGTGCACAGAGCACTGCACTAAGCGCTGAGGAGAGGGCAATGGAACAATTAACAGACACATTCCCTGCCCACGACGAGCTGACAGCCTAGAGGTCTGGCCCCCTCCTGACCTGGCCCTTTCTCTATTCGTGCATTCATTCAGTCGCATTTATTAATAATGATGGCATTTATTAAGCGCTTACTATGTGCAAAGCACTGTTCTAAGCGCTGGGGAGGTTACAAAGTGATCAGGTTGTCCCACAGCAGGCTCACAGTCTTAATCCCCATTTTACAGATGAGGTAACTGAGGCACAGAGAAGTTAAGTGACTTGCCCAAAGTCACACAGCTGACAATGGGCGGAGCCGGGGTTTGAACCCATGACCTCTGACTCCAAAGCCCGTGCTCTTTCCGTTGAGCCATTTATTGAGTGCCAACTGTGTGCAGAGCGCTGTACTAAGCTCTGGGGAGAGGGCACTGAAAAATAAACAGACACATTCCCTGCCCACGACGAGCTGACCAAGTCTAGAGGTCCGGCCCCCTCCTCCATTCATGCATTCATTCAATCATATTTGCCGAGAGCCAACCGTGCACAGAGCACTGTACTAAGCGCTGGGGAGAGGATCCTAGAACAATAAACAGGCACATTCCCTGCTCACTAGGAGCAGCTACCGACACCACCCTTGGTGGGCTCCCCGGGGGTGCTGGAACGTGAGACTGTGAGCCCATTGTTGGGTAGAGACCGTCTCTGTTGCCGATTTATACCTCCCAAGCACTTAGTACAGTGCTCTGCACACAGCAAGCGCTCAATCGATACGAATGAAAGAAACGAAGAAAGAAAAGAGGGAAAGAGGGAAAGAGAGAAAGAAAGGAAAGAAAGAAAGAAAGAAAGAAAGAAAGAAAGAAAGAAAGAAAGAAAGACAGAAAGAAAGAAAGAAAGAAAGAAAGAAAGAAAGAAAGAGAGAAAGAGAGAGAGAAAGAAAGAAAGGGAGAGAAAGAAAGAAAGAAAGAGAGAAAGAAAGAAAGAGAGAGAAAGAGAGAAAGAGAGAAAGGGAGAGAAAGAGAGAAAGAAAGAAAGAAAGAAGAAAGAAAGAAAGAAAGAAAGAAAGAAAGAAAAAGAAAGAGAGAGAGAAAGAAAGAAAGAGAGAAAGAGAGAGAGAAAGAAAGAAAGGGAGAGAAAGAAAGAAAGAAAGAGAGAGAGAAAGAAAGAAAGGGAGAGAAAGACAGAAAGAGAGAAAGAAAGAGAGAGAGAAAGAAAGAGAGAAAGAAAGAAAGAGAGAGAGAAAGAAAGAGAGAAAGAGAGAAAGGGAGAGAAAGAGAGAAAGAAAGAAAGAAAGAAAGAAAGAAAGAAAGAAAGAAAGAAAGAAAGAAAGAAAGAAGGAAAGAAAGAAAGAAAGAGAGAAAGAAAGAGAGAAAGAAAGAGAGAGAAAGAAAGAAGGAAAGAAGGAAGGAAGAAAGGAAAGAAGAAGGAAGGAAGAAAAGGAAGAGAGATAGAAAGAAAGAAAGAAAGAAAGAAAGAAGGAAAGAAGAAGGGAGGAAGAAAAGGAAGCGAGAGAGAAAGAATGAATGAATGAGTGAATAAATGAATGAATGAATGAATGAAAACGACTGCAAAAGGGGACCCCCGGAACATACAACCTAGGCACTAGTGAAGTAGCATGGTTCAGTGGAAACAGACCGGGCTTGGGAGTCAGAGGTCGTGGGTTCTAATCCCGCCTCGGCCACTGATCAGCTGTGTGACTTTGGGCAAATCACTTAACTTCTCTGTGCCTCAGTTCCCTCATCTGTACAAGGGATGAAGACCCTGAGCCCCACGTGGGACAACCTGATCACCTTGTATCTACCCCAGGGCTTAGACAGTGCTTGGCATAGTAAGCGCTAAACAAATAACAACATTATTATTATTATTATTATTATTATTATTAATGTCTCCCCCACCCCCCAGACTATAAGCTCATTGTGGACAGGGAATGTGATTGTTCATTGTTGTATTGTACTCTCCCATGAATGGCTGAGCTGGGAGGGGCGGGGCTACGAGGGGCGGGGCCATGAGAGGCGGGGCCAGGATTGGCTGCACAGGGAGGGGCGGGGCTATGCGGGGCAGGCCCAGGATTGGCTGTACGAGGAGGGCCGTGGCTCGCGTGGGCGTGGCTATGAGGGGCCGGGGCCAGGATTGGCTGGCCTCTGATGCGTGGGGCGGGGCTACGAGAGGCAGGGCTATGATTGGCTGAGCTGGGAGGGGCGTGGCTCTGAGGGGCGTGGCTCTGAGGGACGGGGCTATGATCGGCTGGGCTGGGAGAGGCGTGGCTCTGAGGGACGGCTATGATTGGCTGGGCTGGGAGTGGCGTGGCTCTGAGGGGGGTCTGGATTGGCTGTACGGGGAGGGGCGCGGCTACAAGGCCGAGACCCTGAGGGGCGGGGCCAGGATTTTCTAGGATGGGTGGGGCGTGACTATTCATTCATTCATTCATTCAATCATTCATGCATTCATTCAATCGTATTTATTGAGCGCTTCCTGTGTGCAGAGCACTGTACTAAGCGCTTGGGAAGTACAAGTTGGCAACATATAGAGATGGTCCCTACCCAACAGTGGGTTCACATTGTAGATACGGGCGTGGCTCTGAGAGGCGGGGTCAGGGTTTGTTGGGCTGCGATGCGTTGGGCGGGGCCACGAGGGGCGGGGCTGTAAGGGGCAGGGTTCTGATTGGCTGGGCTGGGAAGGGCGGGGCTCTGAGGGGCGGGCCTGGATTGGCTGGACTGGGAGGGGTGCGGCTACGATGGGCGTGGCTTCGATGGGCGGGTCCAGGATTGGTTAGACTGGCGGGGGCGTGGCTTCAATGGGTGTGGCGTCGATAGGTGTGGCTTCGAGGGATGGGCCCCGAATTGGCTGACCTGGAAGGGGCGTGGCTTAGAGAGGCGTGGTTATGGGCGGTGGACCCGGATTGGCTGGGCTGGGAGAGGCGTGGCTTCGAGGGGCGTGGCCTCGAGGGGCGGGTTTCGGGTTGGCTGGGCTAGGAGGGGCGTGGCATCGAGGGGCGTGAATTCGGTGGGCGGGCCCCAGACTGGCTGGGCTTCGAGGGGCGTGGCTTCGAGGGGCGTGGTTATAGGGGACGGACCCGGATTGGTTGTGTTGGGAGGGGCGGGCTACGATGGGCGTGGCTTCGAGGGGCGGGTCCCGGATCCGCAAGTATGGGATGGGCGTGGCATCGAGGGGCGTGGTTATGGGGACGGACCCGGATTTGGCTGGGCAGGGTGGGGCGGGGCTATGATGGGCGTGGCTTCGGGGGGCGGGTCTCGGTTTGGCTGGGCTGGGAGGGGCGTGGTTATGGGGAGGGACCAGGATTGGCTGGGCCGGGAGGGGCGTGGCCTCGAGGGGCGTGATTGTGAGGGATGGATCCGGATTGGCCGGTCTCGTGGGGGCGTGGCATCGAGGGGGCGTGGTTATGGGGGACGGACCCGGATCGCCTGGGTTGGGTGGGGCGGGCCGCGATGGGCGTGGCATCGAGGGGCGGGTCCCGGATTGGTTGGGAGGGGCGTGGCTTCGAGGGGCGTGGTTACGGGGATGGACCGGGATTGGCTGGGCTGGGTGGGGCGTGGCTTCGAGGGGCGTGGCTTGAGGGGTGTGGTTATTGGAACGGCCCCGGATTGGCTGGGCTGGGAGGGGCGTGTGGGCACTCACGCGTATGACGTAACGGGAGGAGTTCTTGTCGTCCAGGCTGACGGCGAGGGAGAAGAGCGCGGCGGCGCTGTAGACGCCCTGCGCCTTGTAGAGCAGGCGGTTGAGGTCCCCGCCGGGCCCCGCGCCGGGCCCCCCGCCGGGCCCCCCGCCGTCGTCCCCTCCTCGTCCCCCTCGTCCCCCGCTCAGGTCCCAGCCTCCGCAGTCGTCGATGACGTCCAGCATGGGCCGCGTCCCGAGCCGCTCGATCTCGGCCATGTCGAGGCAGGAGCGGAAGAAGGCGCGGACCTTGCGCTGGGCGTGTCCGCCGGGCCCCCCGCCGGGCCGGGCCAGCAGCCTCCGCAGCCGCTCCTCGTTCTGCTCGCCGATGGCGGCGATGGTGCCGTAGGTCAGCTTGTCGTCGGGGATGGCGTGGCGCCGCAGCCACCCGCCGCAGGCGAACGAGTAGAAGTCGCGGCACGGGTCGATGCTGGCGTCCAGGTTGGCGGCCAGGAAGCGGGCGGCGCGGCCGAAGGCCCTGCGGTCCGGGCAGCCCTCGGGGCACGGGGGGGGCCCCCGCCGTCCCGGCCGTCCCCCCCGCCGTCCCCCCCGCCCCGGGGCCCCCCGGCCGGCCGGAGGGGCCCAGGTACCTGAGGGCCAGCAGGCAGGCCAGCACGGCGCACAGCCCCGCCGCCAGCAGCAGCCCCGACAGCAGGCACAGCTCCCGGCGGGTCCAGCGAGCGCCGCCCCGCCCGCCGCCGCCGCCGCCGCCGCCGCCGCCGCCGCGCCCCGACGGCCCCAGGGGGAAGCCCGGAGGCAGCGGGGACCCGCCCCCGGAGCTGCACCTGCTCACGTACTTCACCGCCTGGAACTCGTCGTAGTGCGCCGTCAGCGAGTACGGGGGCTCCATCCGCGGGCCGGCGGCCGGGGCCCGGGCCGGGGCGGGCCGGGGCGAGGAGGGGCGGGGGGCCCGGAGGCTACGGCCGCGGGGGCGAGGGCCGCAGGGGCGGCATGGGGGCGGGCCGGACCCTGAGGGAGACGGAGAGGGAGAGGGAGAGGGAGGGAAGATAGGTGGGAGGGTGGGAAGTAAGAGAGGAAGAGATAAAGGAAAGGAAGAAAGGAAGAATGCTGGGAGGAAGGAAAGAAAGAAAGGAGGGAGGAAAGAAAGAAAAAGGAGGGGGGAAACAAAGAAAAGGGAAGGAGGAAAGAAGGGAAGGAAGGAGAGAGGGAGGAAAGAAAGAAGGGAAGGAGGAAAGAAAGGAAGGGAGGAAGGAGAGAGGGAGGAAAGGAAGGAAGGAAGGAAGGAGAGAGGGAAGGAGGAAAGAAAGAAGAGAAGGAAGGAGAGAGGGAGGAAAGAAAGAAGGAAAGGAAGGAGAGAGGGAGGAAAGAGAAGGGAAGGAAGGAGAGAGAGAGGGAAGGAAGGAGAGAGGGAGGAAAGAAAGAAAGAAGGGGAGGAAGGAGAGAGGGAGGAAAGAAAGAAGGGAAGGAAGGAGAGAAGGAGGAAAGAAAGAAAGAAGGAAAGGGAGGAAAGAAAGAAGGGAAGGAAGGAGAGAAGGAGGAAAGAAAGAAAGAAGGAAAGGGAGGAAAGAAAGAAAGAAGGGAAGGAAGGAGAGAGGGAGGAAATAAGGGAAGGAGGAAAGAAAGAAAGAAGGGAAGGAAGGAGAGAGGAAGGAAAGAAGGGAAGGAAGGAGAGAGGGAGGAAAGAAAAAGAAGGGAAGGAAGGAGAGAGGGAGGAAAGAAAGAAGGGAAGGAAGGAGAGAGGGAAGAAAGAAAGAAGGGAAGGAAGGAGAGAGGGAGGAAAGAAAGAAGGGAAGGAGGAAAGAGAAGGGAGGGAAGGAGAGAGGGAGGAAAGAAAGAAGGGAAGGAAGGAGAGAGGGAGGAAATAAGGGAAGGAGGAAAGAAAGAAAGAAGGGAAGGAAGGAGAGAGGAAGGAAAGAAGGGAAGGAAGGAGAGAGGGAGGAAAGAAAAAGAAGGGAAGGAAGGAGAGAGGGAGGAAAGAAAAAGAAGGGAAGGAAGGAGAGGGAGCAAAGAAAGAAGGGAAGGAAGGAGAGAGGGAAGAAAGAAAGAAGGGAAGGAAGGAGAGAGGGAGGAAAGAAAGAAGGGAAGGAGGAAAGAGAAGGGAGGGAAGGAGAGAGGGAGGAAAGAAAGAAGGGAAGGAAGGAGAGAGGGAGGAAATAAGGGAAGGAGGAAAGAAAGAAAGAAGGGAAGGAAGGAGAGAGGAAGGAAAGAAGGGAAGGAAGGAGAGAGGAAGGAAAGAAGGGAAGGAAGGAGAGAGGGAGGAAAGAAAAAGAAGGGAAGGAAGGAGAGGGAGGAAAGAAAGAAGGGAAGGAAGGAGAGAGGGAAGAAAGAAAGAAGGGAAGGAAGGAGAGAGGGAGGAAAGAAAGAAGGGAAGGAGGAAAGAGAAGGGAGGGAAGGAGAGAGGGAGGAAAGAAAGAAGGGAAGGAAGGAGAGAAGGAGGGAAGAAAGAAGGGAAGGAAGGAGAGAGGGAGGAAAGAAAGAAGGGAAGGAGGAAAGAAAGAAGGGAAGGAAGGAGAGAGGGAGGAAAGAAAGAAGGGAAGGAGGAAAGAAAGAAGGGAAGGAAGGAGAGAGGGAGGAAAGAAAGAAGGAAAGGAAGGAGAGAGGGAGGAAAGAGAAGGGAAGGAAGGAGGGAGGAAAGAAAGAAAGAAGGGAAGGAGGAAAGAAAGGGAAGGAAGGAGAGAGGGAGGAAAGAAAGGAAGGAGGGTAGAAAGAAAGAGAAGAGAAGCAGTCTGGGGGCTCAGGGAGTGTCGGGCTGGATTAAGCGTTTAGTATAGTGCTCTGCACACAGTAAGTGCTCAATAAATACGATTGAATGAATAATGGGGATGCTACGGAGAAGCAGCATGGCATAATGGAAAGAGAGTCAAAGGCTTGGTAGTCAGAGGTCATGGGTTCTAATCCCATCTCCACCCTGTATCTCCCCCAGCGCTTAGAACAGTGCTTGTCACATAGTAAGCGTTTAACAAATACCATTATCATTATTATTATTATTATTACGGCCCGGGTTCAGGCCTGCTCATGGTCCGGGCTGGACCCTGCAGGGGAAGAAGAAGAAGAAGCCTGGGGGCTCAGGGAGGGTCGATCCGGACCGGTCCAGCCTGGTCCGGTCCGGATAATGGGCAGGCTACTGCCCGGCCTCTAAGGACGGATAGTTCATGGTCCTGGGCTCAACCCTAAGGGAGAGGAAGAAGAAGAAGCAATTAGTACAGTGCTCTGCACACAGTAAGTGCTCAATAAATATGATTGATTGAATGAAAGAAGAAGAAACCTGGGGGCTCAGGGAGGGTTGGTCCCTGCAGCCGGCCCGGCTAGCAGGGATAATAATAATAATGATAATGGTATTTGTTAAGTGCTTACTATGTGCCAGGCGCTGTACTAAGCGCTGGGGTGGATCCAAGCAAACCGGCCTGGACGCAGTCCCTGTCTCACGTGGAGCTCACGGTCTCCATCCCCATTTGACAGATGAGGGAACTGAGGCACAAAGAATGATAATAATTGTGGTATTTGTTAAGCACTTACTATGTGTCAGGCGCTGTACTAAGCCCTGGGGTGGATCCAAGCAAATCTGGTCGGACACAGTCTCCGTCTTACGTGGGGCTCACGGTCTCCATCCCCATTTGACAGATGAGGGAACTGAGGCACCGTGAGGTGACTTGCCCAAGGTCACCCGGCAGACAAGTGGTGAAGTCGGGATTAGAACCCATGGCCCTTTTGACTCCCAGGCCCGGGATCCGAAGACGGATGGCTCCTAGTTCTGGTTGGAGCCTGCGGGGAGGGGTGGGGGGAGAAGGAGGTGCCTGGGGAGCTCAGTACAGGCCCCCGCCTGGTGCCCAGATCGACCCGGGGTGGGGTGAGCCCACTGTTGGGTAGGGACCGTCTCTATATGTTGCCAACTTGTACTTCCCAAGCGCTTAGTACAGTGCTCTGCACACAGTAAGCGCTCAATAAATACGATTGATTGATTGTCTCAGGACTGGGGTCGCCACCGCCTCCCTCCCCCTGCCCCTAGGAATCAACAGGCCCAGCCCCTCTCCCAACCCCTGAGCCGTAGGGGCAGCGGGAAGAACAGCGCTCAGCACACAGTAAGCGCTCAATAAATACGATTGAATGAATGACTCTGCGTCTGGGGAGGAGTGGCACACGGAAGGGAGAAAGAAGGTAAAGGAGAAAGGCGACAAGAAACCGGGGGAGCAGGAGAAAGGGGGCTGAGAGAAGGCAAGACACCATGGCAAGGAAGCAGCGTGATCTAATGGAAAGAGGCCGGGTTTCGGAGTCAGAGGTCGGGGGTTCTAATCCCGGCTCCGCCCCTTGTCAGCTGTGTGACTTTGGGCAAGTCACTTCACTTCTCTGGGCCTCACTTACCTCATTTGGAAAATGGGGATGAAGACTGTGAGCCCCTCGTGGGGCTGATTACCTGATTACCTCGTATCTATCCCAGTGCTTAGAACAGTGCTTGGCACAGAGTAAGCGCTTAACAAATACCAGCATCATCATCAAAGAGGTGGCAATCTGATATTCTCCCCCCTTCCCCAGCCCCAAAGCACTTGGATGCATATCCAGCTGTAATTCACTTTAAAGAATCCGCCTTCCCCTCTAGACTGTAAGCCCCTTGCGGTGTCGACGATCCCTGTACGGACTCCTTTGTAATGTACTCTTCCAAGCGCTTAGAACAGTGCTCTCCTTCCTTCCTCTCCCCCTCGTCCCCCTCTCCATCCCCTCATCTTACCTCCTTCCCTTCTCTTCCCTTCCCCACAGCACCTGTATATATGTTTGTACACATTTATTACTCTATTTATTTATTTTACTTGTACATATCTATTCTATTTTATTTTGTTAGTATGTTTGGTTTTGTTCTCTGTCTCCCCCTTTGAGACTGTGAGCCCACTATTGGGTAGGGACTGTCTCTATATGTTGCCAACTTGTACTTCCCAAGCGCTTAGTACAGTGCTCTGCACACAGTAAGCGCTCAATAAATACGATTGATGATGACGATGCTCGGCCCCAGTAAATGCCCAATATTGATTGATTGAGGCAAAAGGATCCCCCCCCCCCCCAAACCACAATGGCTAGCCATTGCCCAGGTGTGTCTAAAAAGAAATGCAAACGTGGGTGGGGAGAGGAGGGGTCCGGGGAAGGGAATGGGAGACAAAGATGGAGAGAGATGGTCGGGACGGAATGCAGAGGAGAGGGGAAGAGTTCAGGGAAAGAGAAGGATCTCCTGCTTCTCCTGCTTCTCTTATCCACCCCCTCCCTCCAGGTCAGGAGAAGGGAAAGCCTATACAGCGCGTATTCGGACACAACGAATTTCTCCATTGGGTGGTTCCTGGGTCGGCCCCTACTACGTTCTGCCCCTGGCTCTTCCCTTATATACAGTCAGTGGGAGATAATAATGACAACGATGATGGTATTTGTTAAGCGCTTACTATGTGCCAAGCACTGTTCTAAGCGCTGGGGTGGATTCAAGGTAATCGGGTTGTCCCACGTGGGGCTCACAGTCTTCATCCCCATTTTAATAATGATGGTATTTGTTAAGCGTTTACTCCGTGCCCAGCGCCGTTCAAAGCTCTGGGGTAGATTCAAGGTTATCAGGTTGTCCCGCGTGGGGCTCACTGTCTTAATCCCCCATTTTAATAATAATGATGGTGGTATTTGCTAAGCGCTTACTATGTGTCAAGCACTGTTCTAAGCTCTGGGATAGAAAAACATCCCCTTTTCCCTCCGCTCCTCCCTCCCCATCGCCCCCACTCCCTCCCTCTGCCCTACCCCCTTCCCCTCCCCACAGCACTTGCGTATATTTGTACATATTTATTACTCTGTTTATTCTATTAATGATGTGTATATACATATATATATATAGCTATAATTCTATTTATCTATTTTGATCGTATTGACACCTGTCTACTTGTTTTGTTTTGTTGTCCGTCTCCCCCTTCTAGACTGTGAGCCCGTTGTTAGGTAGGGGCCGTCTCTATCTGTTACCGATTTGTACTTCCCAAGCGCTTAGCCCAGTGCTCTGCACACAGTCGGCGCTCAATAAATACGATTGAATGAATGAACACAAGGCAGTACTTTCCAAGCGCTTCATACAGTGCGCTGCACACAGTAAGCGCTCAATAAATACAATTGAATGACTGAATCAGGTTGTCCCACGTGGGGCTCACAGTCTCCATCCCCATTTTACAGCTGAGGTCACTGAGGCCCAGAGAAGTGAAGTGGCTCGCCCAAGGTCACACGGCAGGCAGTGGCAGAGCCGGGATGAGAGCCCCTCCGCCTCGATCCCTCAGCCCCTCAGCCTAAAACCCGGGGAGCTGTCCGTAGGTTCAGTCATTCATTCATTCGTTCAATCGTATTTATTGAGCGCTCACCGCGTCCCTGCCCACGACGGGCTCACGGTCTACAGCGGGACAGACTGACATCAGTACGAGTAAACAGGCTTCAATATCAATAAATAAAAGTATAGATCTATACGTAAGTGCTGTGGGGCGGGGAGGGGGGGAAGAGAAAAGGGAGTGAGTAGGGAAGATGGGGAGGGGAGGAGGAGCAAAGGAAAAGGGGGGCTCAGTCTGGGAAGGCCTCCTGGAGGAGGGGAGCTCTCATTAGGGCTTTGAAGGGACGGGGGAGGGAGGGGAAGAACGATTGTAGGGTCTCTCCTCTCCCCTTGTCCGGCAGGCTCCGATAGGGAGCTCTCTCTAACAAACACCCCAAACTTGAGGAAAGTTTCTCCTCCTCGAACCCAGGGCTGAGCTGCCCCCGCTTCCTCCCCCTACCCCAACCCTCCGGCTAGCAACTGGCTATCCCGGCCCACGCCGCCCTACAAGGTAGAGACCCAGAGAAGCAGAGAGAGACAAGCGAGAGCAGAGACACATAAAGGTAAGAGCAAAGAGAGGGACAGAGACCCAGACAGAGGCAAGAGCAGAGAGAGGGAGAGAGAGAGAGAGAGGAACAAAGAGAGACAGAGGCAAGAGCAGAAAGACAGAGACACAGAGGTAGAAGCAGAGACAGAGATACAGAGAGAGGCAAGAACAAAGAGGGGGAGAGAGACTCAGAAGGAAGAGAAAAGAGAGACAGAGACACGAGGCCAGAGCAGAGAGGGAAAGAGAGAGACCCAGACAGAGGCAAGAGCAAAGAGGGAGAGAAAGAGACAGAACAGAGGCAAGAGCAGAGATGGTGAGAGAAAGAGCAAAGAGAGGGACACAGAAGTAAGAGCAGAGAGACAGAGACAGGAGGGCAGACCAGAGACTCAGAGGCAAGAGGAAAGAGAGAGAGAGAGAGACAGAGAGCTGAGGCCAGAGCAGAGAGGGAAAGAGAGACCCAGACAGAGGCAAGAGCAGAGGGAGAGAAAGAGACAGAACAGAGGCAAGAGCAGAGATGGTGAGAAAGAGCAAAGAGAGGGACACAAGCAAGAGCAGAGAGACAGAGACACGAGGGCAGACCAGAGACTCAGAGGCGAGAGAAAGAGACAGAGAGATGAGTCCAGAGCAGAGAGGGAAAGAGAGAGACCCAGAGGCAAGAGAAAAGAGGGAGAGAAAGAGACGGAACGGAGGCAAGAGCAGAGATGGTGAGAGAAAGAGCAAAGAGAGGGACACAGAAGCAAGAGCAGAGAAACAGAGACACGAGGGCAGACCAGAGACTCAGAGGCAAGAGGGAGAGAAAGAGAGAGACAGGGAGATGAGGGCAGAGCAGAGAACCAGAGGCAAGAGCAGGGAGGGAGAGAAAGAGACACACAGAAGGAAGAGCAAAACCTGTTGTTGGGTAGGGACCGTCTCATATGTTGCCTAGTTGTACTTCCCAAGCTCTTAGTACAGTGCTCTGCACACAGTAAGCGCTCAATAAATACGATTGAATGAATGAGAGACAGAGACACGAGGGCAGAGCAGAGACCCAGAAGCAAGAGCAAAGAGGGGGAGAAAGAGAGAGACAGAAGGAAGAGCAAATAAAAACAGAGACACGAGGGCAGAGACTCAGAGGCAAGAGCGAAGAGGGAGAGAGAGAGAGAGACACACAGAAGGAAGACCAAAGAAAGACGGAGACACGAGGGCAGAGACTCAGAGGCAAGAGCGAAGAGGGGTAGAAAGAGAGAGACACAGAAGGAAGAGCAAAGAAAGAGACACGAGGGCAGAGACTCGGGCAAGAGCGAAGGGGGGAGAAAGAGAGAGACACAGAAGGAAGAGTAAAGCCCGTTGTTGGGTAAGGACCGGCTATGTTGCCGACTTGTACTTCCCAAGCGCTTAGTACAGTGCTCTGCACACAGTAAGCGCTCAATAAATACGATTGAATGAATGAATGAGAGACAGAGAGACGAGGGCAGAGCAGAGACCCAGAGGCAAGAGCAGAGAGGGGGAAAGAAAGAGACACAGAAGCAAGAGCAAAGAGAGACACAGAGACCCAAGCGCTTAGTACAGTGCTCTGCACACAGTGAGCGCTCAACAAATACGATTGATTGATTGAGGGCAGAGCAGAGGCAAGAGCGAAGGGGGGAGAAAGAGAGAGACGAAAGAGCAAAGAGAGACAGACACGAGGGCAGAGCAGAGACTCAGGCAAGAGCAAAGAGGGGGAGAAAGAGAGAGACAGGAGGAAGAGCAAAGAGACAGAGACACGAGGGCAGAGCAGAGACTCAAGCAGGAGCAAAGAGGGGGAGAAAGAGAGAGACACAGAGACACGAGGGCAGAGCAGAGACTCAGAGGCGAGAGCAAAGAGGGGGAGAGAGACAGATGGAAGAGCAAAGAGACAGAGACACGAGGGCAGAGCAGAGACTCAGGCAAGAGCAAAGAGGGGGAGAAAGAGAGAGACAGAAAGAAGAGCAAAGAGATTGAGACACGAGGGCAGAGCAGAGACTCAGGCAAGAGCAAAGAGGAAGAGAAAGAGAGAGACGAAAGAGCAAAGAGGGACAGAGACACGGGGGCAGAGCAGAGACTCAGGCAAGAGCAAAGAGGGGGAGAAAGAGACAGACGGAAGAGCAAAGAGACAGACACGAGGGCAGAGCAGAGACTCAGGCAAGAGCAAAGAGGGGGAGAAAGAGAGAGACAGAAGGAAGAGCAAAAGGACTGAGACACGAGGGCAGAGCAGAGACTCAGGCAAGAGCAAAGAGGGGGAGAAAGAGACAGACGGAAGAGCAAAGAGACAGACACGAGGGCAGAGCAGAGACTCAGGCAAGAGCAAAGAGGGGGAGAAAGAGAGAGACAGAAGGAAGAGCAAAGGGACTGAGACACGAGGGCAGAGCAGAGACTCAGGCAAGAGCAAAGAGGGGGAGAAAGAGACAGACGGAAGAGCAAAGAGACAGACACGAGGGCAGAGCAGAGACTCAGGCAAGAGCAAAGAGGGGGAGAAAGAGACAGAAGGAAGAGCAAAGAGAGACACAGAGACACGAGGGCAGAGCAGAGACTCAAGCAAGAGCAAAGAGGGGGAGAAAGAGACAGAAGGAAGAGCCAAGAGACAGAGACACGAGGGCAGAGCAAAAGAGCAGAGGGGGAGAAAGAGCAAGAGCAAGAGAGACAGAGACACGACACCAGAGCAGAGAGGGGGAGAAAGAGAGACAGAGGTACTGAGAGATGGGGCCAAGAGACCGACCCAAAGAGACTCAGGGACGGGCCAGAGATAGAGAAAGCGAGAGCCAAGGAGACCGAGAGACGCAGAGGGTCTTACCGGCCGGGCAGGTGAGTAGGGGGGTCCCCGGAGCCGAGGCTGGAGCGGGGGAGGGGCTGACGGGCAAGCACTTAGTCCAGTGCTCTGCACACAGGAAGCGCTCAATAAATACGATTGAAGGAATGAATGAATGAATGGGGGGCTGGAGAGGCTGGGGAGGGGGCGGGACCCCTGTCCAGCCGAGGCTCTTTCCCCGGCACCTCGAGCGGCTCTGCCGGCACAGCCCCGGCTCCTTCCCGGGGGAAGGGGCAGCGCAGGCGACTCCACCCTTCTCCTCCTCCTTCTCCCCCTCGTCCTCCTCCCCCTCCTCTTTTTCCTCCTCCTCCTCGTCCCTCCTACCTGTCAGCGCGGGGGGGCGATCGCGGAGCAGGGGCTGCAGCAGGCGGAGGGGAGGGAGGAGGGGAGAGCTGGGGGGATCTGGAAGGGGAGGGGGAGAGCTGGGGGGTCGGGAGCGGGAGAGCTGAGGGATGGGGAGGGGAAGAGCTGAAGGATGGGGAAGGGGAGAGCTGGGGGGTCTGGAGAGGGAGGGGGAGAGCTGGAGGGGGGAGGGGAAAGCTGGGGGGTCTGGAGGGGGAGGGGGTGAGCTGGGGTGTCTGGGGGTGGGGAGGGGGGTGAGAGAACTGGGGGGAGGGGGAGGAGTGGGGTGGTCGGGAGGTGGGGGGAGAGCTGGGGCCGCGGGAACATTAACCAGATTATTATGCAAATAGGTTTGGACCACTAGAAAGTCTGACCTCATTGTCCGATTGGGAGAGACGGGAATCAGAATGGGGGGGAGAAGGGTAATGGGAAGAAAGAGACGCAGAGACTGAGGCAGAGAGAGAGATCAAGAGAGCCCAGGAAAGAGAGGGGGGAAGGAGAGACAAAGGGAAAGGGAGGGTCGGGAGAGACACCCCCCCGCCAAAAAAAAACCCCCACAGGAGTCCAGGCTTGGTTAGTGACCTCTGACCTTTGGTCTCTCCCTGACCGTTGTCTCTTTTAAAAGGTCCATTGAAATGGTAACCCTCTCCCGCCTACATTTTCCCCAGCCAGGTCGCTGCCAAGCTTCCCTTCGGCCTGGACGGTCTCTAAATTAGCCACCAAATTAGCCAGACTCTCACCCGTGAGCAAGGCATTCACTCACTCATTCGCCCACAACGAAGCCATGGCCACTCCTCAGAACCGGGGCCGGACCAGGGTGGGGGGGATACCCTGGAAGCCTGGGTAGCCTGGGGACAACTTCTCTGGGGGGTGAAAGAACTGAGGGGGCTAGGGGTGTGTGTGTGTGTGTCTGTGTGTGTATTCCCTCTAGACTGCAATTTGCTGTGGACTGGGAATGTGTTATTTTGTTGTGCCGTACTCTCCCGAGCGCTTAGTCCAGTGCTCTGCACACAGTAAGCACTCGATAAATACGATTGATTGACTGTGGAGGGTCTGGGGAGGTGGTCAGCTCAAACGAGTAGGGTCTGAGGGAATTGAGTCCTCGCCCACTGCGGCCTCTTCCCATTGTCCCTCTATCCAGCTGCCGCAGCAGGTGTCTAAAGGGAACACATTCATTCATTCGTTCATTCGATCGTATTTATTGAGCACTTACTGTGTGCAGAGCCCTATACTGAGCGCTTGGGAGAGTGCCATACAACAATAAACAGGCACATTCCTGAATTCCAAGACGCCCAATGCCTCCTTGGGAATGTCAAGTAGGGGGAGGACAGCACTCCCCTAAAGGCAAGACGACCCATGGGCTTCCTTCCCAGCCACCCCCCTTAAAGGTGTCCAGCCATAAGGAGGTCAGCGCTGAGGCTAGAGATTCATTCATTCTATCGTATTGATTGAGGACTTACTGTGTGCAGAGCACTGCACTGAGTGCTCGGGAAATACAATACAGCAGCATGGTTGCTGTATGAGAAGCAGCGTGGTTCAGTGGAAAGAGTCCGGGCTTGGGAGTCAGAGGTCATGGGTTCTAATCCCGGCTCCGCCACTTGTCAGCTGTGTGACTTTGGGCAAGTCACTTCACTTCTCTGTGCCTCAGTTACCTCATCTGTCAAATGTGGATTAAGACTGTGAACCCCACATGGGACAACCTCATCATCCCCAGGGCCTGGAATGCCCTCCCTCTGCCCATCCGCCAAGCTCTCTTCCTCCCTTCAAGGCCCTGCTGAGAGCTCACCTCCTCCAGGAGGCCTTCCCAGACTGAGCCCCTTCCTTCCTCTCCCCCTCGTCCCCCTCTCCATCCCCCCCATCTTACCTCCTTCCCTTCCCCACAGCACCTGTATATATGTATATATGGTTGTACATATTTATTACTCTATTTATTTTACTTGTACATATCTATCCTATTTATTTTATTTTGTTAGTATGTTTGGTTTTGTTCTCTGTCTCCCCCTTTTAGACTGTGAGCCCACTGTTGGGTAGGGACTGTCTCTATGTGTTGCCAATTTGTACTTCCCAAGCGCTTAGTACAGTGCTCTGCACATAGTAAGCGCTCAATAAATACGATTGATGATGATGATGATGATGACAACCTGATCACCTTGTATTCCCCCCTACCCAGTGCCTAGAACAGTGCTTTGCACATAATAAGAGCTTAACAAATGCCATTATTATTATTATTACAGCAATAAAGAGAGACAATCCCTGCTCACAACTGACTCACAGTCTGGGGAGCGGTAGAGGGGGAGGAGATGAGGGACTGCTTTAAAGAGGGCGAGGGGAAGGTGTCTGCTAACCTTCCAGAGTGAGAAAGGGACTAGGCAGCCTGTCTCCATCTCCCCAAAGAATCCATTTCCTCTTCTCTCCTCACCTACACAAACACACCTCCTCTATTTCTCTTTGCCGGGGTTGGGGAGGTCGGGGGAGGTGAGAAGGCAGGGAAGGAGCAGCCTCTGTTCAGATTTAGAGGGATGACAGGCCTCAAGTGGAGAATTGTTAACCTCCGGATCTCTGCCTGAGCCCAGAGAGAGGCTGCCTGAGAACAGAGCCCAGATCTGGCTCACATCTTCCCCAAGGAGCGGCCCCAAGGGAAGACGCTTGTCAGATTTCTGGGGGGCCTAGGCAGAAGCGAGACCATGGTACTGCCCGCTGCTTAGCTGATTAAATAGTGACAAATCCAACTACCCTCCCCGGCTGACTGACTGATTTTCCCCTCCGGACTGTAAATTCGTCATGGGCAGGGAACCGGTCTACCAACTCTGTTATAGTGTAGGTCATGGGTTCTAATCCCAGCTCGGCCACTTGTCAGCTGTGTGACCTGGGGCAAGTCACTTCACGTCTCCGAGCCTCAGTTCCCTTATCTGTAAAATGGGGATTGAGGCTGTGAGCCCACATGGGACAGGGACTGTGTCCGACCCGATTGGCTTGGATCCACCCCAGTGCTTAGTACAGCGCCTGGCACATAGTAAGCGCTTAACTTTTTATTTTACTTGTACATATTTATTCTATTCATTTTATTATGTTAATATGTTTAGTTCTCTGTCTCCCCCTTCTAGACTGTTAACCCACTGTTGGGTAGGGACCGCCTCTGTATGTTGCCAACTTGTACTTCCCAAGCGCTTAGTACAGTGCTCTGCACCCAGTAAGCGCTCAATAAATACGATTGAATGAATGAATGGAAAAAATGAACTAATACTATAATTGTTATAGTTAGAGAAGCAGCGTGGCTTAGTGGAAAGAGCCCGGGCTTGGGCATCAGAGGTCGTGGGTTCTAATTCCGCCTCCGCCATTTGTCAGCTGTGTGACCTTGGGTAAGTCACTTAACTTCTCTGTGTCTCAGTTACCTCATCTGTAAAATGGGGATGAAGACTGTGAGCCTCATGTGGGACAACCTGATTACCTTGTATCTACCCCAGCGCTTAGTACAGTGCTTGGCACATAGTAAGCGCTTATCAAATACCAACACTGTTATTATTATTATTACTTTCCCCAGCGCTTAGAACGGTGCTTGGCACATAGTAAGTGCTTAACAAATACCAACATTATTATTATTCCTCTCCCAAGCGCTTAGTGCAATGCTCTGCACGCAGCAAGCGCTCAATAAACCATTGACTGATTGTCTGCAGACCACTCCTGAGGCCCCAAGGTGGTCAAAGGAGAGGTGCCTTCTTAACCCACATAGCTTTAGCTTTAATTCTATTTGTTCTGGCAATTTTGACACCTGTCTCCATGTTTTGTTTTGTTGTCTGTCTCCCCCTTCTAGACTGTGAGCCCGTTGTTGGGTAGGGACCATCTCTATATGTTGCCGACTTGTACTTCCCAAGCACTCAGTACAGTGCTCTGCACACAGTAAGCGCTCAATAAATACGATTGAACGAATGGATGAATGAGCCCCACCCCTTCCTATCCCCAGCTCCTTGCCAGAAGCCAGTGTGGACCAAAGCCCTTGAGCTAAAGGGGAGAGCCTCCTGGATCACCTATTTCGAGGTCAGGCCACTCGCTGGACAGAAATGAAAAGCATTTCCATGGCAACCACAGACTAGGGTGGCTCTACCTGTCCCAAGGTAGATAGAGCTGCCCCGCTCTGGACCTATTTCTGAATCCTCACACTATTCCTCTCCAACCGTAACCTCAACCCTGGCTTAAGAGGTGGGAATAGAACTGGCCCTGGGATCTATCTGCACCGAGCCCTGGGCACCCTCGTAGACCCTGTGCCCTACGTTCTGTCTTCCCGGTTGGGTCTTGTGCCCTGGGTACCCTGACTCTGTGTCTACCCTCTAGCAGACTAGGTACAGCCTGCATACGATTGAATGAATGAATGCAGCTTAGTCTAGGACCAGTCCCGACAGTTTAGGGGGAAACCAGAGTGGATAGAGCCCAGGCCTGGGAATCAGACTTTTAGACTGTGAGCCCACTGTTGGGTAGGGACTGTCTCTATATGTTGCCAATTTGTACTTCCCAAGCGCTTAGTACAGTGCTCTGCACATAGTAAGCGCTCGATAAATACGATTGATGATGATCAGAAGGTCATGGGTCATGCCGCTCGTCTGCTGTGTGACCTGGGCCAAGTCACTTCACCTCTCTGTGCCTCAGTGACCTCATCTGTAAAATGGGGATTAAGATTATGAGCCCCACGTGGGACAGGGACTGTGTCCAACCCGATTTGCTTGGATCCACCCTAGCGCTTAGTACAGTGCCTGGCACATAGTAAGCGCTTAATGAATACCATAATAATAATGATAATTATTATTAAAAGTCCCAGGTTGCTCAGTTTAAGTGGAGAGGGTGAGGCCCAGGGTTTGTGGGTTTGTCGGCCCCGGACCATGAGATGTCAGGGTACTGGGATGGATGAGGCCATCTGGTTTCTGGCTCTGGAGGGCTATCATTCCATCCTTCCCCTCACTTTGCCTCAGGCCATATTCCTTGTCTCTCCCTCCTTCCCCTACTCTCCTTCTCCATGGGCCTCTGCTCATCTCTCTGTCTCTGGCTCTCTGCGGGTATATCTCTGTCACCGCGTCTTTCCGGTCCCCGCTTTCTCCTCTTCTGCGGAATTAATTCTGACTCGGAGAGTTGGAATTATGTAAAATGCGGCGATTCCGTGGCGGGGGGAGAAGCGGGGAGAGAGGGATGGCAAAGTGGCTCTTTGTGTTTTTTAATCTGCATTTTTTTTCCCCCAACGTTTCGTCTCCGGGAGGATAATTTCCCAGCCTTTTCAGGCCCCGATTGGTATCATTTCTCCGGCAATGACAGCTTTTATTTTCCCCGAAATGAATGCCGTGAAATTTCCAAGAAATATAAAAATGGATATTGTCTCGGGGAGATGCGCTCTCCAACAGAAAGGCGCAGAGACCAACGTGTCCCCCTCCGGACCAGCCCGGACCCCGTGTCCAGCTCCCAGGACTCGACCCGGGTCTGGTCCCTGCATCCATCACCTGCAGCTACCCATCGACCCCCCACGGCCCGGACAATGCCCCCAGCTTACCTGCAGGCCTCCACCTCCCTCCACCCATCTGTCTCCCCACCCTCCATTGATCTGTTTATCTAGCTCTCAATCCGGCAGTCTCATTGCCCCTGCCTGCTTCTTGCCTTCTCTTTATCTCCTCACCTCTTCCTTCCCCCAGCAGCTTGGCTGACTCTCCACACTCCCTTCTCAGGCCAAGGGGGGGATCTAGGAGGGATGGGGATTCCCTCTAATGGGTACTATGGGGTTCCCCAACCCCACCCAAGCACCCCTGGGCCTGAAAATCAATAGTTGGAATCCCCTGCTTCACTCCAGTTTATCCCTCCTCCTCCTGCTCCTCCTCCTCTTCCTCATCCTCCTCTTGTCCTCCTCTTCCCCCTCCTCTCGTCCTCCTCCTCCTCCTGATCCTTCTCCTCCTCTTCCTCCTTCTCCTCTTCCTCTTCCCTCTCTTCCTCATCGTCCTCCTCCTCTCCTCCTCCTCTTTGCCCCTCCTCCTCATCCTCCTCTTCTTCCTCCACCTCCTCTTGGTTCCCCTCTCCATCATCTTCTCCACCCTAGGAGAAAGGGGTGGGATTCTCCCGGTTTTCCAGAAGGGATGTTGTATCGTACTCTCCCAAGTGCTTAATACGGTGCCTTCAAAACAGTAAGCGCTCGATAAATATGATTATTGTTAATAATAATAATAATAGTAAGGGGAGCAGGAGGCCTAGGACCAATCCAGAGGGCGAGCTCACCCGGCCTGTCAATAGCCGAAACCAGGAGTTCTGGCTCCCAGCCCGATTCCCTGAACCTGGCAGCGCGGTCGGAGCGGGCTCTCCCCTGGCCTGCGTCTCCCTGTTTGTCTTGGCTCCGTGCCCCTCCCCGGCAGATTGGCAAGGTGACCCCGAGAATCATGAGCACGAAAATGACTCCGAGGTTGGGCTCTCGCAGCCAAGCACCAAGGGGTGGCACCTGCGGGGAAAGAGGAGAGAGCACAACAGAGCGGCAAAGCCACCAGGAACCCGGGCCTGGAACCGAGAGAGAGGAGGGTCGGACGGTCCCGGGGGTGGCCAGGCTCTTTCCTAACCCGGGGAGAGAAGCAGCAAGGAGCACTGGACAGAGCCCGGGGCTGGACTGGACATGGGTTCTAATCCCAGCTGCGCCACTTTTCTGCTGTGTGACCTAGGGCAAGTCGCTTCACTTCTCTGGGCCTTAGTTAGCTCATCTGGAAAGTGGGGATTGAGATTGTGAACCTCACGTGAGAAGGGACGGTGTCCAATCTGATTATCCTGTATCTACCCCAGTGCTTAGTACAGTGCCTGGCACATAGTAAGTGCTTAACAAATACAATCATCATTATTATTATCATTATTATTATTATTAAGGGGCCCAGGGAGTGGCCTATGGGAAAGACAAGGGGCGGGCCAAGCCCACAGGGCACCTGAAGCAGACGGAGCGCCCAGGGTCGAAGGAGGGAAGGAGCATGGCCTAGTGGTTAGAGAATGGGCCTGGGATCACAAGGACCTGGGTTCTGGTCCTGGTTCCACTTTTTGCCTGGGGCAAGTCACTTCGCTTCTCTGGGCCTCAGTTCCCTCATCTGGAAAATGGGAGTTTAGGCTGTGAGCCCCATGCGGGACAGGGACTATATCCAACCTGATTATCTTGGATCTACCCCAGTGCTTAGAACAGTGCCTACACATTGTAAGCGCTTAATAAACACCATAAAAAGGGGGAGGGCAGGGCCTGGCCCAGAGCAGTACGCTAGCCATTGGCTACTGACCCCCAAACATTCCCACACCCCACTCCCAGCTCCGACACTTCCGGGATCCCACCTCAGCCTCTCGGGCCTGACTGGGTTTTGGTGGCTACCACTCTCCATGGGGCCCGGCCCCCTCCTCTCTCCCACACGGGCACCCCCGGCTCTCCTCCATGCTCCAAGCCCCACTTGTCCCATCTATTATTCACAGCAGTGAATGGATTTTTAATTTGAGAAATGAAATGACTCTCCCCTGTGGCTTGGGAGGGTGGGGGGACGAGGGCAAGAAGAGGGGCGGGCAGTTGGCCCGGCGCCAGAACAATCGCATCGCGCTGACTCAGCTGGCAGTCCGGCCGTCCCCTGCTCCGGTACCTGTCAGTCAGTCAATAATGTGTATTAAGCGCATACTATGTGTAGAGCACTGTACTAGGCGCTTGGTGTGGCTTAGTGGAAAGAGGACAGAGGCTTGGCAGTCAGAGGACGGGGGTCTAATCCTGGCTCTACCACTTGCCGGCTATGTGACCTCGGGCAAGTCACTTAGCTTCTCTGGGTCTCAGTGACCTCATCTATAAAATGGGGATTAAGACTGTGAGCCCCACGTGGGACAACCTGATTACCTTGTATCTATCCCAGTTCTTAGAACATAGGAAGCACTTAACAAATGCCATAGTAATAGTGATACAAAATAACAATATAACAGACACATTCCCTGCTTTGCATACAGCAAGCGCTCAATAAATACGATTGAATGAATTTGCTGCCCACAATGAACTTACAGGCTAGAGGGGTCTAGAGCAGCAGCAGAGATGCCCCCATTTTCTGACTCCCACAAATACCCACCAAATGGACAAATATTGTGGGACCCTTGCCCCAAGTTTGCTCCCCTCCCTCTAGCCAGCCCCTCTCCAGCCCACGAGCCCAGGAGCTTTCAAGCTCCTCTGGGCTTAGGTTCTGCATAGCTCTGAAAGCAACACCCCTCCTCTTCCTCTCTCCACCCTATCGCCCCTAGAACCAGGGGGTGAAGGGGGTGTTGGGGGCGGGGGAGAACCTCTGCTCTTGGTGTAGAGGTTGAATCTGGCAGTGGGGAGGCTCTGAAAAGCCATTCATTCGTGTTTACTGAGTGCTTACTAAGAGCACTGTACTAAGCACATAGGAGGGTACAATATAACAATAAACAGGCACACTTCCTGCCCATAATGAGCTTACGGTCCGGAGGAGATGCTGTATTTGGCTCCGATCGGTCTGGAGAAGGAGGACAAGGAAGAGGAGGAGGAAGAGAGGAGGAGGAAAAGGAGGAGGAGGAAGAAGAGAGGAGGAGAAGGAGGAGGAAGAGAAGGGGGAGGAGGAGGAACAGAGGAGGAGAAGGAAGAGGAAGAAGAGGAGGAGGAAGAGGAGGAAGAAGAGGAAGAGGAGAAGGAAGAATAGGAAGAGGAGGAGGAAGAAGAAGAGGAGGAGGAGGAGGAGGGGGAAGAATTGCATTCCCCTCAGAAATTGGTTTCTGATTAAATTAACCATTCGTCACAGTGCACGAGGACATGACAGGCAGGGAGAGAAGCATCTTGGCCCAGTGAATAGAGCCGGGCCTGGGAGTCTGGAGGACCTGGGTTCTAATCCCGGCTCTGCCACTTGCCTGCTGGGTGACCCTGGGCAAGTCGCCTCACTTCCCTAAACCTCAGTCTCCTCAACTGCAAAATGAGGATTCAATACCTGTTCTCCCTCCGTGTTAGATTGGGAGCCCCATGTGGGGTAAGGATTGTGTCCAACCTGATTGTATCCACCCCAACACTTAGCACAGTGTTTGGCACATAGTAAGCACTTAACAAATGCCATAATAGTAGTTGTTATTATGGAAAGACGCAGCTACCTGACAAGACTGTCAGGATGGGAGGAGAAAAAAGCGTGGGGTGGAAGGGAGGAGCATGGAGGAATAAGAGAAGCAGCGTGGCTCAGTGGAAAGAGCACGGGCTTTGGAATCAGTGGCCGTGGGTTCAAATCCCGGCTCTGCCACTTGTCAGCTGTGTGACTTTGGGCAAGTCGCTTAACTTCTCTGTGCCTTAGTTACCTCATCTGTAAAATGGGGATGAAGACTGTGAGCCCCCCCATGGGACAACCTGATCACCTTGTAACCTCCCCAGCGCTTAGAACAGTGCTTTGCACATAGTAAGCGTTTAATAAATGCTATCATTATTATATAAGCAGTGTGTGCCCTAATGGCTAAAGCATGGGCTTCGGAGTTAGAAGGACCTGGGTTCTAATTCTGGTTCTGCCATTTGTCCGCTGTGTGACCCTAAGCAAATCACTTCACTTCTCCATGCCTCAGTTCCCTCATCTGTAAAATGGTGATTAAGACTGTGAACCCCATGTGGGACTGAGGCTTGTGTCCTACCTGTTAACTTGTATCTATCCCAGTGCTCTGGAAGGAGGCAATGGTCAACCACTTCTCTATTTTTACCAAGAAAACTCCGGATCCACTACCAGAACAACTGCAGCTGGAGGCTGGACAGTCTGGGAGAGATGTGGCCATGGCGTCACTATGGGTCGGAGATGACGGCATAAGGCAAGACAAGACCCCAGCTCTTAGTAAAGTGGGAAGCAGCTTGGCGTAGTGAATAGAACACAAGCCTGGGAGCCAGAAGGTCATGGGTTCTAATCCTAGCTCTGCTATTTGCCTGCTGGGTGACCTTAGGCAAGTCACATCTCTTCTCTGTGCCTCAGTTACCTCAACTGTAAAATGGGGATTGAGACCGTGAGCCCCACATGGGAGAAGGACTGTATACAACCTGATTTGCTTGTATCCACCCCAGCGCTTAATACATTACCTGGAACATAGTAAGTACTTAACAAATTCCATGAAGCAGCATGGCTTAGTGGATAGAGTATGGGAGTCAGAAGGTCATGGGTTCTAATCCTGGCTCTGCCACATGTCTGCTGTGTGACCTTGGGCATGTCACTTCACTTCTCTGGGCCTCAGTGATTTCAATTGTAAACTGGGGGCTGAGTATGCGCCCTTTGTGGGACAAGAACTGTGTCCAACCCAACTTGTATTTACCCTACAACAGTGCTTGGCACGTAGTAAGCACTTAACAAGCACCATAATTATTATTATTAGTAGTAGTAGTAGTAGTACAGTATTCGGCACATAGTAAGCACTTAAAACATATAAACCCCCCCAAAAGAGGCAGTGTTTGCCACACTGTGAATTTTCTCCAGTTTGTAGTAGTTGTGAGGGAGGGAGTTGGTCCTGCCTCTCAGGCTCCCGGGGTGGGGCGATCGGTGGGTGGTGGCACAGTGGTGCCCGGCTCTAGAGAGCCGTGCTGGTGACATCGCTGACCCCGTGCCCCAGCAAGGTGGGCCCCAGCCCACGGGTCAGCAGGTCCAGCTGCTGCAGGTAAGTAGGGTAGGAGGCCAGGCCAGGGGGCGGGGGCGGGAGGTAGAGGAAGCGCACGGCCGGCCGGGAGCTCTGCGTGCGGATCAGCCGGTTGGCCGCCTCCAAGTAGCCGTGCCAGGGCTGGGCGTCGGGCGAAGCACCCCGGTGGGGTCCTGGCGGGGCGGCCGCGGCCTCCCAGGGCACCGGGTGCACCGAGGCGCCGATGCGAAGGCCCCGCAGCAGGTCCCGGGCCTGCTTCTCCCGGTAGGCCCTCCCGGGACCGGCCTCCACGCAGAGGAAGAGGCGCAAGGGTGCCCCGCGCCAGGCCCGCGACATGCTGAGCACACAGGCCATCTGCAAGAGGAAGAGGGCACTGGTGCCCAGATCTTCCGAGCCACCCCCAGGACGCAGCCAGTCCGCAGGCCACACGTCGATGCCCGCCTGGCGGGAGGCCCGGCTCGTGCCCAGCTCCGGGAAGTGTCGGGCCAGAAGGACGTTCTTCCGCAGCTTCAGGGCATCGGCGATCAGCGCCACGTACTCCCGGGGGCACAATGGTGGGGACACCCCCGCTCCCGCTCTGCCTCCAGCCGGCCCCCGCATCGGAGGGAAGCAGAACGGCGCCACTCCCTCACGCGGATGACCTGACAGCCCGTCCCGGGGCAGGCTGCCATCGGAGAAGCCCAGAATCAGAGTGTTGGGCCGCATTCCCCCTGCAAGAATAACAATAATAATAATACTCATAATGATGGTATTGGTTAAGCACTTACTATGTGCCAAGCACTGTTCTAAGCACTGAGGGAGACACAAGCTCATCGTGTTGGACACAGTCCCGGTCCCACATTGGGCTCACAAAGCAGCACGATGTAGTGAATACACAGGCGTGGGAGTCAGAAGGTCATGAGTTCTTATCCCGGCTCCACCGCTTATCTACTGCGGACCTTAGGCAAGTGACTTCACTTCTCTGGGCTTCAGTTACCTCATTTGTAAAATGGGGAATAAGACTGTGAGCCCTATGTGGGACAGGAACTGTAACCAACCCGATTTGCTTGTATCCACCCCAGCGCTTAGTACAGTGCCTGGCACATAGTAAGTACTTAACAAATGCCATAATGATAATAATAATAATTATCCCCGTTTTACAGATGAGGTAACTCAATAGCCCAGAGAAATTAAGTGACTGGCCCAAGGTCGCCCAACAGACAAGTGGCAGGGCTGGGATTAGAACCCAGTTCCTTCTGACTCCTAAGCCCAGGCTCTATCTACTAGCCCATGCTCCTTCCCTGACCATGCTGCTGAAAAGCATCTTGGGACCTGTGCCCTACCCCCCGGGCACTGATAATAATAACAATAATAATGTTGGCATTTGTTAAGCGCTTACTATGTGCCAAGCACTTTTCAAAGTGCTGGGGGGGATACAAGGTATTCAAAGTTGTCCCTCGAGGGGCTCACAGTCTTAATCCCCATTTTACAGATGAGGGAACTGAGGCCCAGAGAAGTGAAGTGACTTGCCCAAAGTCACCCAGCTGACAAGTGGCGGAGCTAGGACTAGAACCCATGACCTCTGACTCCCAAGCCCGGGCTCTTTCCTCTGAGCCATGCTGCTTCAGCCTCTGCTTCAGCCTTCTCTCCCCCTCGTCCCCCCTCCATCCCCCTCATCTTACCTCCTTCCCTTCCCCACAGCACCTGTATATATGTATATATGTTTGTACATATTTATTACTCTATTTATTTATTTATTTTACTTGTACATATCTATTCTATCTTATTTTGGTAGTATGTTTGGTTTTGTTCTCTGTCTCCCCCTTTTAGACTGTGAGCCCACTGTTGGGTAGGGACTGTCTCTATATGTTGCCAACTTGTACTTCCCAAGTGCTTAGTACAGTGCTCTGCACACAGTAAGCACTCAATAAATACGATTGATTGATTGATTGATTGATTGATTGATTGAAACACCAGCATCCCACTTCTTGGCACAGGCCCCCGCCTCTCTAAGCGAGCCCCTAAATTGCCGCCCCCACGCCCCCTCCCAATGCCCCCGGGACTAAAATCACTGCCTCAGCCCACCCAGGGACTCACCCAAGCCAGATGTGAGCAGCAGCTGCTGGGCTCCCAGCCGGACGGAGCTGGCCAACGTGAGGGCCACGAAGGCCTTGATCTGTAGCTCCTCCACCAGTTGCAGCCATGAGTCTTCCTGGGCCAAGAGGGGATCACTGGGTAGCAAGTCTAGTTTGGAGGGGGAAGGGAGGGAGAGCAACAACAGCATGGTCAAGGGGCTGGGTGGATAGCGGGAGGAGAGGCAGCTCTCTCATCCCCCCTCCCAGCTGCTCTCCCCATTTAGTAGAGGGCAGCCCCCCCAACAAAGCCCAAACCCTCACCAAGATCAATCAATCAATCATATTTATTGAGCACTTACTGTGTGCAGAGCACTGTACTAAGCCCTTGGGAAGTACAAGTTGGCAACATATAGAGACAGTCCCTACCCAACAGTGGACTCACAGTCTAAAAGATCACCAAGATTCATCCCCCTTCCCCTCCCCACTGATCTCCCCGTTTGCTAGAGAAGCAGCAGGGCCTAATCAATCAATCGTATTTATTGAGCGCTTACTGTGTGCAGAGCACTGTACTAAGCTCTTGGGAAGTCCAACTTGGCAACATATAGAGACAGTCCCTACCCAACAGCAGGCTCACAGTCTAGAAGGGGGAGACAGAGAACAAAATCAAACATATTAACAAAATAAAATAAATAGAATAGATATGTACAAGCAAAATAAATAAATAAATAGAGTAATAAATATGTACAAACATATATACATTTACACAGGTGCTGTGGGGAAGGGAAGGTGGTAAGACAGGGGGATGGAGAGGGGGATGAGGGGGAGCGGAATGAGGGGGCTCAGTCTGGGAAGGCCTCCTGGAGGAGGTGAGCTCTCAGTAGGGCCTAATGGCAAGCTAACAGGCTTGGGAGTCAGAGGACGTGGTTTCTAATCCCAGCTCCACCACTTCATTCAATCATTCATTCATTCAATCACATTTATTGAGAGCTTACTGTGTGCACAGCACTGTACTAAGCGCTTGGAAAGTACAATTTGGCAACAGATAGAGATGGTCCCTACCCAACAAAGGGCTCACAGTCTAGAAGGGGGAGACAGACAACAAAACAAAACATGTGGACAGGTGTCAAGTCATCAGAACAAATAGAATTAAAAGCTAAAAGCATATCATTCACAAAATAAATAGAATAGTAAATATGTACAAGTAAAATAAATAGAGTAATTAATTTGTACACTTGTCAGCTGGGTGACAAGGAGGCCTTCCCAGACTGAGCCCCCTCCTTCCTCTCCCCCTCCTTCCCCTCCCCATTTCCCCCGCCTTACCTCCTTCCCCTCCCCACAGCACCTGTGTATATGTATATATAATAATAATAAAATAATAATGGCATTTATTAAGCGCTTACTATGTGCAGAGCACTGTTCTAAGCGCTGGGGAATTTACAAGGTGATCAAGTTGTCCCATGTGGGGCTCACTGTCTTAATCCCCATTTTACAGATCAGGTAACTGAGGCCCAGAGAAGTTAAGTGACTTGCCCAAAGTCACACAGCTGACGAGTGGTGGAGCCAGGATTTGAACCCATGACCTCTGACTCCAAAGCCTGTGCTCTTTCCACCAAGCCACGCTGCTTCTATGTATGTACATATTTATTACTCTATTTATTTATTTATTTTACTTGTACATATTTATTCTATTTATTTTATTTTGTTAACGTGTTTTGTTTGGTTGTCTGTCTCCCCCTTCTAGACTGTGAACCCGCTGTTGGGTAGGGACCGTCTCTATATGTTGCCAACTTGTACTTCCCAAGCGCTTAGTACAGTGCTCTGCACACAGTAAGCCTTCAATAAATACGATTGAATGAATAATCCTGGCTCCGCCACTTGTCTGCTGTGTGACTGTGGGCAAGTCACTCCACTTCCTCAAAAATCTCCAGTGGCTACCAATCAATCAGCGCATCAGGCAGAAACTCCTCACCCTGGGCTTCAAGGCTGTCCATCACCTTGCCCCCTCCTACCTCACCTCCCTTCTATCCTTCTCCAGCCCACCCCGCACCCTCCGCTCCACTGCCGCTAATCTCCTCACCGTACCTCGTTCTCGCCTGTCCCGCCGTCGACCCCCGGCCCACGTCATCCCCGGGGCCTGGAATGGCCTCCCTCTGCCCATCCGCCAAGCTAGCTCTCTTCCTCCCTTCAAGGCCCTATTGAGAGCTCACCTCCTCCAGGAGGCCTTCCCAGACTGAGCCCCTTCCTTCCTCTCCCCCTCATCCCCCTCTCCATCCCCCCATCTTACCTCCTTCCCTTCCCCACAGCACCTGTATATATGTATATATGTTTGTACATATTTGTTACTCTATTTATTTATTTATTTATTTTACTTGTACATATCTATTCTATTTATTTTATTTTGTTGGCATGTTTTGTTTTGTTCTCTGTCTCCCCCTTTTAGACTGTGAGCCCTCTGTTGGGTAGGGACTGTCTCTATATGTTGCCAACTTGTACTTCCCAAGCGCTTAGTACAGTGCTCTGCACACAGTAAGCGCTCAATAAATACGATTGATGACGATGATGATGATGATGGGCCTCAGTTCCTTCATCTGTAAAACGGGGATTAAGACCGTGAGCCCCATGGTGGACAGGGACTGTGTCCAACCTGATGAAGTTGTATCTACCCTAGTGCTTAGAACGGTGCTTGGCACATAGTAAGCGCTTTACAAATACCATCATTAGTATTATTATTATTAGAGGGGAGCTCCCAACTCTGCCCACACCCCCGCCCGGGTCCCTCCGCCGTCCTTCTCCTTGCCGCCCTCCCCGTTTGTTAGAAGTCAGCCCCCCGCTCTGCCCGCTCCCTCACCCAGGTCCCGCAGCTCCACGTGGCCCAACAGGTAGAGTCCGCTCTTCTTGAGGTGGTTGACGAAGCGGATGAGTGCCAGGCTGCCCCGGGGGTTCCTCACCAGCAGTAGCACCTGTGGCCGCCAGAACTTGACGTGGTCCTTGCGGGTGTCTAGCAAGAGGAGATATTTCCGGACCTGGGCAGGGAAAACCGCGGGGCAGGGCCATGAGGTGATGGACAGCTCTCTAGCCCGGGGCCTTAAATAATAATAATAATAATGATGGCATTTGTTAAGCGCTTACTATGTGCAAAGCACTGTTCTAAGCGCTGGGGAAATACAAGGCGATCAGGTTGTCCCACGTGGGGCTCACAGTCTTAATCCCCATTTTACAGACGAGGGAACTGAGGCTCAGAGAAGTTAAGTGACGTGCCCAAGGTCACACAGCAGACACGTGGCGGAGCCGGGATTCGAACCCATGACCTCTGACTCCAAAGCCCGGGCTCTTTCCACTGAGCCACGCTGCTTAAAATGACCAACAGCACCTAAGGGGGTGGAGGGGTGAAGCCACAGGGAAGTCGCAGGCAGGGAACGTCTACCAACTCTTATGTATTGTAGTAATATTGACGGTATTTGTTAAGCGCTTACTGTGTGCCAAGTACTCTCCAAAGTGCTTAGTACAGTGCGCCGCACACAGTAAGTGCTCAAGCAGCGTGGCTCAGTTGGAAAGAGCCCGGGCTTGGGGGTTAGAGATCGTGGGTTCTAATCCCGGCTCTGCCACTTGTCAGCTGGGTGACTTTGGGCAAGTCACTTAACTTCTCTGGGCCTCAGTTTCCTCAATCAATCAATCGTATTTATTGAGCGCTTACTGTGTGCAGAGCACTGTGCCAAGCGCTTGGGAAGTACAAGTTGGCGACATATAGAGACGGTCCCTACCCAACAGCGGGCTCACAGTCTAGAAGGGGGAGACAGAGAACTAAACCAAACATATTAACAAAATAAAATAAATAGAATAGATATGTACAAGTAAAATAAATAAATAGAGTAACAAATACGTACAAACATATATACATATATACAGGTGCTGTGGGGAAGGGAAGGAGGTAAGGTGGGGGGGATGGAGACGGGGAGGAGGGGGAGAGGAAGGAGGGGGCTCAGTCTGGGAAGGCTCTGGGAAGTTCCCTCATCTGTAAAATGGGGATTAAAACTGTGAGCCCCATCTGGGACAACCTGATAACCTTGTATCCCCCCAGTGCTTAGAACGGTGCTTGGTACATAGTAAGCACTTAACAAATACCATTAAAAAAAATAAAATAAAATAGCATTAGTGATGCTGATGGTCTGATGAGAAATCTCTAGGGCAGGGCCTTCATCAGTACTGCAAGGAACAGGAAAAATGGACAGAGAAACAGCGTGGCCGAATGGATAGAACACAGGCCTGCAAGCCCGAAGGACCTGGGTTCTAAACCTGACTCTGCCACTTATCTGCTGTGTGACCTTGGGCAAGTCATTTCACTTGTCTGGGCCTCAGGTACCTCGTATGTAAAAAAAAAAGGAGATTAAGATTGTGAGTCCCATGTGGGACATGGACTGTGTCCAACCTGACTATATTGTATCTACCCCAGCGCTTAGAACAGTGCCCAGCACATAGGAAGCACTTAACAAAATACCAAAAAAGAAAAAATCTAGGGAGTGAGGCCATGATCTAATAGAACAGCTGCTTGGTCAGAAGGGGATGATAATAGCAATAATAATAATAATAACAATAATAGTATTTGTTAAATACTTACTATGCACCAGGCACTGTACGTAGCACTGGGATGGATACAAGCAAATCAGGTCAAACACAGTTCCTGCTCTACATAATTTTTAATAATAATGTTGGTATTTGTTAAGCACTTAATCAATCAATCAATCAATCAATCGTATTTATTGAGCACTTACTGTGTGCAGAGCACTGTACTAAGCGCTTGGGTAGTACAAGTTGGCAACATAACTATGTGCCAAGCACTGTTCTAAGTGCTGGGGTAGAAACAAGGTAATCAGGTTGTCCCACGTGGGGCTCACAGTCTTCATCCCCATTTTACAGATGAGGGAACTGAGGCCCAGAGAAGTTAAGTGGCTTGCCCAAGGTCACAGAACTGACAAGTGGCGGAGCCGGGATTAGAACCCACGATCTCTGGCTCCCCAGCCCGTGGTCTTTCCACTGAGCCACGCTGCTCACATGGGGCTCACGGTCTCAATCCCCATTTTACGGATGAGGTAACCGAGGCCCAGAGAAGTGCAGTGACTGGCCCAAGGTCACACAGCAGGGATGGAACCACTTACCTGGTGGAAGATCAGGGCCTGGCTGACGTGACCCCAGTCTCGAGGGACCCCGAGTCGGCGCAGCAGCAGCAGAAGGAGAAGCCAGAGACCCAGGCTGGTGGCGGCATAGAGTGGTTGGACCAGAAACACCATGGCTCCGCAGCCCAGCAATCCCAGGGCACAGCTGTGCCAGGAGAAGAACTGGAATGTGGGCCTGGGAAGCAGGAGAGGGAATGTTCACAGGAGCAGGCCCACCCGGAAGGAGCCCAGGAGAAGTAGGGAGTTTGGCTGCCTCAGCCTGGGGTTCATTCATTCATTTATTTATTCTATCATGTTTATTGAGTGCTTACAGTGTGCAGAGCGCTGTACTGAGTGTTTGGGAGACTACAACACAACAATAAACAGTCACATTCCCTGCCCACAATGAGCTCACAATCTAGAGTGGGGGAGACAGACATCAATACAAATAAAGTTACGGATATGTACAGTGTGGCTCAGTGGAAAGAGCATGGGTTTTGGAGTCAGAGGTCATGAGTTCAAATCCCCAGTGCCAATTGTCAGCTGTGTGTCTTTGGGCAAATCACTTAACTTTTCAGTGCCTCAGTTACCTCATCTGTAAAATGGGGATTAAGACTGTGAACCCCCCCATGGGACAACCTGATCACCTTGTAATCTCCCCAGTGCTTAAAACAGTGCTTTGCACATAGTAAGCACTCAATAAATGCTATTATTATTATTATTATTACAGAAGTGCTATGGGGCTGTGAGGGGGAAAGAGAAAAGGGAGCAAGTCAGGGTGATGCAGAAGGGAGTGGGAGATGAGGAAAAGAGGGAAGGCCTCTTGGAGGGGATGTGCCTTCATTAAGGCTTTGAAGGGTGTGGGGAGAGTAATTGTCGGATTTGAGGAAGGAGGGAGTTCCAGGCCAGTGGTGGGACATGGGTGAGGGGTTGGTGGCGAGACAGGAGAGACCAAGGCACAGTGAGAAGGTTGGCACTAGAGGAGCAAAGTATGCAGGCTGGGTCGTAGAGGAGAGAAGCAAAGTGAGGTAGGAGGGGGCGAGGTCATTGAGTGCTTTAAAGCCAATCATAAGGAGTTTTTCTTTGATGTGGAGGTGGAAGGGAAACCACTAGAGTTTTTTGAGTGGGGTGAATTGTCCAGAACGTTTTTTTAGAAAAATGATCTGGGCAGCAGTGTGGAATATAGACTGGAGTGGGAAGATGCAGGAGGCTGGGTTGTCAACAAAGAGGCTGATGCAGTAATCTAGGCAGGGTATATGTTGCCAACTTGTACTTCCCAAGCGCTTAGTCCAGTGCTCTGCACACAGTAAGCGCTCAATCAATATGATTGAATGAATGAATGGTAGGATAAGTGATTGTATTAACATGGAAGTAGTTCGGATGGAAAGGAAATGGTGGGTTTTAGCTATGTTGTGAAGGTGGGACCGACAGGAATTAGTGATTGATTGAATATGTGGTTTGAATGAAAGAGAGGAGTCAAGGATAACACCAAAGTTATGTGCTAGTGAGACAGGAAGGATGGTGGTGCCGTCTACAGTGATGGGAAAGTCAGGGAGGACAGGGTTTGGGAGGGAAGATAAGAAGCTCAGTTTTGGACATGTTAAGTTTGAGGTGATGGGAGGACATCCAAGTAGATATGTCTTGAAGGCAGGAGGAGATGCGATGCAAGATTGGAGAGAGGGAGAGAGATCATGTCTGGAGATGTAGATTTGGGTATCGTCCACATCTCCCCCTTCTAGACTGTGAGCCTGTTGTTGGGTAGGGACCGTCTCTATATGTTGCCGACTTGTAATTCCCAATCGCTTAGTACAGTGCTCTGCACACAGTAAGTGCTCAATAAATACGATTGAATGAATGAATGGAGGTGGAAGCTGAAGCCATGGGAGTGAATGACTTCTCCAAGGAAATGGGTGTAGATGAAGAATGGAAGGGGACTCAGAACTGAACCTTGAGGAACCCCACAGTCAGGGGATGGGAAGCAGAGGAGGAGCCCACGAAGGAGACTGAAAATGAATGGCCTGAGAGATAAGACGAGAGCCATGAGAGGACAGAGTCAGTGAAACCAAGGCTGGGTAATATTTCCAGGATAAAGGCGTGGTCCACAGTGTCGAAGGCAGTTGAGAGGTTGAGGAGGAATAGTATGGAGTACAGGCCATTGGATTTGGCAAGAAGAAGATCATTGGTGACCACTGAGAGGGTGGTCTATTTGAAATGAAGGGGATGGAAGCAGGACTGGAGGGGGTCAAGGAGAGAATTGAAGGAGAGGAATTTGAGACTGCAGGTTTAGACAATTCAAGGAGTTTGGAGAGGAATGGAAGGAGGGAGATGGGGTGATAGCTGGTGGGACGTGTGGGGTCAAAGGAGGGTTTTTTAAGATGGGGAGACATGTGCATGTTTGAAAGCAGTGAGGAAGAACCATTGGAGAGTGAACAGTTGAAGATGGCTGTTAGGGAGGTAAGAAGGGAGGAGGTAAGAGTTTTGATAAGGTGTGAAGGAATGGGGTTGGATGTGCAGGTGGAGGGGATGGCTTTTGAGAGAGGCAGGATGGGAGAGTTGAAGAGGGGGCCAGAATGGGGAGGGACTGAGGAGGGGCAGGGGCGATTTTAGGAAGTTCATACCTGATGGTGTTACTTTTCTTAATAAAGTCGGTGGCCAGCTCATTGGGAGCAAGGGATGGGGAAGCTTGGGGGGCAGGGGGCCTGAGGAGGGAGTTAAGTATCTGGAACAACTGACAAGGGTGTCAATTAAGGGTGGAGAAATAGTTTTGCCGGGCAGAGGCGAGGGCAGAGTTAAAACATGCAAGGATAAACTTAAAGTGGAAAAAGTCGGCCAGATATCGAGACTATTGCCAGCAGCGCTCTGCAGCTCGAGCACAAGAGCGAAGGAGGCAGACTGTGCAGGTGATCCAGGGTTGTGTGTTAGTGGTATGAGATTGACGAAGGGATAGGGGGGTGAGTTGAGTTCAGTAGAAATGGTGGTGAGAACGTCCCTTTGGTCATCCAGAGAGGGTAATTTGGGTATGGAGGCTAAGTGGGGTATGATGAGTTGAGAAGATTGGATGAGGTCCAGAGATTGGAGGTCTCTGTGGGGGAACAGATTTACAGATTTACAGGGAGGTGGTAAGACTGCTTGGGAGGAAAAGCTCTTCTGGGAGCTCTTCCTTAGTGCTCCCCAGTTTTCCCATCCTTCCCTCCCGAGCTTCATGTCACCCACATTCCTCTGGGAGGTTCAGAGGAAGCCAAGGGGCCAGAAAAGCAGTATGGCACAGAGGATAGAGCATGGGCCTGGGAGAGAGAAGATCATGGGTTCTAATTTCAGTTCTGTCACTTGTCTGCTATGTGACCTTGGGCCAGTCACTTCACTTCTCTGTGCCTCAGTCACCTCATCTGTAAAATGGGGATTGAGACTATGAGTCCCCTGTGGGATAGGAACTGTGTCTAATCTGATTAACTTGTATCTACCCCAGCTCTTAGAACAGTGGCTGGTTTATAGTAAATTATTATTATTATTATTATTATGACAGCAGCAGAGCCCAAGGGCCATATCGAACTGGAAGATAATAACAGCAATACTTGTGGTATTTATTAAGCACCTACTATATGCCAGGCACTGTACTAAGCACTGGGGTGGATACGAGCAAATCGGGTTGGACACAGTCCCTGTCCTGCATGGGACTCATAGCCTTAATCCCCACTTTACAGATGGGATAACTGAGGCATGGAGAAGTGAAGTGACTTGCCCAAGGCCACACAGCAGACAAGTGGCCAAGCTGGGATTAGAGCCCATGACCTTCTGCATCCCAGGCCCATGCTCTATCCACTACGCCATGGTGCAGCCAGCAGATGAGGAGACTGACAAGCCCACCCCCTCCCACCTCACTGGCACCCCTCCCCAGGAGCTAAGGTGGTTAGAGAAGCGGTATGGCCTAGTGGATGGAGCACTGGACTGGGAGTCAAGAGGACTTGGGTTCTAATCCCGGTTCTTCCACTTGTCTGCTGCATGACCTTAGGCAAGTTACCTCACTTCTCTGTGCCTCTGTAAAATGGGGATGAAGCAGTGTGGCTCAATGGAAAGAGCACGGGCTTTGGAGTCAGAGGTCATCGGTTCAAATCCTGACTGCCAATTGTCAGCTGTGTGACTTTGGGCAAGTCACTTAACTTCTCTGGGCCTCGGTTCCCTCATCTGTAAAATGGGGATTAAGACTGTGAGCCCCCTGTGGGACAACCTGATCGCCTTGTAACCTCCCCAGCGCTTAGAACAGTGCTTTGCACATAGTAAGCACTTAATAAATGCCATCATTATTATTACTATTATTATGGGTTCAAATCCCGGCTCCGCCAATTGTCCACTGTGTGACTTTGGGCAAGTCACTTAACTTCTCTGTGCCTCAGCTCCCTCATCTATAAAATGGGGATTTGAGCCCCATGTGGGACAATCTGATCACCTTGTATCCTTCCCAGCGCTTAGAACAGTGCTTTGTACATAGCAAGTGCTTAACAAATGTCATCATTATTATTATTATGAAGACTGTGAGCCCTATGTGGGATAGGGACTGTGTCCAATCCCACCTTGCATCTACCCCAGTGCTTACTACAGTGCCTGGCACATGGTAAATGCTTAACAAATTACCACAATCATTATTGTTATTACTACTAGGTAATCTTGATAATAATGATGATTAAAAAAGCATTTTATAGCTCAGTTGGGGCAGAATGCACCATCTCCTAATCCTTGGGTTTAGAACAGTGTGGGGAGGGAAGTTGAGGCAGAACCATCCTGGAGTTGGGGAGCGGATTTGGGGACATCGCTCGGAAGCAGACCGGTCCATCCCTGCCCTTCCCATGGATGGGAAGGAGGTACTAAGGCTAGCATTTAAACCCTCAGCGCGACCCGGAAGGGACTCTCTCCCACCTCAAAGGACGGCCTGCTGCCCCCGCTCAGCCCACCCCGACAACCCCAGGCTCCATCACCGTTCTCAGAACTGATTACAGCTGAAGGAGATCATTAGCTAATTAGAGCTGAGGCCACTAATTGTCCCTAGTAGGAGAGAGGGACGTGGAGTGCAGAGGAACGGAGGAGAAGAGGAGCCCACGCTGGGCTCTGACGTGATCATCCTCCCCCTGTTTCAACAGGCCCCGGGTACCAGCCCAGTAGGCAAAACCATTCCTCTAGGGGCTTCAATTCTCATTCAGTCAGTCATATTTGAGCACTTACCATATGAAGAGCACTGTACTAAGCATTTGAGAGAGTATGTTACAACAAAAATCAGACACAATCCCTGCCCACAACGAGCTTACAGTTTAGAGGAGGGAAGACAGACGTTAATATATAAAAAAATAAATGACAGACATGTGCGTAAGTGCTGTGGGGCTGGGAGGGGGGAAGAACAAAGGGAAAATATTAGGGCAACACAGAAGGGAGTGGGAGAAGAGGAAAGGGGAGACTTAGGGAAGGCCTCCTGGAGGAGATGTGACTTCAATAAGGCTTTGAATGGGGGGAGAGTAATTATCTGTCAGATTTCTCCTAATCCACACCCTCCCCACACAATCACGATATAGGGATGGGAGTTGGGGGAGCTCAGAAGCATTTTCTCAGGCCCCCTGGCTTTCGACTGTAAGCTCGCTGTGGGCAGGGAATGGGCCTGTTATATTGTTAAAATGTACTAGAGCACGGGCGTGGGAGTCAGAAGGACGTGGGTTCTAATCCTGACTCTGCCACTTCTCTGCTGTGTGAGCTTGGGCAGGTCGCTTAACTTCTCTGTGCCTCAATTTCCTCAACTGTAAAATGGGAATTAAGAATGTGAGCCCTATGTGGGACAGGGACTGTGTCCAACCCAATTATCTTGTATCTATCCCAGCATTTAGAGCACTGCCTGGTACACAGTAAGTGCTTAACAAATACCACAATTATTATTATCATGGTAATAATAATGATGACATTTATTAAGCGCTTACTATGTGCAAAGCACTGTTCTAAGCTCTGGGGAGGCTACAAGGTGATCAGGTTGTCCCACGGGGGCTCACAGTCAATCCTCATTTTACAGATGAGGTAACTGAGGCACAGAGAAGTGAAGTGACTTGCCCAAAGTCACACAGCTGACAATTGGCAGTCAGGATTTGAACCCATGACCTCTGACTCCAAAGCCCAGGCTCTTTCCACTGAGGCTCTCCCAAGCGCTTAGTGCAGTGCCCTGGACACAGTAAGCACTCAATAAATATGACTGACTGGCCGACTGACAACACTTGGCAGTGCCATGCCGCTCTCAGGTTGACCCAACTTCAATTGTCAATAAATAATTTATTTATTTATATTAATGCCGTGGGTTCTAATCCCTGCTCCGCTGCTTGTCAGCTGTGTGACCTTGGGCAAGTCACTTCACTTCTCTGCACCTCAGTTCCCTCATCTGTAAAATGGGGATGAAGACTGTGAGCCCCACGTAGGACAACCTGATCACCTTGTATCTACCCCAGGGGTTAGAACAGTGCTTGGTATAGTAAGTGCTTAACAAATACCAACATTATTATTATTATTATTATTATTATTATATATGAATATATTAATATATAATAATATAATAATAATAATATAATAATAATGTCTGTCTCCCCCTCCCCCAGACTGTAAGCTCATTGTGGACAGGGAATGTGATTGTTTATTGTTGTATTGTACTCTTCCAAGCACTTAATACAGTGCTCTGCACACAGTAAGGACTCAATAAATATGACTGAATTCATTCATTCATTCATTCAATCATATTTATTGAGTGCTTACTGTGTGCAGAGCACTGCACTAAGCGCTTGGGAAGTACAAGTTGGCAACAAGTTGGACTGAATGTTGGAAAAAATGAAGAAAGGTAGGAAGGAAGGAAAGAAGGAAGACATAAAGGTCAGGCCCAGGTCGACATCACCTTGGACTCTTGGGGGGAATATGCTACCAAACTTCAACAAAGACAAGGTTCTTCAATGGGGCAAACAGTGGCCGCGTTGCCGATTTCGACACCTGTCTACATGTTTTGTTTTGTTGTCTGTCTCCCCCTTCTAGACTGTGAGCCCATTGTCAGGTAGGGACCGTCTCTATATGTTGCCAACTTGTACTTCCCAGGCGCTTAGTACGGTGCTCTGCACACAGTAAGTGCTCAATAAATACAATTGAATGAATGAATGAATGAATGAATGATCAGAGGCTCTATGTAGTCAAGGAGGCCTTCCGGGAGGGGAGGAAGTGGCAGGACACCACTCTATGCTCTGCTTCTCCCATCACATCTCTCCTACCTTTTTCACTAGCTCAAGAGGCTAGGGTCAAATGTATCAATCACATGACATGTAGACGCTAAGCTCTCTGTGCGCAGGGAATATGTCTGTTTATTGCTATATTGTACTCTCCCAAGCTCTTAGTACAGTGCTCCAAACACAGTGAGTGCTCAATAAATGCAATCGAATGAATATGACATCTGAAATTGGGAAAGTGGCAAGTCAAAGGGGAGGACCAATGGGAGACAGAACCGATCTGTTGGAAGAGTCGCCCCTTACCTAAACGGCACTTATTCACATCTCTAGAGGAGCCAGAGGTGCTCACTACAGAGGGAGAAACCAATAATAATTGTGGTATTTGCTAAGCGCTTACTATGTGTCAAGCACTGTGCTAAATGCTGGAGTAGATACAAGTATAATCAGGTCTCATTCATTCTCAATCATATTTATTGAGCGTTTACTGTGTGCAGAGCACTGTACTAAGTGCTTGGGAAAGTACAATTCAGCAATAAAGAGAGACAATCCCTGCCCACATCAGGTTTACAGTCTAGAGGCTTGCCATCTGAGTAGGAGGGAGAACAAGTATTGAGTCCCCAGTTGTATTTATTGAGCGCTAACTGCGCACAGAGCACGGTACTAAGAGCTTGGGAGAGTTGAAGAAACATTCCCTGCCCACGACAAGCCTACATCTAGAAGGGGAGAAAAACATTTATATAAAGAAAGAAAGAAATTACGGATGTGTACGTAAGTGCTGTGGGGCTGAGGGAGGGGTGAATAAAGGGAGCAAATCCAAGTACAAGGGGGACACAGAAGGGAAAGGGAGAAGAGGAAATGAGGACTTAGGGAAGGACTCTGGGAGTTATGTCTTCAATAAGACTTTGAAGGTGGGGAGAGTTCACTGTCTGTCAGATATGAAGAATGAGGGTGTTCCAAGTCAGAAGCAGGATGTAGGCAAGAGGTTGGCAGTGAGATAGATGAGATTGAGGTCCAGTGAGTAGGTTAGCGTTAGAGGAGTGAAGTGAGCGGGCTGGGTTGTAGGGGGAGAGCAGCGAGGTGAGGAAGAAGGGGGCAAGTGATTGAGGACTTTAAAGCCGATGGCAAGGAATTTTGCCGATGAGGGAACTGAGGCACGGAGAAGCCAAGTGATTTGCCCAAGGTCACACAACAGGTACGTGGCGGAGCTGGAATTAGAATTCCCCTTCTAAGATTAGATTCCCCCTTCTAGACTGTGAGCCTGTTGTTGGGTAGGGACCGTCTCTATATGTTGCCTACTTGTACTTCCCAAGTGCTCAGTACAGTGCTCTGCATAGAGTAAGCACTCAATAAATACAATTGAATGAATGAATGAATGAACGACCGGATCCACTGACACCCAAGCCCGTGCTCTTTTCATCCTTCCTCTTCCCTTCCTTCCTTCCTCTCCCCCTCCTTCCTTCCTCTCCCCCCATCCTCCCTACCTTACCTCCTTGCCCTCCCCACAGCACCTGTATATATGTATATATGTTTGTATGTATTTATTACTCTATTTATTTTATTTGTACATATTTATTCTATTTATTTTATTTTGTTAATATGTTTTGTTTTGTTGTCTGTCTCCCCCTTTTAGACTGTGAGCCCGCTGTTGGGTAGGGACCGTCTCTATATGTTGCCGACTTGTACTTCCCAAGTGCTTAGTACAGTGCTCTGCACACAGTAAGTGCTCAATAAATACGATTGAATGAATGAATTAATGAAGCCATGCTCCTTCTCAACTACCTTGGCACCGCTGCAGGAGGGAAACCTGACCACCTGCCACGTCCTGAGGAGCCAGGGTTGAGCGGACACCACTGAAGGACACCGACCCACAAATCCAGGCCTTGCCAGTGTGGGTGGGCAACAAGTGGCTACAGTGATGCTCGCCTTAAGGACAGGCCTTCATTCAAACCTATTTTATTTTTATTTTTTTTATTTATAATTGCATTTATTAAGCGCTTACTATGTGCAAAGCACTGTTCTAAGCGCTGGGGGGGATACAAGGTGATCAGGTTGTCCCACATGGGGCTCACAGTTTTAATCTCCATTTTGCAGATGAGGTAACTGAGGCCCGGAGAAGTGAAGTGACTTGCCCAAAGTCACCCAGCTGACAATTGGTGGAGCTGGGATTTGAACCCATGACCTCTGACTCCAAAGCCCAGGCTCTTTCCACTGAGCCACGCTGCTTCTCCTATTTATTGTGTGCTTACTGTGTGCAGAGCACTACACTAAGCACCTGGGAGAGTACGGTACAACAGTAAGCAGACACATTCCCTGCCCACAATTGACTCATTCAATCGTATTTATTGAGTGCTTACTGTGTGCAGAAGACTGTACTAAGCGCTTGAGAAGTACAAGTTGGCCACATATAGAGATGGTCCCTACCCAACAACGGGCTCACAGTCTAGAAGGGGGAGACAGACAACAAAACAAAACATGTGGACAGGTGTCAAGTCATCAGAACAAATAGAATTAAAGCTAGATGCACATCATTAACAAAATAAATAGAATAGTAAATACGTACAAGTAAAATATCTGTGCTATGGGGAGGGGAAGGAGGTAGGGCAGGGGGGATGGGGAGGTGGAGAGGAAAAGGGGGCTCAGTCTGGGAAGGCCTCTTGGAGGAGGTGAGCTCTCAGTAGGGCTTTGAAGAGAGAAATGTGCGGATGGCGAATGGCGGATGTGTGGAGGGAGGGCATTCCAGGCCAGGGGGAGGATGTGGGCCGGGGGTCGACGGCAGGACAGGCGAGAACGAGATACAGTGAGGAGGTTAGCGGCATGAGCTTACAGTCTAGAGGAGCATAGTCCAGAGGATAGGATCGGATCTAGGGTGAGGCCCCCTGCTCTCCCCTACCTGGTATCCTGCAAAGATTCAGTTAACCACTTCCCGCTAGGTGAAATCCCAGGTACCCGTTATCCAATAGGATGCACCAAAGCTTGCTCTTCCTTCACTACGGCTCAGTGAAAATAGGGCTAACCCAATCTCCTGTTGGTGAGTCACCAGTGACAGAAGGCCTCCCGACTCCCTTGCCCAGTGGAATGAAAGCTCCCAGCACACCAGTCCAATGAGGCTCCATCCCTCTGCTGCGCTGTGGCAACCACGGGATTTCCGCCAGGGCCCAGGGGCACCCTGAGATTTACGGCTGATCAGCAGCTTGTTACCCAGCGCGTCTCGGCTCATTGGGGAGCTGAGCGGTGCCTTGCGAATGATTCCCTCCCCTCTGATACAGCGTCGCGCCACAGCCCCCCGGCCTCTTCTACGTGGGGAATGGGCAGATTCCCCCCCTCCCGCCCGCCCACCTCCTGCTCCATCCTCTAGGTAGGATCGCCCACCACCTGTCTCGACCAGGGTGGGATCTCTGGATCAGGAGCTTGGGGTGTCTATTTAGGAAGGCTGGGGAAGGGAGGGCTGATGGGTATTGATGGATATTGAGAAGCAGCTTGGCTCAGGGGAAAGACCACGGGCTTGGGAGTCAGAGGTCATGGGTTCAAATCCCGGCTCCGCCGCTTGTCAGCTGTGTGACTTTGGGCAAGTCACTTCTCCGTGCCTCAGTTACCTCATCTGGAAAATGGAGATGAAGATTGTGAGCCCCACATGGGACAACCTGATAACCTTGTATCCTCCCCAGGGCCGAGAACAGAGCTTGGCATATAGAAAACGCTTAACAAATACTAAAATTATTATTATTGGGCTACCTGAGGAGGGAACATTCAGGGCTGGGGAAGGAGTTATAGTTGGGCCCAGTCAACCCCCCGACACCCTAGGGAGAGCTGTCAGTCAGCAGAGAGTTGGTCCCTGCCTCAACCCTTCCTCCTCATCTCCTGCAACACACACACACACACACACACACACACCACACACTCACACACACCACTCACCAGCAGCTCTGTAATGGGGCTTAATCATAACACGCATTAGGCAGGCCACACGGCCTGCAATTACAGCTTCAATCAGCTCCCCGATTCCCCCCCGCCACTAATGCCACCAGCGGGAAGATGCCTCGTTGCCACTCCGCCCCCGCTTTGGGGCTCCCCAAAGCCCACAATGCCGCCCAACCCTAACACGCACACACCCCCAAACCCCCAGATTACCAGAAGGGCTTATTAGGGAAATGGAAAAGTGCTTAGCAGAGGCCTGGGAGCCTGACAAGTGACACCTGCCAGGAGCGCGGAGGGGGGAGGAGAGGCTCAGAGCGGGGTCACAGGCAATTATTTTAAAAGCTTGTTGAGGAGAAATGTGCTACTTTTCTGGAGTGTGGGTATTTTTTCCTCTGGTTCCTGACATACAAGTGTGCAGGCACGTGCAGGCGAGCATCTAGGCACACGCACAGACACATGTGCACACAAAGACCAGCAAAGAGCCTACCGTGTGTATACAATACTTATTATTACGATTATTATTATTCAGTGTCCTTTAGCGCTGGAGTAGATACAAGATATGCCCAGGTATAGCCACATACACTCTCACAGGTGAAATTACAGGCACAAAACCAGCCTTCCGACTCACAAATATGCAAAGTTCCGCTTATATGTTGGTGTGCAGGTGCACATCGGCAGGCATAACCACTGACAGTCAGGTGCAACTGTACAAATACATACAAACACACACACACGTGCCCCACTTTTCCAAAAAGACAAGGCCCCAGAGGGACTCCCTCTAGCCCAGAGAGCTCTGGATCTAGGCTCTTCTAGCATCAGCTCTTCATTTCTACCTCTTGCTACTCGTGAGACCCTTCCCACTTCCCCCAACTATGGTGGTAGAAAGACCCCACAGCTCCTCCGCCCATCCCCACCCATCTTGGTCTCTGGGGCTCCTAGGAGCCAGCCTGGCTCTTCACATCGTAGGGCTCTCAGGCCTTGGGCCTCATAAACAGATGTTGGACAATTGGAGTACTGGAAGGCAGGGGCCTGGGGGGGCAAGAAGGTCATTTGGGCGAGCGAGAAGCAAAATGGCAGAGCTAGGGGGCCTGGGCTGAGAGAACGTGGGGAAAGGGAGGGGGAGAGACCAGGAGAAGGCGGGAGCGGGGGTGGGGGGGGCTGCTGTTGTGCTGTGATTTTCTCTAATTGCTGTTTTGCTGAGAGGTAATTAAAATCCCTTTTTATTTCACACGTCAGAGCCCTCGCCAGCGCACGGAGCAGGCACAGGGGGAGTCAGGGAAGGAGGGGCGGGGGTGCATGTGGGCATTCCGAATGGGCAGGCAGCAGGCCGGATGGGGGGGTTGTGGGGGGATAGGGCACGGAGGGCTGCAATCCGAGTCCACCTGAGCTCCCGCTGCTGCCCATCTTCCCGTCGCGGACGGAGCCTCTCTGGCTCATTCTAAGTCCTGCCCTGGACCGCAATGCCCACCGTCTGCCCAGCGAGACTGTGCCACCAAGGTCTGGCTTGGTCCCAGGCACACAGTGGTGGCAGGCTGACTGACTCAGTTGGCAGAATATCTCCCTGAGGATGACGGCAGCATCCAGAAATAATGCCTTCTATCCCCCAGCCTCCTTCTCTTCCTCCCTCTCCAGCCTACCCCGCCCGAGCTCCCCACCCCGGCGACTCCCCCTCCCCATCAGCCCAACCGGTACCTGAAGTTGGGGGCTGATGCCCACTTTAGTGCCAGGCAGGCCAGATCCACAGTGGCATAGACCATCAGGAAGCAGATAGTGACGATGGCAGCGATGGTGTTCAGCTTCCCAGCGAACAGCACCAGCTAGGGATGAGGAGAGACAAATCGTGGTGAAGGCCCAGTCCATTTTGGACACTCTTGGACCATTCAGGTTCTGTAGTAATTATAATAATAAAAATTATGGTATTTGTTAAGCGCTTACTATGTGCCAAGCTATCCAAACCCCTGCTGTATGAAAGAGCATGGGCATGGGAATCAGAGGGCATGTGTTCTAATCCCGGCTCCGCCACTTGTCTTCCATGTGACCTTGAGCAAGTCACTTCACTTCTCTGGAACTCAGTTCCCTCATCCGCAAAATGGGGATTAAGACTGTGAGCCCTCTGTGGGACACGGACTGTGTCCAACCCGATTATCGTGTATCTATCCCGGCACTTAGAACAGTGCCTGGAACATAGTAAGTGCTTAATAAATACCATAATAATAATAATTATTATTATTATTATTAAGCCATGCTGTTTCTCCCAAGACCACCTTACCATGACTGGAGGTAGAGGGGGCAAAGTTTGCGGGGAGGCCTGGCATTAATAAGTCTGGTTTATAGTCCAAAGCAATGGCGAAAACTGGGAATGGAGCTGGGATGCTGAGGGCCCTGTAAACTGTAAGGTCGTGGTGGGCTGGGAACTGCAGTGTATTGGACTCTCCCAAGTGCTTAGTGCAATGCTCCACATACAGTAAGCGCTCAATAAATACCATTGTTGGATTGATTGATTGACAGGGAAGGGATGAGCCACAATTCTCTGGTGGGGGGAAGCTCTGTGGTCCAGCCCCTGGTTGGGATGGGCTCAAACCTAGGAGCTCACCTTCTGGGATGTTGCTCCAAAGCCAGCACTGCAGGCACTGGAAAGAGAAGCAGTGTGCCCTAATGGAAAGAGCACAGGCCTGGGAGCCAGAGAACCTGTTTTTTGCTTGTTTTATTTGTTATTTAATGGTATTTGTTAAGTGCTTATTATGAGCTGGGTTCTAATCCCGGCTCCGCCACGTGTCCGCTGTGTGACTTGGGCCTCGGTCGCCTCCTTTGTAAAATGGGAATTAAGCCTGTGAGTCCTTTGTGGGACAGGGACTGTTTCCAACCTGATTATCTTGTATCTACCCCAGTGCTTAGTACAGTGCTCGACTCGTAGTAAGCGCTTAACAAATACCGTTAAGAAAAAGATAATCAGGGGCCGGGGGGCACTCTGGGTTGTGGGCGACGAATCAGTCACAGTGGGTGATTGGGAATATCGCCTCCTGAGGACTTAATTGCAGAAGCTGAGTGGGAGCGTGCCTGGCCGTGCTAATGGAGACCCCTTTCTCAGTCCCTCTACCCTCCCTTCCCCTCACCAATCAGGGAGATCTCCCCGTCATTTGCGTTTGATTTATAATTCACTTAGCTGGGCACAAAGGGCCAATGCAGCACTGGAGGAGTTCCAGCCTCTCCTGTCCTCCCGTCATCTCCCTCCTCTCCTTCATCATGGCGGGGAGCAGGGGGAAGGGGAAGCGAAGGGAGCGAAGGAGCGGGAATGGAGGAGGATCCGGCTGCTGACCGCTGAGGATTGGGAGGATGGCCCGGGGAGGCTGGAAAAATCGGAGCCCCAGACCTGGAGCCCAGACTCCAAGCATCCCTCTTCCTCCAGGCTCCTGGATCCCACACCCCAGGCTTCCTGTCCAATCCAGACCTGCTGCCTGATGGCTGACATGGAGTCAGGGGAGTCTGGGACTGTCAGGACAAACCCTACCTCTTCATCCCCGCTCCCATCCTGGGACAAGACCTTCCAAGAGACCCTGGGAAGCCCCCATTTCTTCTGCTCTTTCCCCTCCCATTCATTCATTCAATCATATTTATTGAGCACCAACTGTGTGCAGAGCACTGAACTAAGCACTTGGGAGAGTACAATATAACACTAAACAGACACATTCCCTGCCCACAAGGAGCTTGCAGTCCAAAGTCTGCAGAGAAGCTGTGTGGCTCAGTGGAAAGAGCCCGGGCTTAGGAGTCAGAGGTTGTGGGTTCTAATCCCGGCTCCGCCACTTGTCAGCTGTGTGACTTTGGACAAGTCACTTCACTTCTCTGGGCCTCAGTTCCCTCATCTGTAAAATGGGGATGAAGACTGTGAGCCCCACATGGGACAACCTAATTACCTTGTATCTACCCCAGTGCTTAGAACAGTGCGTGGCACATAGCAATCACTTAACAAAATGCCATTATTATTATTATTAAAGGGGGAGACAGACACTAATAAAAGACGGAGACATCAGCCATCACTGACAGAGGACTGCAACTCAGTGTGCTGGACACTGGGGCTCCCTACACAAGGGTTCCCAAGAAGCAGCGTGGCTTAATGGGAAGAGCACAGGCTTTGGAATCAGAGGTCATGGGTTCAAATCTCGACTCTGCCAATTGTCAGCTGTGTGACCTTGGGCAAGTCACTTAACTTCTCTGTGCCTCAGTTCCCTCATCTGTAAAATGGGGATTAAGACTGTGAGCCCCTCATGGGACAATCTGATCACCTTGTAACCTCCCCAGTGCTTAGAACAGTGCTTAATAAATGCCATTATTATTATTATTATTATTATTATTACTTTCTGTGGGGTCCACATCTGACTCAGGATTGGCACTCGGGAAGGCATTGACACAGTGGGCACAGGAATTCCTAGCACAGTTGAAGAGCTAGCAATCCTGACACTGAGTCACTCCACCTCTCTCCTCCTCCTCCTCCTCCTCCTCCCTCCCCTTCTCTCCTCTCTCCCTGGCCTGTCTGTTAATTAACCTCTCCAGGTCAGGGTCACCAGACATTCTCTCTTCTGGAAGTTTATGGCAACCTTTCTTTCTACTGTCTTCTGCTTTCCCACTTCCCTCTTCGCCTCTGCACAGCACCCATCCCCAACTCTAACCCCAAACCCCATCTCTGGGGCTCAGCTGGTACCCCAGATGCTACCTTACTTCTTCTCTTCTGCAGAGCCACTGGTGTGAGAGGGCTTTTTATTAATAATAATAATTGTAGTATTTGTCCCAGGCACTATACTAAGCGCTGGGGTGGATACGAGTGAATCGGGTTGGTCCCACGTGGAGCCCAAGGTCTCGATCCCTATTTTACAGATGAGGTAACTGAGGCCCAGGGACTTAAAGTGTCCTGCCCAAGGCCACATGGCAGTCAAGTAAGTGCTCAATAAATACGACTGAATGAAAGTGGTAGAGCTGGGATTAGAACCCAGGTTCTTCTGACTCCAAGGCCTGTGGTCCATCATGCTGATTCTCTGAGAAGCAAAGATGTATATGTTTCTCTGGGAAGCATATATGTTGCCGACTTGTACTTCCCAAGCACTTAGTACAGTGCTCTGCACACAGTAAGCACTCAATAAATACGATTGAATGAACAAATCAATGGGAAAGAGAGATGATAGATGGGAAATGAAGCTAGGGCTCTTCTCCTAGACATTGGATTTGGTGGCATTGCTGGGGTGGGGGGAGGGAGGAGGGCAGAAGAAGGGAGGGAGAGGGGGAACCAGCAGAAGTCCCTTTCTTGTGGAGAGGACGGAGAGTGCCTAGATCACGCGTGGGAGTCAGAAGGACCTGGGTTCTAATCCCACCTCTGCCACTTGACTGTTGTGTGACCTCATTCATTCATTCAATCATATTTATTGAGCACTTACTGTGTGCAGAGCACTGTACTAAGCACTTGGGAAGTACAAGTTGGCAACATATAGAGACGGTCCCTACCCAACAGCGAGCTCACAGTCTAGAAGGGGGTGACAGACAACAAAACAAAACAAAGTCACTTCACTTCTCTGGGCCTCAATTACCTCATCTGTAAAACGGGGATTCAGATTGTGAGCCCCATGTGGAACACAGATTGTGTCCAACCTGATTAACTTGTAGCTACCCCAGCGCTTAGTACAGTGCCTGGCGCATATTAAGCACTTAACAAATACCATAAAAGAAAAAAATGGTGCTCCCAGCAGAGATGGCCTGTGGGGCTTCCAGAAGAGGTAGAGTCGGTCAGGACAGAGGCCCTGAATCACAAGTCGGAGGCAGATGAGGGGCGATGCTGAACGACAAGGAGGGAGAACACTAGCCTTCCCGTCCTCTCCGCATCTTGGAGAGCAGAGGTATCATCATCAATCGTATTTATTGAGCGCTTACTGTGTGCAGAGCACTGTACTAAGGTATGGTCTCACCAAACTCTCCCCGGTCTCTTTTGTCATTTAGGAGCTGTTCTTCCCCAGAGTTGGGCAAGGAAGTCCCAGCAGGGAGTCATCCTTCCATCCCTCCTGCCCATACCTAATTACCTCCTCCCAGCTTCATTAATCACCCCCATTTGTCTAACGATCCGGCACCATTGATTCCCAATATGACAAAAGTTCATTAGAGGGACTGGCCCAAGCTAATCCTCCGCCCCAGAGTCCACTGCCGTCCCACATGAGGGAAACTGGGCCACCCCAAGCAGCCTGCCCCTGGCCCAGCTCCCCTTGGGACCAAGCCAACCTGGACCAACTGGTCCTAATGGGTTCAAGACCCGAGGCATGGGGCTAGGAGAGGAGATGGAGGCTCACAAGCAGTGGCCTAATAAAGCAGCCAACTTGTACTTCCCAAGCGCTTAGTACAGTGCTGTGCACACAGTAGTGCTCAATAAATATGACTGAATGAATGAAAAGCAGCATGGCATAGTGGATAGATCCCCAGCCTGGGAGTCAGAAGGTTATGGCTTCTAATCCCGGCTTCACCACTTGTCTGCTGTGTGACCTTGGGCAAGTCGCTTCACTTCTTTGTGCCTCAGTTACCTCATCTGTAAAATGGGGATTGAGATTGTGAGCCCCGTGTGGGACAGGGACTGTGTCCAACTCAATTTGCCTATATCCACCCCAGCACTTAGTAAAGTGCCTGGTACATAGTTACTGCTTAACAAATACTAAAATGATTATTATTAGTGGATAGAGCACAGGCATGGGAGTCAGAAGGACCTGGGTTCTAATCCTGGTTCTTCCACTTGGCTGCAGGGTGACCTTGGGCAAGTCACTTCCTTCTCTCAGTCTCAGTTCCCTCATCTGTTAGATGGGGATCAAGACTGTGAGCCTCACTGGGACTACGACCTGACTTGCTTGTAATAATAATAATGATAATTGTAGTATTTGTTAAGTGCTTACTATGTTCTATACTTAGTTACTATGTTACTAATTACTATCTTACTATGTTACTATGCTTACTGTGTTGAGAAGCAGTGTGGCTCAGTGGAAAGAGCACGAGCTATGGAGTCAGAGGTCATGGGTTCAAATCCCGGCTCCGCCAATTGTCAGCTGTGCAACTTTGGGCAAGTCACTTAACTTCTCTGGGCCTCAGTTACCTCATCTGTAAAATGGGGGTGAAGACTGTGAGCCCCCCGTGGGACAAGACACTGAGCCCCTTCCTTCCTCTCCCCCTCATCCCCCTCTCCATCCCCCCATCTTACCTCCTTGCCTTCCCCACAGCACATGTATATATGTTTGTACATATTTATTACTCTAGTTATTTATTTATTTTACTTGTACATATCTATTCTATTTATTTTATTTTGTTAGTATGTTTGGTTTTGTTCTCTGTCTCCCCCTTTCAGACTGTGAGCCCACTGTTGGGTAGGGACTGTCTCTATATGTTGCCAACTTGTACTTCCCAATCGCTTAGTCCAGTGCTCTGCACACAGTAAGCGCTCAATAAATATGATTGATTGATTGACAACCTGATCCCCTTGTAACCTCCCCAGTGCTTAGAACAGTGCTTTGTACATAGTAAGCACTTAATAAATGCCATCATCATTATTATTATTATTCTTTGGGGGGAGCCAAGGGTGTTTGCCAGTGAGATATTAGCACCCACCCTTTTCCGAGTGTCGAGTGTGAATATGCCAGGGTGAAGGGTGCCAGTTGCTGGTACCCCCTTAGGAGTCTAATGGCCAGCTCCGCAACCACTTATCTCGACTGGCTAACCCGCCTGCCCAGTTTTCCACAAGGGTTGCCTCCTCAGACTCTTATCTAGGCCAGGCTGGGAGCTGGAGAGTGCCCAACTGAGGCAGGGGGGAGGCTCAGACTTGCTGTCCCCCCAGCCTCACCCCACCCACATCTGCCCACATGTCTGTGGCACTGCTGGCTGTACCCGCCCGCCCTTAGTGCCGATGTTCTCCGGTACCTAATGGGCCAATTTTTTAGTATTACAGAGATTTGGCCAATTTGGCGGTACAGACAAGAAAGGAGAGTGAGCAAGCTGTCGCAGGGGCTGGGGAAGGGGAGGAAATAAAAAGAGGGAAAAAAAAGGGAGAAGGGGAAAATAGAGGAAGGGAATGGGAAGAAGGAACAGAGGTCTGGGAGCCAATGGTAGATTCTTCCCGGGAGCTGGGAGCTTAGAAATGGAGTCTTCCCCACCCATAACCTCAATCAATCAATCAATCAATCAATCGTATTTATTGAGCGCTTACTGTGTGCAGAGCACTGTACTAAGCGCTTGGGAAGTACAAGTTGGCAACCTCAGTGAGCTCCCTGCTTCTCCCTCTTCCACCACTGTCCTGCAGGTTTGCTCAGGACCTTGTTCTAGACTGTGAGCCCACTGTTGGGTAGGGACCGTCTCTATATGTTGCCAACTTGTACTTCCCAAGCGCTTAGTACAGTGCTCTGCACACAGTAAGCGCTCAATAAATACGATTGATTGATTGACCAGTGTAAGCTCCCTTCTAGACTGTAAGCTTGCTGTGGGCAGGTCTACCAACTCTGTTGTAGCACACTCTCCCAAGTGCTTAGTATAGTGCTCTGCACACAGCTAGTGCTCCATAAATACGATTATTAATTGGTTGATTGTAGAATAATAATAATGGCATTTATTAAGCACTTACTATGTGCAAAGCACTGTTCTAAGCACTGGGGAGGTTACAAGGTGATCAGGTTGTCCCACGGGGGGCTCACAATCTTAATCCCCATTTAACAGATGAGGTAACTGAGGCCCAGAGAAGTTAAATGACTTGCCCAAAGTCACACAGCTGACAGTTGGAGGAGCCAGGATTTGAACCCCTGACCTCTGACTCCAAAGCCCGGGCTCTTTCCACTGAGCCACACCGCTTCCCCGATGCAACCCTGCTTCAAGCTCTGGGAATAGTTAAAGAGCCGGTAGCCCCAGGCCCTGACTTCACCTCTTTTCCCTTGGCCCCAGGTCGGACCCCCTCCCCAAACCCTCTCCCCCACCCCCCTCCCACCCTCACCCCACTTCTACCCCGTGTCTCACCTGCACCAGGCCCCAGCTGACCAGCACTGACACCCAAGGGTTGCCACTGCAAGATGTCCTCTTGACCGGAGCTAGAATTTTCCCTGCATATTAGGACAGAATTAGAGGCCTGAGCCCCGCTCCAGACACCATCCCCACACCCCCTCCCGAGCATAAACACCAAACAAATACCATTATTATGATTATTGTATAATTAATAATAACAACAGCATCTGTAAGTGCTTACAATGTGTCAGGCACTGTAGTAAGCACTGGGGTGGAGCCAAGCAAATCGGGTTGGACACAGTCTCTGTCCCACGTGGGGCTCCCCGTCTCAATCCCCATTTTACAGATGAGGTCACTGAGGCCCACAGAATAATAATAATGACAATGTTGGTGTTTGTTAAGTGCTTACTATGTGCCAAACACTGTTCTAAGTGCTGGGGAGATCACAAGGTGATCAGGTTGTCCCACAGAGGGCTTACAGTCTTAATCTCCATTTTACAGATGAGGTCACTGAGGCCCAGAGAAGTGAAGTGGCTTGCCCAAGGTCACACAGCAGACAAGTGGTGGAGCCAGGATATATATATATAGCATACACAGACAGACTCCAGAGGCTGCCAGATGGCAATGTTAATCCCCTCCTGCCTCCTCCTCCTCCTCCCTACTCCCCCAACTCCATCTCTCAGCACTTGGTCCCCGCCATTCCTGGTAGGGAACAGAATTACTGACCACAGTGGAAGCCACATCCACACTTAGTCGCTGAAAGCGACGGGCAGAGCTGAGTCGGAAGGCGGGAATCCTGTCTTTTGGCCACAACTGTCCTCTAGACTGTTCCTGTGTTGGCAGGAATCTGCCTGTTTGTTGTTATATTGTACTCTCCTAAGCGCTTAGTACAGTGCTTTGCACAGAGTAAGCACTCAATAAATATGACTGAATGAATGAATTGTCCCTCTCTTGAAAAGCTCTCCTGGCCCGAAGGTTGGGGCAACCCCCATTTCTGTTGGTTTGATTGAGCAATCAGAGGCATTCATTCATTCAATCATTCATTCATTCAATCGTATTTATTGAGCGCTTACTGAGTGCAGAGCACTGTACTAAGCGCTTGCGAAGTACAATTCGGCAACAGATAGAGACAATCCCTTCCCAACAACAGGCTCACAGTCTAGAAGATAGGCAAAGGGCATTTCCTGAGAGGGTTGGAAGTTGGAGGAAAACGAATGAGATGGAGAACACAATCTGGTAAGGGGAAAAAATCATATTTATTAATAATTATTATTAATAATAATAATGGTATTTATTAAGTGCTTACTATGTGCCAAGCACTGTTCTAGGCACTAGAGTAGATACAAAGTAATCAGTTTGGACACAGTCCCTATCCCACAAGGGGCACACAGTCTTAATCCCCATTTTACAGATGAGGTAACTGAGGCACAGAGAAATGAAGTGACTTGTCCAAGGTCACACAGCAGACCAGTGGCGGAGCTGGGATTAGAGCCCACGTACTCCGACTCCCTAGCTCGTGCTCTTGATACTAGGCCTGAAGAAGTGCTGCTTCTCTGATCACTTACTGTGTGCAGAGCACTGTACTAAGCGCTTGGGAGAGTACAAAACAAGAGTAAATGTACACATTCCCTGCCCCCAGGGCAGAGCACTGTATTTAGCAGTTGCGAAGGAATTGGTACTCACAATCCCTGTTTGAGAAGCACTGTACTAAATGCTTCAGTCTAGTGGATGTGGTTGGGGTCTTGGGACTCGGGGTGCTGTCCTCTGGCTAGGGGGTGAGGAGGGGCGGTCGCTCCCACCGTGGTCGTCGGCAGACCAGGCCGGGTTTTGGCAGGAACTGCTGTCTGGTGGTCACACCTCCTCCCGCGAGGGTCCCTGGGCAGGGCTAGTGGGTGAACCTTCAGCGCCCTGACTGATGCTCGCCAGCCCCAAGAGGGCCCAAACCGGGAGGGGAGGATCGGCTGGCCGCCACTGGGCCACAGCCTGGGCAGACTGTGCCATCTGGGCCAGCGGCGGGAGCTGGCAAGGAGCCCCAGGACAGCTGCGCCCCCGGGCCCGCCCGCTCCTCCCGCAGCCCCACCGAGGTCCGGGGACCGGCAAGCCACCAGGCAAAGGAGGAGCGGTGGGAAGGGGGGGAGTGGGGAGGTGGGGGACGGGCGGGGGCCTCGGTGCATTAAGCCACAAGAAAGCGCAATATTTCATCGTCGGCAATCGCGGCGAAGACATCAACTACTTGGGGAGAGCAGCCTTAAAAGCCTTTTGATTTTATTTCTTCCTCTTCGCATTTTTTTCCCCTTTCCCCGCCAATGTCCTTGAACATGCCTCCCCGTCCTCCGCCCCTACAGTCGGGTGGCCTTGTATCTACCCTGGCACTTAGAACAGTGCTTGGCACAGAGCAAGCGTTTAACAAATACCATTATCGTCATCACTGGGGTGATCTCCAGGGGCTCCCGAACCCGGGGGGGCAGGTGCCTGGTGGAGGATGCCCTCCCCTCTGCTCCCAGGGAAGGGGACCCCAGGAGCTTGACTGGGCCTGCTTCCGAAGGGCGAGGATGCGTGTCCTCTAGACTGTTGCCAATTTGTACTTCCCAAGCACTTAGTACAGTGCTCTGCACATAGTAAGCGCTCAATAAATACGATTGATGATGATGATGATGTAAGCTCATTGTGGGCAGGGGATGTGTCTATAATAATAATAATTTTGGTATTTGTTAAGTGCTAACTATGTGCAAAGCACTGTTCCAAGCACTGGGGGGGATACAAGGTGATCAGGTTCTCCCATGTGGGGCTCACAATCTTAATCCCCATTTTACAGATGAGGTAACTGCGGCACAGAGAAGTTAAGTGACTTGCCCAAAGTCACACAGCTGACAAGTGGCAGAGCCGGGATTTGAACCCATGACCTCTGACTCCTATCATTTTAGTGTACTCTCCCAAGCACTTAGTACAGTGCTTCTCAAACAATAAGCGCCCAATAAATACACTTGAATGAATGAATGGAGTGTCACTTAGCTGGACACACAGCCGGGGTCTTTGGTTTGAATCCAGGGGTCAGGAGGCCGGTGACCCCGTGGGGGAGAGAAAAACGTCAGGGTCATCCACCACCCAGAAAGGGCTCTTCCTCCCTTCCCTCTAAACCAAACCAGGAAAGGAAAGAAGGGATGGGTGTTCGGGAAACGACTCCCTACTCCTTGAGGGCAAAGATCATGGTTACCAATAACATTGTTCTTCCCCAAGAGCTTAGCCCAGGACTCAGCACACAGTAAGTGCTCAGTAAATACCGCAGATTGGTTGATTGATTGGTTGCCCCTTGTAGTGGGACGGAGAAGTTAGGAGTTGTTCTCCCAGCAACACTTGGAAGGCCCTGCCCTGCCCAGCCCGTCCAGAGAGAGAGGAAGGGATCGGGAATGGAGTCGGTTAAATCGCCTTCCCTCTCCGAGTTCCAGCGTCTGCTCTTTATAGCCACTGCCGCCGATGCCGCCCTAAATGGCGGAGTAATGGGCTAACCAAACACGGCCTGCAGAGTGACACAAATGCACACACTCACTCACATACACACCCTCTCAGGGACACATGCAAACTGCACCAAGCCTGCAGAGTGCTCCCAAGCACGCACACCCACACATACACACACACACACACACACAAACACACCCTCTCAGGGATGCATACAAACTGCGCACAGCCTGCAGAGTGCTACACACACACACACACACACTCTCTCTCTCTCTCTCCCTGTCAGTGACACATACAAACCGTAAACGGCCTGCAGAGTGCTCCCAGACACTCTCCTCCACCCCACAACACACACACACACTCTCTCTGTCATACACACACCCCCTCTCAGGGATACATACAAGTCGCACACAGCCCGCAGAGTGCTCCCCAGACACACACACACACGCACACTCTCACACGCACACTCGCATACACCCTCTCAGGGACACATACAGTATTCAGAAGTACAAAGCGACAGACACAAAGACACCAAGGTAATATGGGGAAAAACGCCATCGTAAACACAGGTGCATGTCCATGCAAACAACATGCACATGCCTAGGCAGACGTATGAAGATAGATACACAGCGACACGGGGTAGCAACCAGACCGATACCCAGACACACCTAGCAGACACAAAGCGACACCGACATAGGGATACACGCAAACACCCGTAGAGAGGCACAGTAATAGAAAGCAGAAAGAGGCACTCATAAACGGAGGCAGCCAGGTATTACCAATTTCAGTAGAAAGGGCCTGACATCAGAAAGGGAGACATGACATCATTAACCGGCCAGAAGAGATTACCCACCAGAAAGTATCTCCCGCTCCCCACCACGATCGTCTTTCCTTCCATCTCATCCCCCTCCACCCGGCCTGAACTAGGCTTCTCTTCCATTTCCTTTCCCCTGCAATGGCCTCGTCCTCCCCCATCCCACCTTCCCCCACCACCCCCGTGCCTCATGTCAGACTAATAGGAAGCGACAGGGAATTTCACATCTGTCTTGTCAGGAATTAGTTAATTGAATAAGTCACTCTGCAGCAGAAGCAGTGATCAGTCAACCTGTCCCGGGCAGGGGGAAGGGGGAGTGGGGGGAATAGGGAGAGCCCAGGGCGGGTTGCACAGCTGACCCCTGCCCCTTGGGGACCCACGTTTATCCTCGACCCTGCCCTTGGGCTCCGGCCTTATCCAGCCTTGCTTGTTGGAGGGGCAGAAGTCCCTCTGTCCCTCAGAATCACGGAAAAGGTCAACTGGTTGTGACACTTTTCCTGGCAGCGCCCCTTCGGAGCCTCACTTTTGGGACCCCATTTCTCCTCTCCTTTCCCTCTTCCCGGTTGGAGGGCTGTTCCCACTTTTCCCACTCTCAGGTGGCCCTGACCTGCAGATAAGCCTGGCCAGAAGTGGGAAGCAGCAAGGCCTAATGGATAAAGTACGGAACTGGAAGTCAGAAGCACCTGAACACTAGTCCTGGTTCTGCCACTTGCAGTAATAAATAATAATAACGATGGCATTTGTTAAGCGCTTACTATGTGCAAAGCACTGTTCTAAGCGCTGGGGAGGTTACAAGGTGATCAGGTTGTCCCACAGGGGGCTCACAGTTTTAATCCCCATTTTACAGATGAGGTAACTGAGGCACAGAGAAGTTAAGTGAGTTGCCCAAGGTCACACAGCTGACAGTTAGCAGAGCCGGGATTTGAACCCATGACCTCTGACTCCCAAGCCCATGCTCTTTCCACTGAGCCATGCTGCTTCTCACGCTGCTTGTCTGCTGTGTGTGACCTTGGGCAAATCACTTCTCTGGGCCTCCGTTACCTCATCTGTAAAATGGGGATTAAGATGTGAGCCCCATGCGGGACATGAGAAGCAGCATGGCTCAGTGGAAAGAGCACAGGCTTGGGAGTCAGCGGTCGTGGGTTCTAATCCCAGCTCCCCCACATGTCTGCTGTGTGACCTTGGGCAAGTCACTTAACTTCTCTGAGCTTCAGTTACCTCATCTGTAAAATGGGAATTAAGATTGTGAGCCCCATGTGGGACAACATGATCACCTTGTATCCCCCCCAGCACTTAGAACAATGCTTTGCACATAGTAAGCACTTAACAAATGCCATCATTATTATATGGACTGGGTCCAACTGGACTTGGCTTGTATCTACCCTAGCTCTTAGTACAGTGCTTGGCACAGAGTCAGTGCTTAACAAATACCATAAAAAACAAAAACAAAAAACAAACGAAAACCCAGCAGGGGCTGAAGGAGCCCGGAGAAGGGCGGCCAGACAGGGCTCCACAGGGAGAGCACCTAGAGGAGAGGGAATGGGGTGAGTATGTTGTGGGCAAGGAATGTGTCTGTTTATTGTTATATTGTCCTCTCCCAACCGCTTAGTATAGTGTTCTGCACACAGTAAGCACTCAATACGATCAAATGAATGAACCGGAGGGAGTGTGGAATGGGGGGAGGCGTGTAAATCAGAATCACAAGCAGCTCAGATCTGGGGACTAGGGCTGCCAAGTTTGGGGCTCTTGCTCCTCTCTAAGCCCTGTTCTTAATAATTAATTATGGTATTTGTTAAGTGCTTGCTATGTGCCAGGCCCTGTACTAAGCAATGGGGCAGATACGAGCAAATCGGTCTGGACACAGTCCCCATTTTTAGTGCTGCTGCCCGGCTGGAGAGGGGACACGAAGGCAGCAATTCATGCCAACACTGGGCACTGCCTGGCCCTTCTCCCCAGATTTATAAAGGCCTGACCTCCATAATCCTCACTCATTCAATTGTGTTTATTGAGCACTTCCTGTGTGCAGAGCACTGTACTAAGCGCTTGTGAGAGTACAATACAACAATAAACAGACACGGCCCACAGGGAGCTTACTGTGGCCCGCAATCTCTAAGCAAACGAGCACATGGCTCAGAGGATAGAGCCCAGGCTTGGGAGTAAGAAGGTCATGGGCTCTAATCCTGGCTCTGCCACTTATCTGCTGTGTGAACTTGGGCAAGTCACTCCACTTCTCTGGGCCTCTGTTACCTCATCTGTAAAATGGGGGTGGAGACCAATAATAATAATAATGGTACTTGTTAAGCGCTTACTATGTGCAAAACACTGTTCTAAGCGCTGGGGGGGATACAAGGTGATCAGGTTGTCCCATGTGGGGCTCACAGTCAATCCCCATTTTACAGATGAGGGAACTGAGGCACAGAGAAGTTAAGTGACTTGCCCAAAGTCGCACAGCTGACAATTGGCAGAGCTGGGATTTGAACCCACGACCTCTGACTCCAAAGCCCGGGCTCTTTCCACTGAGCCATGCTGCTTCTCTTTGCCAATTTGCCTGTATCCACCCCAGCGCTTAGTACAGTGCCTGGCACATAGTAAGCACTTAACAAATATTATCATTATGTCCAGGCAGAGAAGGACCACGGCCTAGTGGAAAGAGAGAGAGATGGACAGACTGACCCTGGAGAGCCCGGGGGGAAAGGAACCAGAGAGGGAGAGCCAAGGAGAGACAGGAAGAGACGAAGCCAGAGCGCAGGAGTGAGAGTGGGATCGGGAGAGAGAAACCTCCAGGCTTAAATGGCTCCAACAAATTGCTTGGCAGCGGCTCTTTATTCCCGCTCCGCCTGGGGAATGAGTTCTCGGCGGGAGCCCCCTCCCCCTCCCCGCATCCCCTCCTCTCTCCCACCTTTCCTCCCCCTCCCCCAGCCGGCCTGCCCGCCGCCGTAATGACTTTCCTCTGGGATTAGTTTTATTTTCTTGGCTGCCAGGTGAAGGAGGAGGGGAAGGGAGAAGGACCGCGGAAGCTCCGGTCTTTGCATCCAGAACTGGGGACCAGGGCACAACTGGGGAGGGAAATGTAGAGGGTCTTTGTCCTTAGGAGTTGGGGATGGGTGGGCAGTCACCCAGAGAAGGGGAGGAGGGACACCTGAGTTCTCCCATCGCCCATGCTTTCCCTCCCTCCACCGCCTTGCTTTGTGCTTGTGGTCCTTTAACCCACTGTGGGATTCATTCATTCAATCGTATTTATTGAGCGCTTACTGTGTGCAGAGCACTGTACTAAGCACTTGGGATGAACCAGCCCAGGGCAGGGGGCAAGCGGGGCCTAGTGGAATCAGCATGGCCTAGTGGTAGAGCCCGGGCCTGAGAATCAGAATCAATCAATCAATCAATCGTATTTATTGAGCACTTACTGTGTGCAGAGCACTGTACTAAGCGCTTGGGAAGCACAAGTTGGCAACATAACAGAAGGACTTGGGTTCTAATTCCTGCTCTGCCACTTGTCTGCAGTGTGACCTTGGATGAGTCGCTTCATTTCTCTGGGCTTCAGCACCTAGAAGAGTGCTTGGCACACAGTAAGCGCTTAACAAATGCCATTATTATCATTATTATTATTATTATTATTATTATTATTATTATTGTTATTCAGTTACCTCATCTGGGAAATGGGGTTTGAGACTGGGAGCCCCAAGGAAAGAGGCGAGCTTCAACTATGCCCCCAGGGAGAAAGGGTACAGCCAGGGGTCAGGACAGTGGCACGGGGGAGTCCAAAGGGGAGCCCATGGGGGACACTGACCAAAGAGATCATCCTTGGCGATGGCATACAGAACCCGAGAGGCCCCTATGAGGTTGCTCATTGCAGCCGAGAGGGTGGAGAAGAAAATGCCCAGCGTGATGACAGGAGGCCAGATGCTGATGTCCCTCAGGAATCCGTAATCCTTCTGCAGAAGGATTCTAGGGGGAGAATGGAAAAGGGGATGAGGCATACATTGCTAGGGCAGCGGGCAGCGCAACGGACTAGGGGGCCACCGAGCCACCGAGAGATGGAGGACGGGAGAGGGGAAGGGAGGTGAGGTGGGGGAGGGGGGAGGAATGAGGTGGGTGGGAGGGAGGGAATGAGGTGGGAGGGAAGTGAGGTGAGAGGGAGGGAAGGAGGGAGGGAGGTGAAGTGGGAAGGAGGCGAGGTGGGAGGGAGGTGAGGTGGGTGGGAGGGAATGACCACATGTTTTGTTTTATTGTCTGTCTCCCCCTTCTAGACTGTGAGCCCCTTGTTGGGTAGGGACTGTCTCTATATGTTGCCGACTTGTACTTCCCAAGCACTTAGTCCAGTGCTCTGCACACAGGAAGTGCTCAATAAATATGACTGACTGACTGAATGAATGAATGAATGAAGTGGGAGGGAATGAGGTGGGAGGGAAGTGAGGTGAGAGGGAATGAGGTGGGAGGGAGGGAAGGAGAGAGGGAGGTGGGAAGGATGTGAAGTGAGAGGGAGGGAAGAAAGGAGGAAAGTGGGAGGGAAGTGGGAGGGAGGTGAGATGGGTGGGAGGAAAGTAAGGTGGGAGGGAGGTGAGATGGAAGGGAAATGAGGTGGGTGGGAGGGCAATGAGGTGGGAGGGAGGTGGGGAGGGAGGGAGAGAGGTGAGAGGTAAGTGAGGTGGTAGGGAATGAGGGAGGGAGGTGAAGAGGGAGGAAGTTAGGTGAAGAGGAAGGGAGGGAGGTGGGAAGGAAGTGAGGTGGGAGGGAGGTGAGATGGGGAGGGAGGGAGGCAGAGAAGGAGAGAGAGAGAGAAAGCTGACCCAGGGCAGACCCCCTGCACGTGTGAGTCACGCTTTAGGAAGGATCGGGGTCACCAGGGTCACCGAACTCTGACTTTGAAATATAGGAAAATCCCTCCCAGAGCCTAGAGTATTTGGTCAGCAGCCAAGGGGGGCCAGGGCCCAGCTGCTGAAGGGGGCCACCTGACCTACAAGTGACACCAGACTCTCAACTCTCTCCATGCAAACAGGTAACACACAAACACATCCAGTGATAATAAAACCACATAGCCAGTCCTTCACCCCTTACAGCTCTCCCCTCACCACACACACATACCTTTCCAAGTTGGAAATAATAGTAATAATAATAATTGTGGTATTTGTTAAGCTCTTACTATGTGCCAGGCACTGAATTAAGCTCTGGGGTAGATACGAGCAAATCGGGTTGGACGCAATCCCTGTCCCACATGGGGCTTCCACTCTCAATCCCCATTTTACAGATGAGGTAACTGAGGCACAAAGAAGTCAGTCATTGCATTTATTGAGCATTTACAGTGTGCAGAGCACTGTACTATGCTCTTGGGAGACTACCATATACCACAGAGAAGCAGCGTGGCTCAGTGGAAAAGAGCCCGGGCTTTGGAGTCAGAAGTCATGGGTTCAAATCCCGGCTCTGCCAACTGTCAGCTGTGTGACTTTGGGCAAGTCACTTCACTTTTCTGGGCCTCAGTTCCCTCATCAGGAAAATGGGGATGAAGACTGTGAGCCCCCCGTGGGACAACCTGATCACCTTGTAACCTCCTCAGCGCTTAGAACAGTGCTTTGCACATAGTAATCACTTAATAAATGCCATCGCTATTACCATATAACAGAATTGATAGACAGATTTCCTGACCACAATGAGCTTACAGTCTAAAGGGCCAAACATTCATATAAATGAATTAATTAAGAGGCCCTCAGCCAAGTGCATGATCGATGCAGAGGAGAGGGCAGATTGACTTGCCCAAGGTCACACAGCAGACATGTGGCTGAGCCAGGATTAGAACCCATGTCCTTCTGACCTCCAGGCTTAGGCTCTATCCACTAGGTCATGCTGCTTCTCTAAGCCACGCTGCTTCTCTGCTGTGATAGAGTCAAAAGGTACTTGATACACTGCTTCGCCATGGCTTGAAATGGCGAAGTGCCCTTCCCTGCAGACCTGCAGGGTAGAGCAGAGGAGGGTACCATTCAGGGAAATCTGGTACGAGGTTGGCAAAGAGGTGGCTGGAGGCAGGGGGGTGGGTGTGCAGCAGCAGGAATGACCTCCACATTTCATTCATTCATTCAATTGTATTTATTGAGCGCTTACTAAGCGTTTGGGAAGTTCAAGTCACATCTGGGGGAAGCAGCATGGTGCAGTGGATTAAGCACGGGGCTGGCATTCAGAAGGTCATGGGTTCTAATCTCAGCTCCGCCGCTTGTCTGTGTGTTACTTCACTTCTTCAGCGCTTAGAACAGTGCTTTGTACATAGTAAGCGCTTAACAAATGCCATCATTATTATTATCATTTGGGCCCCAATTACCTCATCTGTAAAAATGGGTTATAGGAGTGTGAGCCCCATGTGGGACAGGGACTGTGTCCAACCTGATTGACTTGTATCTACTCCAGCTCTTAGAACAGTGCTTGACTCATAATGAGCGCTTAACAAATACCATCAGCAGCAGCAGCACCATCAAAGCACAGATGGGAACTGGAGAGAAAAGGCAGTCCTGAACTGGGTTCCACTCTGTTCCATTCTGTACATTTATGCAGAATAATAAAATTACTCTAACAGAAATAGCTCTTTTTTGTGGTGTTTGTTAAGCGCTTATTTTGTGTCAAGCACTGTTCTAAGGTGTATCTATTTGTATCTAGGGTGGATACATATGTTGCTGACTTGTAATAATAATAATAATAATAATAATAACATTTAATAAGCACTTACTCTGTGCAAAGCACGGTTCAAAGTGCTGGGGAGGTTACAAGGCATGGCATTTATTAAGCACTTACTCTGTGCAAAGCACTGTTGGGTAGGGACCGTCTCTATATGTTGCCAGCTTGTACTTCCCAAGCGCTTAGTACAGTGTTCTACACATAGTAAGCGCTCAATAAATACAATTGAATGAATGAATGAATCAGGTTGTCCCACGGGGGGCTCACAGTCTTCATCCCCATTTTACAGATGAGGTAACTGAGGCAGAGAGAAGTTAAGTGACTTGCCCAAAGTCACACAGCTGACAAGTGGTGGAGCTGGGATTTGAACCCATTACCTCTGACTCCAAAGCCCGTGCTCTTTCCACTGAGCCACGCTGCTTCTCTGCTGCTGCCTGTACTTCCCAAGCGCTTGGTACAGTGCTCTGCACACAGTAAGTGCTCAATAAATATGACTGAATGAATGATACAAATTAATCAGGTTCACAAAGGGCTCACAGTCTAAGCAGGAGGGAGAATGGGCATCCCCGCCCCTGGCCATTTTACAGTTGAAGAAACTGAAGCACAGAGAAGTTAAGTGACTTGCCCAAGGTCTTAAAGTAGGCAAGTGGTAGACCCTGGATTAGAACCCAGATCTTCTGACTCTCAGGCCTGTGCTCTTCCCCTTGGGCTATGTACTTAGTTCAGTGCTTGGCACATAATTAGTATTTAACATATATCACAATTATTGTTCCTCTGGGGTGATAATATTGGAGATGCATTAATTATGTATTTGTTGTATTTGTTAAGTGCTTACTATAACTGTGACATTTGTTTAAGTGCTTACTATGTGCCAAGCCCAGTACTGTGCTGGGGTAGTTACAGGAAAGTCAGGTAGGACACAGGCCCCGTCCTTCATTCATTCATTCAATCATATTTATTGAGCGCTTACTGTGTGCAGAGCACTGTACTAAGCGCTTGGGAAGTACAAATTGGCAACATATAGAGATGGTCCCTACACAACAATGGGCTCACAGTTTAGAATGCCTGTCCTATGTGGGGATCACGGTTTAAAAAGGAGGGAGAGCACGTAGTCAAATCCCAGTTTTGCAAATGAGGAAATTATGGCCCAGAGCAGTTAAATGACTTGCTCAAGGTCACAAAAAGGCCCAGTGGTGGAGCTGGGATTAGAATCCTGATTCATTCATTCATTCAATCATATCTATTGAGCACTTACTGTGTGCAGAGCACTGCACTAAGCGCTTGGAAAGAACAATTCAGCAATACCCACACCGGGCTTACAGTCTAGAAGGGGGAAGACAGACATCAAAACAAGTAAAACAGGCATCCATATAAATAAATAGAATTATAGATATGTGCATATATGCATAAATGCTGTGGGGTGAGGAGAGGAGGGAAGAGCAAAAGGGAGCAATTTGAGGTGATGTGGAATGGAGGGGGAGCTGAGGAAAAGGGGGACTTAGTCTGGGAGGGCCTCTTGGAGGAGATGAGCTTTCAGTAGGGCTTTGAAGGGGGGAAGAGTGATGGTTTGGTGGATTTGAGGAGGGAGGGCATTCCAGGTCAGAGGTAGGACGTGGGCCAGGGGTTGAGATGGAGACCCAGTGAGAAGGTTAGCACCGGAGGAGCAGAGTGTGCAGGCTGGGCTGTAGGAGAAGAGAAGGGAGGTGAGGTAAGAAAGGGCAAGGTGATGGAGAGCTTTGAAGCCAATAGAGAGGAATTTTTGTTTGATACGGAGGTTGATAGGCAATCACTGGAGATTTTTGAGGAGGGGGTGCCTCTCAGGCTAACGCTTTTTTCACTAATATTTGGGACCCCAAGAAAGCTGCCCCATTTGCCCTAGTACTCCTGAGGGCCAGAACCCACAGTCTAGGCTCTAGACCAAACCCTTTATCCAGGTCTTATCTTCCATGTCTCTCGGATGGGAAGATGAGTCTCTTGCCCACCTGGTGCCCCTTCCCCTAAGTGGGGCAGGGCTAGGCAATCAGAGGAGGGGAAGAGCTGGGCATCAGATTATTCCCACCAAAGAGTTCTGGCAACCTCACTGACTTCCCTGCCTCCCGTCTCTCCCCGCTCCAGTCCAAACTTCACTCTGCTGCCCGTGTCATTTTTCAACAAAAATGCTCAGCCCAGGCCTCTCCACTCCTCAAGAAACTTCAGTGGTTGCCCATCCACCTCTGCATCGAATAGAAACTCCTTACCCTCAGCTTTAAAGCACTCAGTCAGCTCACCCTCTCTGACCTTACCTACTGATCTCCTACTACAGCCCAGCCGGCACACTCCGCTTCTCTAGCGCCAAATTACTCACTGTGCCCTGATCTCATCTATCGCACCACCGACCCCTTTCCAATCCCTTCCCCCTGGCCTGAAACTCCCTCCTTCTCCACCAGACTACAACTGTCCCCATCTTCAAAGCATTATTAAGTCACATCTCCTCCAAGAGGCCTTCCCGGGTTAAACCCTCTTTTCCCTGGCTCGTTTTCCCTTCTGCATCGTCTATGAACTTGGTTCTGTGACCTTTGGGCGTTTGGTATTTGCTCCACCCGCAACTTCACAGCATTTATAAACCTATCTTTAAATTACACCTTATAAATTGCTTATTTATATTACTATCTGTCTCCTCCTCTAGACTGTAAACTCATTACAAGCTGGAAACGTGTCTGCTAATTCTGTTGCCCGGTACTCTTCCAAGCGCTTAGTACAGTGCTATGTAAGTGCCTAATAACTGCCACTGATTGATTCATTAGACACACCAGAGGAGCTTCAGTTCCAGTGAGCCTCAGAGAAGAAGATGAAGGAGGAGGAGGAGGAGGAGCAGAGAGAGGAGGAGGAGGAGGAGAGTGGGAGTCAAGAGTTTAATTTGCTTGTCTGGCCTGTCAGCCCTGTTAATCTGATCCCACAGGAGCAACAAGAAGGCTTCACTCCTGGTGACAAACGAGGAGGGGGGGCGTCGGTGAAGGAGGCCACCCTGGCCGCTGTCAGGGTGAATAATGGTGGCGCATTAAGATATTAGGCCCTGACAACAATGCTCTCTCTCCCCCGCCCCTAGAGCCAGCTTGAGAAGGAGGGGGAAAGGCAATCCCCAGGGGGGAAATGAAATTATGGGGGAAGGGGCAGAAAGAGAAAACAGGCATGGGGACAGAAACAGAGAAAGGGCCAGGGTTGACAGTCCCCTCACCCCTGCTCCCAGAGACTTGATCACAGAAGTGACCAGGATGGGATGAATGAAGAGGGGAGGGAGGGAGGCGATGGGTAGGGGGTGTTGCCAGCTACACTGGTCTCAGCAATCTCCCCAGTTCTGGCTCCAAAGTCCCTGTGATAATCAGTTTTGAGGTGGGCAGGAAGCCAGCGGGCCCCTGGGCTCCAGCTACCTATGTCTTATCAGAAAGAAATGGAAATGACATTGATGGGCAATTAGCTGGGCTAAGCCCCTGGAAGCATAGAAGACTGCATGATCTGGGGACCGGGAAGTGGAGGGGATGCGGGGGGGGAAATGATCCTGGATTCCCACCTTTGCCAATCCCGCACCAAATCCCGTTTCCAACCCCTCACCATACACAGCACAGGGAAACCTGCTTTTTTCTCCCTCTCAAATCAAGAGTGCTCCCTGAAAACAAAGCCAAGTGGATTTACAAGTGTGCGTCTGTATAACGTGCCCATTTATACCCACAGACACGCATGCCGATACATACACAGACACCGGAACAGAAAGACAGTCAGCCAGCCCCAAGTGGCCCTAAGCCAGTTTACAGGGCATTACGGGTGGTAGGGTAGGAAGTTTCTTCTTCTTAGATCTAAAAATAATAATAATAATGATGGCATTTGTTAAGCACTTACTATGTGCAGAGCACTGTTCTAAGCACTGGGGAGAATACAAGGTGATCAGGTTGTCCCACGTGGGCTCACAGTCTTCATCCCCATTTTACAGATGAGGTAACTGAGGCACAGAGAATCTAAGTGACTTGCCCAAGGTCATACAGCTGACAACTGGTGGAGCTGGGATTTGAACCCATGACATCTGACTCCCAAGCCTGTACTCTTTCCATTATCTTAGCAGCGCTTAGCAGAGCTTAGAACAGTGCTTTGCACATAGTAAGCGCTTAATAAATGTCATTATTATTATTATTATTATTGAGTCACGCTGCTTCTCCCAGCTTTTCCCAGATCTGATGGAGTTGTATCTACCCCAGTGTTCAGAACAGTGCTTAGCACATATTAAGTGCTTAACAAATGCCATATTGATTTTTTTTTTAAAAAAGGCCCTGGGTCATCTTCCCTTGGGGTTTATCCACTCCATCTCAGGTCTTAGGCTTAAGAAGAGACCACCGGCTCAGTCTGCCCGAACCAGGGAATGAAGTTAGTCCCGAAGAGAGGGGTGGTGAGGGGAGTGGTACACACCTGTCACAGGTGCAACTGGCCAGCAGAAGAAGTAGGCTGTAGGTGAGGAAGGTGAGGAAGACTGCCGAGAGCGTCCCCCGGGGGATGGAGACGCCAGGGTTCTTCAGCTCTCCTGGAAGGAAGGTGAAAGACAGAGTCATTCATTCATTCTTACAGTCGTATTTATTGAGCACTTACTGTGTGCAGAGCACCGTACTAAGCGCTTGGGCAAGTACAATATAACAATAAACGGACGTATTCTGTGTCTGGGCCAGTGGGGAGGGGCACTGGGAAGGGCAGTGGAGAGATGCCAGAGATGGGAGGAGTCAGAGGACCGCTCCCTGCTATGTTCCCTCGACCCCCGGCCCACGTCATCCCCCGGGCCTGGAATGCCCTCCCTCTGCCCATCCGCCAAGCTAGCTCTCTTCCTCCCTTCAAGGCCCTACTGAGAACTCACCTCCTCCAGGAGACCTTCCCAGACTGAGCCCCTTCCTTCCTCTCCCCCTCGTCCCCCTCTCCATCCCCCCCATCTTACCTCCTTCCCTTCCCCCACAGCACCTGTATATATGTATATATGTTTGTACCTATTTGTTACTCTATTTATTTATTTATTTTACTTGTACATTTCTATTCTATTTATTTTATATTGTTAGTATGTTTGGTTTTGTTCTCTGTCTCCCCCTTTTAGACTGTGAGCCCACTGTTGGGTAGGGACTGTCTCTATATGTTGCCAACTTGTACTTCCCAAGCGCCTAGTACAGTGCTCTGCACACAGTAAGCGCTCAATGAATACGATTGATGATGCCCGACCACACAGCCCTTTGGGGGAAGACTTGTACCGGTCTTACCTGACATGTTGGCCCCAGCCATGATCCCCGTGCAGCCATTGAAGAGGACGGCGAACACAGAGCTGAAGCTCATAGTGAGGCCCGTGGTGTAGTCCGGACCGTAAGCGGCTGTCAGGGGCAAGGAGGAATAAGGACCGTCTCTTCTCGCCTCACCCCTCACCCTGCCCACCCTCCCACCCTCCAGCCGAGAGAGAGAGGGGTTTGGGGTGAAGAGCAAGGAGGTTCAGGAAGGCTCTGAGATGCCTGTTCTGCCCTCTTGTAGTAATAATAACAGTAATAATGATTGTGGCATTTAATAATAATAATAACAATGGTATTTGTTGAGCACTAATGTGCCAGGCACTGTACTAAGCACTGTACAAGCCATCAAGTTGGACACAGTCCCTGTCTCACGTGGGGCTCACAGTCTTGATCCCCATTTTACAGACGAGGTAACTGAGCACAGAGAAGTGAAGCGGCTTGCCCACGGTCACACAGCAGACAAGAGAAGCAGCGTGGCTCGGTGGGAAAAGCACGGGCTTCGGAGTCAGAGGTCATGGGTTCAAATCCCGGCTCCACCACTTGTCAACTGTGTGACTTTGGGCAAGTCACTTAACTTCTCTGGGCCTAAGTTCCCTCATCTGTAAAATGGGGATGAAGACTGTGAGCCCCACGTGGGACAACCTGATCACCTTGTAAATTCCCCAGCGCTTAGAACAGTGCTCTGCACATAGTAAGCGCTTAATAAATGCCATTATTATTATTATTATTATTATTAAGTGGCAGAGCAGGGATTAGACCCCATGACCAGCTGAAACCCAGGCCCATGCTCTAGCCACTAGGCCACGCTGCTTCTCATGATGTGCCCGAGCACCGTGCTAAGCACTTGGCCAGAAAGAAGATAACTGGTTGGGGTTCTCCCAGTCCTGACACCCTCCGGTGAACAGAACAGGCCGGGGCATGGAGAGGAAGGGCACGACGGCTGAAAGACAGAAGAGTAGATGCTCCTCCCTCTCCCTTTCCCGCTCTTGCTCCCTCAGCTAAGCCACCCAACTCTGCCCTTCCTCTCTCCCAGGCTTTCACCTTGCCCCGGCCGGGTAACTCACGATATAGGTTACCCCATAGGGTAACAAGCTTGAAGCCGGTGAAGGATCCGTTGACCGCCAGGGTAGCGTTGCCTTCGGGCACGGAGAGGGGCACGACGGTGGGTCCGCGGGCAAAGAAGCTGACGAGGACTGTGCCCAGGGCCCCCGCCACCACCAGGAAGATAAGAAGGGTGGCCCGGGCATAGAGTTGGGCTCCCAGCAGGCACACTAGCAGGCAGAATAGCAGCAGCACAGAGCCATACAGCAGCTCGTACCAGTAGCTGCGGATCAGGACTTGCACCCCGGTGCCCGGGCCACCTCCTATGGAAGACGGTGGGGAGTGAGGTGTGGGCACTGTAGAAGGGCACCCATCCTCCCTCCTCACCACACAATGCCCCCGAGCATCTCTTTCTTCCCCTTCTCCCATTAGCCCTCTAGGAAGTAGATGATCCGGACCCCGCCGTCCTCTAGCCCCAATCCCATGAGACTCCCGTCTCCCCCATCCCACAGTGGTTGGCGGTTCTGCCAGGCCTGCCACCCTTAGGTGAACAGAGCAGGCTGGGGCATGGAGAGGAGTGGCACTCCCCTCAATGGCTTCCCCTCCAGCTCCCCCCACCATCTGATAGGCTGAAAGCAAGCGCTTAGTACAGTTCTCCCCCTTTTAGACTGTGAGCCCACTGTTGGGTAGGGACTGTCCCTATATGTTGCCAATTTGTACTTCCCAAGCGCTTAGTACAGTGCTCTGCACATAGTAAGTGCTCAATAAATACGATTGATGATGATGATGCTCTGCACATAGTAAGCGCTCAATAAATACGATTGATGATGATGAAAGACAGAAGACAGACAGCAGAGAAAGGTTGGACATGTCTACTGCTGACCTGACCCATCAGTGACTTTGATGATGATGATGATGATGATGATGGCATTTGTTAAGCGCTTACTATGCGCAAAGCACTGTTCTAAGTGCTGGGGGGGGGATACAAGGTGATCAGGTTGTTCCGCGTGGGGCTCACAGTCATCATCCCCATTTTACAGAGGAGGTAACTGAGGCTCTGAGAAGTTAAGCGACTTGCCCAAGGTCACACAGCAGACACGTGGCAGAGTAGGGATTCGAACCCATAACCTCTGATTTCAAAGCCCGTGCTCTTTCCACTGAGTCACGCTGCTTCTCGTAGAAGTGTTTAGTACACGAATCAAGTGTTTAGTACAGTGCTCTGCACACAGTAAGCGCTCAATAAATACGATTGAATGAATGGTACTTCCTGAACTAAGTGCAGAGAACTGTACTAAGCACTTGGGAGAGTATAGAGCATAGGCGTGGGAGTCATAGGTCATGGGTTCTAATCCTGGCTCTGCCACTGGTCAGCCGTGTGACTTTGGGCAAGTCACTTAACTTCTCTGTGCCTCAGTTACCTCACCCATAAAATGGGGATTAAGACTGTTAGCCCCATGTGGAACAACCTGATTACCTTTCATTCATCCATTCAATCGAATTTACTGAGTGCTTACTGTGTGCAGAGCACTGCACTAAGTGCTTGGAAAGTACCCCAGCGTTTAGAACAGTGCTTGGCACATATTAGGAGCTTAACAAATGCCATCATTAATATCCAGCACTTAGAACAGTGCTTGACACATAGTAAGTGCTTAACAAATACCACATTTTTTTTTACAATGCAACAGAAGTGGTGGATCTGTTCCCTGGCCACGACGAGCACAAACATGGGCCTCACAGTCTAAGTAAAAGGGAGTAGTAAAATCTCCATTTTACACAGGGCACAGAGAAGTAAAGTGACTTGCCCAAGATCATAAAGCAGACACGTGGCAGAGTTGGGATTAGAACCCAGGTCCCCTGACTCTCAGGCACATGATCTATCCACTAGGCTAAGCTGCTTCTGTTGAGAAGCAGCGTGGCTCAGTGGAACGAGCCCGGGCTTGGGAGTCCGAGGTCAGGGGTTCTAATCCCGGCTCTGCCACTTTGCTGTGTGACTTTGTGCCTCAGTTACCTCATCTGTAAAATGGGGATGAAGACTGTGATCCCCACACCTTATATCCCCTCAGTGCTTAGAACAGTGCTTCACACTTAGTAAGCACTTAACAAATGCCATCATTATTATTCTGTTCTGGAGAGCCAATTCCTACTGGGTCGTGGGGGTGGAGTTGGGCTTGGGCTAGGGCCAAGGGAAGGCGGCCACCAGATCGAAGCCTGACTGCCCGGTGGTTGCCCAGCATCCAGCTCTTTTGAAGGTGACACTGCCGGTTGCTAAGGCAATCGCTCCAATGTCACCCACGGGAGACAGTGACATCAAGTGGGGAGCGCTCCCTAGGTGCCCGGGAGACTAGCGTCATCAGAGAGAAAGTCTCAGGGACCAAATCCAAAACCCCTCCTGGGGAGAGAGAAAGAGCCTCCCCAGTGGGCTCATGGGTTTGGGGTGAAAGCAGCCCTGGAGGGAAATAATGATAATAATAATAATAATAATAATAATAATAATAATAATAATAATGATAATGGTATTTGTGAGTGCTTACTATGTGACAGGCACTGTTCTAAGCACTGAGGTAAATACAAGCTAGTTGGGTTGGACGCAGTCCCTGTCCCACATGGGGCTCACAGTCTTAATCCCCATTCTACAGATGAGGGAACTGAGGCCCAGAGAAGTGAAGTGACTTGCCCAAGGTCACACAGCAAAGATACAAGCATATCGGGTTGGACACAGTTCCTGTTCCTAAATGGGGCTCAGGGGTCTCAATCCCCATTTTAGGGATGAAGGAACTGAGGCCCAGAGAAGTTAAGTGAGTTGCCCAAGTTCACACAGTAGACAAGTGGCGGAGCCGGGATTTGAACCTATGCGTTTCTGATTCCCAGGCCCATGTTCTATCCATTTATCCATGCTGCTTCTACAGTCCAGGCCCAGGGGAGCCTGAGACCTACTCCCCCGCCCCCGCAAAAGCCACGGAGTCGGGAGTGGGTTCTCCGGCGAGACTGGAGCCGAGTCGGCTGAGCAGGCCTGAGTCCTTGGACCGCGGGAAAGGAGCCAAACCGTGTAACCTCAGCTGCGGCCGTGGTTCTGAAACAAGACGGATGGGCTTCCAGCTCAAATCTGACAGCAACCGGGCGGCTCATGGTCTTTCCCTTCCTCCCCAGCTCCCCCACGGGCCGCCGGGCCCCGCACCGGGAAACCCTTCGTGGCCCCCGTCCCACTCTCTGCTACACTGAGACTGCTCATCAGTGTAACATATAATGTAAAATTATATCTGCAATTTTATTTATTTGTATTGACGTCTGTTTACTTGTATTGATGTCTGTCTCCCCCGACCCCCAGACTGTGAGCTCACTGTGGGCAGGGATTGCCTCTCTTTATTGCTGTATGGTACTTTCTCAAGCGCTTAGTACGGTACTCTGCACTCAGTAAGTGCTCAATAAATATGACTGACTGACTGAATGAATGCTCCTCGGCCCTGCGGGCCCTGGTCTTTTCCGACTCCCATTGCTGCTGTCTCCCCTGGAGGATAGGGAGGGGACTCGGTCGAAGGCAAGAAGGCTTTGGGAGAGAAGTGCAAGTGTTCAGAAATAATAATGATGGTGATGATGATGGTATTTGTTAAGTGCTTACTATGTGCCGAGCACTGTTCTAAGCGCTGGGGTAGATCCAAGGTAATCAGGTTGTCTGATGTGGTGCTCACAGTCTTCATCCCCATTTTACAGATAAGGTAACTGAGGCACGGAGAAGTGAAGTGACTTGCCCAAGGTAACGCAGCAGAAGCAGAGATGCAGGTGCAGAGACAGAGACACGACCACTGAGAGTCATGATGGCCAAGACAGAGAGAGAGAGAGCACCGGGGGGGCATCGGAAAGGCCAGAATAAGCCAGAAGTGATCATTCTATCTCCCACCCGACCCCCTCTACCTTCCTCTACCTCCCATCCCCTCCCTCTCTTTCCTTCCCTCCCCCACAGCCGCATGTTTCAAGTCCTTCGAAGCTGAACTATTTTCTGAGCCATTTCACTAAACAGTAGAGAAAGGGCTGGGCCTCCGGGAGCCAAGGAGGGTCAGAGTGGGGGTGGGACGGCCGGGTGTGGGGAGGGGGCTCACCGGGGGGTCTTCCAAATACATCCACGATGGCTTCCACCAGCCCCAGCACGTACAGAGCGCAGCCGCCCCCGTTGGCCAAGAAGAAGAAGAGCCCGACACTGGCCCCGAACTCAGGGCCCAGGGCCCGGCTAATCATGTCTGGGGAAGAGTCAGGAAGAGTTGCAACTCCAGCCAAGCCGGGTTCTTTCTCCCTCTCTCCCCTCCCCGCAACCGAACCCAGGGCAGGATAATAATAATAGCAATAATGATGGAATTTGTTAATTTTGTTCTAAGCGCTGGGGTAGATACAAGGTAATTAGGTTGTCCTCCGAGGGGCTTGCAGTCTTAATCCCCATTTTCCAGACGAGGGAACTGAGGCACAGAGAAGTGAAGTGACTTGCCCGAGGTCACACAGCTGACAAGTTGCGGAGCCGGGATTAGAACCCACATCCTCTAACTCCCAAGCCTATGCTCTTGCCACTAGGCCATGCTGCTTCTCCGGGGCCACAGACCCCCTCCCCACTGCTCCCAGCAGCCAGGATTTCCCACTAGCCTCCCCAATCCCTTCACCAGCTCCAGACACGTGGCGGGTCGGCCTCCAAGGGCCTCTGCCACCTCCTCCCTGAAGCCCTCCTGCATACCACCCTCTGCAAGCTCCTTGCCCCAGGGTGGGACCACCATGGGCGGTGCAGCCCTCAGGCCTAGGCCGGTCTCCTCCCTTCCCCATTCATCACGAGCAGTCCGAGGAGTGGAGGGGCATTTTCTAGGGTGGTTTCATCTAGGGGGAGGACAGTGAGGTCGTTATTTTACATGGTACTCGTCTAAGTGCTTACTATGTGCCAGGCACTGTACTGATGACACCCCCAGTGGCCATGGCACCCCTGCCATGAGAGACAGAAGCTCCCGTGGAGCCTCCCGGCAGGATGAACATCCGGAATGGAGGTGGGCAAGGATCCACCCATGGGCCTGGGGCCCTGGAAGAGGAGGAAGAGGAGAAGGAGGAGGAGGAGGGTGGGACCTCTCCCCGGCCCTGCTGAGAAGGGGGTCCATCCAAAGGGCAGAGGAGGAAGGGAGGGTGAACGCTCCTCTCTCCATCCTCAGCTTCCCAGCCCTGTTTAGCAGCCCAGACACGGACCCGGAATGGATTCCCATTACAGTCACGGAGAGAAACAATCAGCTAATGGGCCCTGCGATCCTCCTCGCCTCTCTCCCTCTCCCTCCTCCTCTCTTCCCCTTCTCTTTCCCGTTCTCTCCTCCTCTCTCCCCCCCTTCTGCCCCCCCCTCCTTTTGCCCTCCCTTTCCACTCCCTCCTTCCGCCTCTGCACCCTATCCAGACTTTGGGCAAGTCACCTAACTTCTCTGGGCCTTGGTTACTTCGTCTGTAAAACGGGGATGAAGACTGTGAGCCCCAGGTGGGACAACCTGATTACCCAGTGTATATATATAAATAAAACTTATTAAGCGCTTACTATGCGCAAAAGCACCGTTCTAAGCACTGGGGGGATACAAGGTGATCTGGTTGTCCCACGTGGGGCTCACAGTCTTAATCCCCAGTTTCCAGATGAGGTAACTGAGGCCCAGAGAAGTGAAGTGACTTGGCCAAAGTCACACAGCTGACAAGCGGCGGAGCTGGGATTTGAACCCACGACCTCTGACTTCAAAGCCCGGGCTCTTTCCACTGAGCCACGCTGCTTCTCTAGTGCTTAGAACCCTAGTGCTTAGAACAGTGCTCGGCACATAGTAAGTGCTTAACAAATACCATCATTCTTCTTCTTATTATTATGCCAGTGCGTGGCTCATGGGGGGATGGATGGGGGACCTGGAGACGAGCCCGACAGCTGGGGGATGGATGGATAGATGGATGGATGGATGGATGGATGGATGGAGGCCTCGGAGATCTGGGTGGGAGGGTGGACACGGGAGAGTGAGGACAAGGATACAGTAGGCGCCTCCTGCATCGAGCGCGCCGTTGGTGGAGATGGCACAGACGGAGAGCACGGTGAAGCCGATGATCAGGAAGGCCAGAGTCAGCATGCCCAGGGCTTCGCACAGCCCGGCCTGGCCCAGGACGAAGCCTGTGGGTACGGAGAGCCGGGGGCAGAGAGAGGGGAGAAGAAAGAAAATGATATTTGTTCATTCATTCATTCAATCGTATTTATAGAGTGCTTACTGTGTGCAGAGCACTGTACTAAACACTCGGGAAGTACAATATAGCCATAAAGAGAGACAATCCCACAGATAGAATTACAGATTTATACATATATACATGAGTGATAAATGTTCTCTATGTACCAAGCACTGCTCTAAGCGCTGGAGTAGATACAAGGTCTGTTTATTGATATCGATGCCTGTTTACTTGTACTGATGTCTGTCTTCTCCCCTCTAGACTGTGGGCCCGTTGTGGGCAGGTATTGTCTCTCTTTGTTGCCGTATTGCACTTTCCAAGTGCTTAGTACAGTGCTCTGCACACAGTAAGCACTCAATAAGTGCTTGGAGCTGCTTGGAATGAAGCTACTTGGAGAAGCAGCGTGGCTCAGTGGAAAGAGCCTGGGCTTTGGAGTCAGAGGTCATGGGTTCAAATCCTGACTCCGCCACATGTCTGCTGTGTGACCTTAGGCAAGTCACTTAACTTCTCTAAGCCTCAGTCACCTCATCTGTAAAATGGGGATTAAGACTGTGAGCCCCACATGAGACAACCTGATCACCTTGTATCCCCCCCAGCGCTTAGAACAGGGCTTGTGCACATAGTAAGTGCTTAATAAATGCCATCATTATTATTATTATTAAATACAGCCGAATGAATGAATGAATGAAATGTGGTCCCAGTGGGACTCACAGTCTTCTTCATCCCCATTTTACAGATAAGGTAACCGAGGCACAGAGAAGCTTAGTGACGGGAAGTTAATGTTGCTCAGAACCAGGGTCTCGATGGGCACGGAGACAAACTTGACCCCGCCTGCCTTGTGTGGCTCAGAGGAAAGAGCCTGGGCTTGGGAGTCAGAAGTCATGGGTTCTAATCCCAGCTCTGCCACTTGTCAGCTGTGTGACTTTGGGCAAGTCACTTCACTTCTCTGTGCCTCAGTTCCCTCATCTGGAAAATGGGGATTAAGACTGTGAGCCCCATGTGGGACAACCTGATAACCTTGTATCCCCGCAGCACTTAGAACAGTGCTTGGCACATAGTAAGCGCTTAACAAATGCCATCATCATTATTATTATTATAAAGGCGGATATCAATAGCCGGTGGCTGCTTTTGATTTCGGGCAGCTGATCTTCAGAGAGTTTGGGCGAATCGAGGGGACTTTCAGGGGAAGGAGAGGAATCTGGAAGGGGTATAGCAGAACTTGTACTTCCCAAGCGCTTAGTACAGTGTTCTGCACACAGTAGGCGCTCAATAAATACAACTGAATGAATGAATGGTGGGCTTTTAACCAGTAGCGTGTCTTTTTTGAGGTGCATTTCATTCGTTCATTCATTCAATCGTATTTATTGAGCACTTACTGTGTGCAGAGCACTGTATTAAGCCCTTGGGAAGTACAAGTTGTCAACATATAGAGACGGTCCCTACCCAACAGCGGACTCACAGTCTAGAAGGGGGAGACAGAGAACAAAACAAAACATATTAACAAAATTAAATAAATAGAATAAATACGTACAAATAAAATAACTAAATAGAGTAATAAATACGTACAAACATATATACATATATACAGGTGCTGTGGGGAAGGGAAGGAGGTAAGGCGGGGGGGAAGAGGAAGTGGGAGGAGGGGGAGAGGAGGAGAGGGGGAGAGGTGTAGAGGTGCCCGGATTTTTCCTACCATCATTTTAGGGAATCCTGCTTTCAAAATCCAATTGCCTTCCAAATGCCAAATGAGGCAGCTAGATGACTAATAGACACCCAGCAGATGCTAGAAGAACGGCTGGATTGACCGACCGAATTTCCCATTACAGCTAGTGGCTTTCTTTTGAAAACGAAGTTATTGGAGAGTTCTGTTGAGCTGGAGGGGGGACTATGTGAAGGATTCCCACATGGAGTTTGGCCAAAACTTCTGTTTTTGCGAGGTGGGTTACGGGGGTTAATTCCTGCCCCCTCTCCCTCCAGCCAGCTCTCCAGCACAGACTGGAAGCGAGTCGGCCCACCCTCTCCCTGCGGCAGGGAGCGAGAAACCCAAGGTATTTGTTGAACGCTTTCCGGGTGCAGAGCCCTGTACTAAGCACTTGGGAAAGTACAATACACTAGAGTTGGTAGTCTGGATTCCCTGCCCCCAAGAAACTTAGATCTAGTGGAGAATCATAATTGCGGTATTTAAGTGCTTATGTGCCAAGGTTGCCAAGCACTGTTCTAAGCGTTGGATAGATACAAGGTAAATCAGCTTGGACACAGTCCCTGTCCCACATGAGGCTCACGCTCTTAATTCCCATTTTATAGGTGAGGTGACTGAGGCACAGAGAAATAAAGTGACTTGCCCAAGGTCATAGAGCGGACAAGTGGTGGAGTCAGGATTAGAACACAAGACGCCTGGAGGATAGATGACGATAGATCCCCATCACCCCTGCTCCCTCCCTCTGCTCTACCCGCTTCCCTGCCCCACAGTACTTGTGTATATTTGTATGTATTTATCACAGTATTTATTTTATTAATCATCCATTCATTCAATTGTATTTATTGAGTGCTTACTGTGTGCAGAGCACTTTATTAAGCATTTGGGAAGTACAAGTTGACAACATATAGAGACGGTCCCTACCCAACAACGGGCTCACAGTCTAGAAGGGACTGTGTGTATATGATGTGTATATAGCTATAATTCTATTTATCTATTTTGACGGTATTGACACCTGTCTACTTGTTTTATTCTGTTATCCGTCTCCCCCATCTAGACTGTGAGCCCGTTGTTGGGTAGGGATTGTCTCTGTTGCCGAATTGTACTTTCCAAGTGCTTAGCACACAGTAAACGCTCAATAAATATGAATGGCGGGGACCATCTCTATATGTTGCCAACTTGTACTTCCCAAGCGCCTAGTCCAGTGCTCTGCACACAGTAAGCGCTCAATCAATACGATTGAATGAATGAATGAATGAATGACTTCCAAGCCCGTGCTCGTTAAAATAGAGCACAGAGAAAACCAGAATCACTGATGGCATTAAGAGAACCCAAAAGTTGCCCTAGTGCCATTTGGGCTGGGGCAGCATTGAGCAAGAAATCCTGGTCAGCCTGGGTTGGGGGATGCTCTGGGAGCTCAGCGGTCACTAAAAGGCAATGTGTCTTCACTTTCGGGGCGAAGAATCAATCAATTGAGCGTATTTATTGAGCTCCTACAATGCGCAGAGCACCGTCCCGAGAGCTTGGAAAAAGTACGATGCAACAGAATTAGCAGATAGGTTCCCTGTCCATAACGGGCTTACAGGCTAAAGAAGGAGACAGACAGTAATATGAATAAATAATTTATAACATATAATTAAAGTGTAGGCAGGGACTCCCTATCCTCGGGCCTCAGAATAATAATAATGCTATTAGTACTATTATTATTGGAGCTTGTTCAGCTCTATGTGTCAAGCACAGTACGAATAATAATGGTATTTGTTATTAATAATAATGATAATGGTATTTGTTAAGCGCTTACTATGTGCCAAGCACTGTTCTAAGCACTGAGGTAGATACAGGGTAATCAGGTTGTCCCACGTGGGTTTCACAGTCTTAATCCCCATTGTACACATGAGGTCATTGAGGCACAGAGAAGTGCAGTGGCTTGCCCAAGGTCACACAGCAGACAAGTCATGGAGCTGGGATTAGAACCCACGTCCTCTGACTCCCCAGCCCGTGCTCTTTCCACTAAGCCACCCTGCTCTAAAATGGGAATTCATTCATTCATTCAATCGTATTTATTGAGCGCTTACTGTGTGCAGAGCACTGTACTAAGCGCTTGGGAAGTACAAGTTGGCAACATATAGAGACGGTCCCTGCCCAACAGTGGGCTCACAGTCTAGAAGGGGGAGACAGACAACAAAACAAAACATGTGGTCAGGTGTCAAGTCATCAGAATAAAAGAAGTAAAGCTAGAAGTACATCACTGACAAAATAAATAGTAAATATGTACAAGTAAAATAAATAGAATAATAAATCTGTACAAATATATATACAGGTGCTGTGGGGAGGGGAAGGAGGTAGGGCGGGGGGGGACGGGGACGGGGAGAGGAAAAAGGGGGCTCAGTCCGGGAAGGCCTCCTGGAGGAGGTGAGCTCTCAGTAGGGCTTTGAAGGGAGGAAGAGAACTAGCTTGGCAGATGCGCGGAGGGAGGGCATTCCAGGCCAGGGGGAGGACGTGGGCCGGGGGTCGACGGCAGGACAGGCGAGAACGAGCCCCAGTGAGGAGGTTAGTGGTGGCAGAGGAGCCGGAGGGTGTGGGCTGGGATGGAGAAGGAGAGAAGAGAGGTGAGGTAGGAGGGGGCGAGCGGATGGACAGCCTTGAAGCCCAGAGTGAGGAGCTTTTGCTTGATGTGTAGGTTGACTAGTAGCTGCTGGAGATTTTCGAGGAGGGGAGTAACATGCCCAGAGTGTTTCTGCACGAAGATGATCCGGGCAGCAGTGTGAAGTATAGACTGAAGTGGGGAGAGGCAGGAGGATGGGAGATCTGAGAGGAGGCTGATGCAGTAATCCAGTCGGGATAGGATGAGGAATTGAACCAGCAAGGTAGCGGTTTGGATGGAGAGGAAAGGGTGGATCTTGGCAATGTTGCGGAGCTGAGACCGGCAGGATTTGGTGATGGATTGGATGTGAGGGGTGAACGAGAGGGCAGAGTTGAGGATGACACCAAGTTTGTGGGCTTGTGAGATGGGAAGGATGGTAGTGCCATCTACAGTGATGGGAAAGTCAGGGAGAGGGCAGGGTTTGGGAGGGAAGACAAGGAGTTCAGTCTTGGACATATTGAGTTTTAGATGGCGGGCAGACATCCAGATGGAGATGTCCTGAAGGCAGGAGACATGAGCTTGAAGGGAGGGAGAGAGAACAGGGGCAGAGATGTAGATTTGGGTGTCATCAGCATAGAAATGATAGTTGAAGCCGTGGGAGCGAATGAGTTCAAGGGAGTGAGTGTAGATAGAGAACAGAAGGGGACCAAGAACTGACCCTTGAGGAATTCTGTAAAATGGGAATTGAGACTGTGAGCCCCAAGAGGGACAGGGACTGTGTTCAACCCGATTTGCTTGTATTCACCCCAGTGCTTAGTACAGTGCTTGGCACACAGTAAGTGCTTAATGAATACCGCAATTATTATTATCATTTCTGGCCTGATGGAGAAGAGGTCAGATTCTCGCCTCCCTCTCTAAGCAGTGCCCCCCCAACCTCACAACACACATAATCACAGACACAATCACACATACACCCACCAAGCGACTCACACACACACACACACACACACACACACACAATAATAATAATAATAATAATAATAATGGCATTTATTAAGCGCTTACTATGTGCAAAGCACTGTTCTAAGCGCTGGGGGGATACAAGGTGATCAGGTTGTCCCATAGGGGGCTCACAGTCTTCATCCCCATTTTACAGATGAGGTAACTGAGGAACAGAGAAGTTAAGTGATTTTGCCCAAAGTCACACAGCTGACAAGTGGCGGAACCGGGATTTGAAGCGATGACCTCTGACTCCAAAGCCCGGGCTCTTTCCACTGAGCCACGCTGCTTCCCTAATCACGCAGACACTCACCCATACACACAATCACAGATACATCCACCCCCACATACACCATCACACAGATACACCCACCCACACAACCACACAGACACACCCACACCCACACAAAATCACACAAAGACACCCACCGACACAGCTACACTCAGGTACCCATACACACAACCACAAAGATACATCCACCCCCCACAACGATACACCCACCCCCCACACACAATCACATAGACACCCACCACTCACCCAACACATACAGTCACCCAGATACACCCACCACTCACCCAACACATACAATCACCCCAATACACCCCCCCCCACACAATCACAGATACACCCACCCATGCATACAATCACACAGATACACCCCCCACATAATCATCACATAGATACACCACACACACACACACACAATCACAGATACACCCACACACAACCACACAGATACACCCCCACACACAAACACCCCTACCGCCTTCCTCCACCTCCCCATCTCCTCCACACCTCCCTCTGCCTCTTTCCTCCACCTCCTTCTCCCCCATCTCCTTCCTCCTCTACACCTAGCTCCTTTCTCCCACTTCCTCCTTGCCCCACCTCTGCCTCCCCATCTCCTTTCCATCCATGGAGAAGCAGCGTGGCTCTGTGGAAAGAGCCCGGGCTTTGGAGTCAGAGGTCAGGGGTTCAAATCCCGGCTCCACCAGACTTTGGGCAAGTCACTTAACTTCTTTGAGCCTCAGTTACCTCCTCTGTAAAATGGGGATTAAGACTGTGAGGCCCCCATGGGATAACCTGATCACCTTGTAACCTCCTCAGTGCTTAGAACAGTGTTTGGCACATAGTAAGTGCTTAATAAATGCCATCATTATTATTATTATTATTATTATTTTTATCTGTGCCTCAGTGACCTCTTCTGTCAGATGGGCAATAGGACTGTGAGCCCCCCGTGGGACAACCTGATCACCTTGTAACTTCCCCAGTGCTTAGAACAGTGCTTTGCACATAGTAAGTGCTTAATAAATGCCATCATTATTATTACTATCACACAGTTACACCCCCCACAATCATTCATTCATTCATTCGTATTTATTGAGCGCTTACTGTGTGCAGAGCACTGGACTAAGAGCTTGGGAAGTACAAATCGGCAACATATAGAGACAGTCCCTACCCAAAAACAGGCTCACAGTCTAGACAACAAAACAAAACAAGTAAACGGGTGCGTTAGAATAAATAGAATTATAGTTAATATAAACATCATTAATAAAATAGAGTAATAAATATGTACAAATATATGCAAGTGCTGTGGGGAGGGGAAGGGGGTAGGGCAGAGGGAGGGAGGTGATGGGGAGGGGAGGAGGAGAGGTAAAAGGGGGGGCTCAGGGCGGGCTGAGGCCTCCTGGAGGAGGTGAGCTCTCAGTAGGGCTTTGAAGGGAGGAAGAGAGCTGGCTTGGCGGATGTGAGGAGGGAGAGAGGGCATTCCTGGCCAGGGGGAGGATGTGGGCCGGGGGTCGACGGCGGGACAGGCGAGGATGAGGCCCAGTGAGGAGGTTAGCGGTGGCAGAGGAGTGGAGGGTGCGGGCTGGGCTGGAGAAGGACAGAAGGGAGGTGAGGTAGGAGAGGGTGAGGGGATGGACAGCCTCGAAGCCGAGAGTGAGGAGTTTTTGCTTGATTCATAGGTTGACAGGCAGCCACTGGAGATTTTTGAGGAGGGGAGTAAGATGCTCTTTCCACTAAGCCATGCTGCGACACAGGGACTGTGTCGATCCTGATGACCTTGTATCTACCCCAGCACTTAGAACAGTGCTTGGTGCACAGTAAGCGCATAGAAGCTTAGAGAAGCATGCTTAGAGAAGCAGCGTGGCTTAGTGGAAAGAGCCTGGGTTTGGGAGTCAGAGGTCATGGATTCTAATCCCGGCTCCACCACTTGTCAGCTGTGTGACTTTGGGGAAGTCACTTCGCTTCTCTGGGCCTCAGTTACCTCATCTGTAAAATGGGGATGAAGACTGTGAGCCCCATGTGGGACAACCTGATCACCTTGTATCCTCCCCAGCCCTTAGAACAGTGCTTTGCACATAGTAAGAGCTTAACAAATGCCATTATTATTATTATACACACAATCACAGATACACCCACCCACACAACCACACAGATACACACCCACACACACACCCAATATACCCACCCAATTACAGATATGCCCACTCACCCCCACGCACACTCACCCAGAGACACCCATCCCCTCACCCCCATGCACAATCACACAAACACCCACCCAATCACAGAGACACCCACTCACCCACTCACCCCCATGCACAATCACACATACAGCAACGTGGCTCAGTGGAAAGAGCCCGGGCTTGGGAGTCAGAGGGTGAGGGTTCGAATCCCGGCTCCACCACTGGTCAGCTGGGTGACTTGGGGCTAGTCGCTTCACTTCTCTGGGCCTCCATTCCCTCATCTGTACAATGGGGATGAAGACCGTGAGCCCCACGTGGGACAACCTGATCACCTTGTATCCTTGTGGACTGTGAGCCCACTGTTGGGCTGTTGCCAACTTGTACTTCCCAAGCGCTTAGTACAGTGCTCTGCACACAGTAAGCGCTCAATAAATACGATTGAATGAATGAATATCCCCCCCAGCGCTTAGAATAGTGCTTTGCACATAGTAAGCGCTTAATAAATGCCATCATTATTATTATTATCTCCCCCAGCGCTTAGAACAGTGCTTTGCAGATAGTAAGCGCTTAACAAATGCCGTTATTATTATTATTATTATACACCCACCCAATCACCCAGACACCCCCACACAGAGGCAGTCATTCATTCATTCATTCAATCGTATTTATTGAGCGCCTACTGTGTGCAGAGCACTGGACTAAGCGCTTGGGAAGTCCAAGTTGGCAACATATAGAGACGGTCCCTACCCAACAGCGGGCTCACGGGCTAGAAGGGGGAGACAGACGGACAGGCAGGGGGGCAGAGTATGTCCTCAGGCTCCAGCTGGGTCTCCCCCCGGGCCTCGCTCTCCCCTGGGCTCCGGTGTCGGCCGCCTCTAATGTCACCGATATATTTCCTTTTAGACTGTGAGCCCACTGTTGGGTAGGGACTGTCTCTACATGTTGCCAACTTGGACTTCCCAAGCGCTTAGTACAGTGCTCTGCACACAGTAAGCGCTCAATAAATACGATTGATTGATTGATTGATTGATTGATTTCCTCCTGTTGCAAAGCGATTACCCCGCAAATGGGGCTTGTGCCGGCGGGGGCTGCGGAGGCCCTGGTTTTAGACTGTGAGCCCACTGTTGGGTAGGGACCGTCTCTATATGTTGCCAGCTTGTCCTTCCCAAGCGCTTAGTCCAGTGCTCTGCACACAGTAAGCGCTCAATAAATACGATTGATTGATTATTCCCTGCGCTCTCCCCGCTCTGGTAATTGCCTGCCGCGATTTATTGCGATTATCCCGCTCAGCTTCATTTCTCCCTTCCCTTCCACTCCCCACCTCCCCTCGGGCCCCCCGCACGGAAATCAGTATCAATCAATCAATCAATCGTATTTATTGAGCGCTTACTATGTGCAGAGCAGTGTACTAAGCGCTTGGGAAGTACAAATTGGCAACACATAGAGACAGTCCCTACCCAACAGTGGGCTCACAGTCTAAAAGGGGGAGACAGAACAGAACCAAACATACCAACAAAATAAAATAAATAGGATAGAAATGTAGAAGTATCATCATCCTCATGGCAACCTAATCCTTAATGATGCCATTTGTGAAGTGCAAGACACTATAGTAAGCGCTGGGGTGCATAATAATAATAATAATAATGGCATTTGTTAAGCGCTTACTATGTGCAAAGCACTGTTCTAAGCGCTGGGGGGGGATACAAGGTGATTAAGTTGTCCCACGTGGGGCTCACAGTCTTAATCCCCATTTGGCAGATGAGGGAACTGAGGCGCAGAGAATGATGATGATAATGATGATGGCATTTGTTAAGCGCTTACTATGTGCAAAGCACTGTTCTAAGCGCTGGGGGGGATACATGGTGATCAAGCTGCCCCACGTGGGGCTCACAGTCTTAATCCCCATTTTACAGATGAGGGAACTGAGGCTCAGAGAAGTTAAGTGACTTGCCCAAGGTCACACAGCAGATATGTGGCAGAGGCGGAACTCAACCCATGACCTCTGGGTTCAAAGCCCGTGCTCTTTCCACCGAGCCACGGTGATAATAATGATGATGATGATGGTATTTGTTAAGCGCTTACTATGTGCCAAGCACTGTTCTAAGCGCTGGGGTGCATGATAATAATAATGATGGTGATGATGATGGTACTTGTTAAGCGCTTACTATGTGCCCAGCACTGTTCTAAGCGCTGGGAGCACGGGCTTGGGAGTCAGAAGATGTGGTTTCTAATATGCTGTGTGACCTTGGGCAAACCACTTCACTTCTCTGGGCCTCAGTTCCCTCATCTGGAAAATGGGGATTAAGATTGTGAGCCCATGTGGGACAATCTGCTCACCTTGTATCTTCCCCAGCACTTAGAACAGTGCTTAGCATTTGGTAAGCGCTTAACAAACACCATTATTATTATTATTATTACAAGGTGATCAGGTTGTCCCATGAGGGGCTCACAGTCTTCATCCCCATTTCCCAGGTGAGGGAACTGAGGCACAGAGAATTGAAGCGGCCTGCCCAAGGGCTGTCTCCCCCTTCTAGGCTGTGAGCCCGTTGTTGGGTAGGGACCGTCTCTATCTGTTGCCGATTTGTACTTCCCAAGTGCTTAATCCAGTGATCTGCACACAGTAAGTGCTCAATAAATATGATTGAATGAATGAATTTAATGAGTGTTTTCTCTATGTATTAGTACAGGGCACTGTACTAAGCACCTGGGATTGATGCCTGTCCTTGTTTTGTTGTCTGTCTCCCCCTTCTAGACTGTGAGCCCATTGTTGGGTAGGGACCGTCTCTGTTGCCGACTTGAACTTCCCAAGCGCTTAGTACAGTGCTCTGCACACAATAAGAGCTCAATAAATACGATTGAATGAATGAAATGAATGAGAGTTCTTAGGGACCTTTCACTCTAGAGTGGGGGGAGACAGACACTATAATAATAAATTGGAGGCTAGAGGCAGTTACATGAGAATAAGTACGTTAGTACTGTGAAAGGATTAAATCTCTGTGCTTTATTCATTCATTCATTAATTCAATCGTATTTATTGAGCGTTTACCGTGTGCAGAGCACTGGACTAAGCGCTTGGGAAGTACAGATCGGCAACAGAGACGGTCCCTACCCAACAACAGGCTCACAGTCTAGAAGGGGGGAGACAGACAACAAAACAAGTAGACAGGTGTCAATACGTGGCTCCATGGAAAGAGCCCAGGCTTTAGAGTCAGAGGTCATGGGTTCAAATCCCAGCTCCACCAGTTGTCTGCTGTGTGACTTTGGGCCAGTCACTTAACTTCTCTGTGCCTCAGTTACATCTGTAAAATGGGGATGTGAGCCCCACGTGGGACAATCTGATCACCTTGTATCTTCCCCAGTGCTTAGAACAGTGCTTTGCACATAGTAAGTGCTTAGCAAATGCCACTATTATTATTATTACCATCAGAATAAATAGAATTATAGCTGTATACATATCATTAAAAAATAAATATGTAGAAATATACACAAGTGCTGTGGGGAGGGGAAGGGGGTAGGGTAGAGGGAGGGAGGGGGTGATGGGGAGAGGAGGAGGGGAGGAAATGGGGGGGCTCAGTCTGGGAAGGCCTCCTGGAGGAGGTGAGCTCTCAGTAGGGCTTTGAAAGGATAAGTATCTCCTTCGGGATAAGGAGGGGCTCTGCGGAGGGGCAAAGAAGAAGGGGTCAGCGGGATCAAGGTCGGGGATCGGGGTGGATGGATGTCGAAGTCGTGAGGAATTTGACAAATCTACTCCAAGAGACCAGAGGCTCCTCGAGGAATGTGGGAAGCCCCTGCCAGGAGCTCAACAGCCCGGGCCTAGGGGCAGGAGAAGCAGCGTGGCTTTAGTAGCAGGGCCCAGGCTTGGGAGTCAGAGGACCTGGGTTCTAATCCCAGATACGCCACTTGTCTACTGGGTGACCTTGGGCAAGCCACTTCACTTCTCTGGGCCTCAGTTACCTCATCTGGATAATGGGGATGAAGACTGTGAGCCCCACGTGGGGCAACCTGATGACAGCCCGCTGTTGGGTAGGGACCGTCTCTATATGTTGCCAACTTGTACTTCCCAAGCGCTTAGTCCAGTGCTCTGCACACAGTAGCGCTCAAAAAATACGATTGAATGAATGAATGAATGAACCAGTGCTTAGAACAGTGCTTGGCATATAGTAAGCACTTAACAAGTACAATCATTATTATTAGGAGGGAGTAGTTGTGATAGAGAGAGAGAGAGAGAAGGGGGGAGAGAGAGGAAGAGGAAGGGGAGAGGGAAGGAGGGAACGAGGAAGGGGGAGAGAGGAAGAGGAAAGAGGAGAGGAAGGGGGAGAGAGGGAGAGAGGAAGGGGGAGAGAGGGAGAGAGGGGGAGATGGAAAGAGAGAGAAGGGGGAGATGGAAAGAGAGAGAAGGGGGACAGGGAAGGAGGGAGCAAGGAAGGGGGAGAGGGAGAGAGGAAGAGGGAGAGAGGGAAAGAGGGAGAGAGGAAGAGGGAGAAGGGGAGAGAGGAAAAGGGAGACTGGGAGAGAGGAAGAGGGAGACGGGGAGAGGGAAGGAGGGAGAGAGGAAGAGGGAGACAGAGAGGAAGGGGGAGAGAGGGAGAGAGGGAAGGAAGGAGAGAGGAAGGGACAGAGGAAGAGGGAGAGAGGGGGAGAGGGAAGGAGGGAGAGAGGAAGAGCGAGATAAAGGGGGAGAAAGGGAGAGGAAGGGGGGAGAGGGAGAGAGGAGGGAGAGAGGAGGGAGAGGGAGAGGGAGAGGGAAAGGGAGAGGGAAAGGGAGAGGGAAAGGGAGTGTGTGTGTGTGTGTGTGTGTGTGTGTGTGTGTGTGTGTGTGTGTGTGTGTGTGTGTGTGTGTGTGTGTGTGTAAAGGGATGGGTGCAGGTGTCCAAGATCCGAAAAGGGAGCAAAGGAGGGAGATGGAATAGAGGCAGACCCCAGGTGTGGGGGGCACCGGACTGGAACGGACAGATGTCCCCGAGTGACCCGAAAATTGCTCGGGCTGTGGCCCAGCGCCGGCTGAGTGGGGCGTCTCTCCCAGCGTCCTCCGCCCGGGAGAAGTAGAGAAAGGGCACTTCTTTAGGGCGGTCCTTTGGGGAAAGTGAGGCCTTGGTGTCCCGGGGTTGAGGGGTTGCGGGGTGGAAAATTATTACCCTGGTGAAGTTCTCAACAGGCCCCGTTTGCAGGCTGCCTCGCCCTGCCCTCTCTGCACCCCGGTTTCTCGTAATTCGCGCCGGAAAAGGGGTGGGGACCGGGAGTGCACAAAGTCGGGGCTCTCACTTCCACATTTCCAAACGAGAATGGGAAGCTGCTTGGAAATCCTCACCGCAGTCCGGAGGCCGGGAGGGGGGCGGGGAGCTGAAGCCCACCATCCCCCTTCCCCGATCCTGTCTTGGAGAAAATTGGGGGGTGGGGAGGGGAAGGAGTCAATCAATCAATCAATCGTATTTATTGAGCGCTTACTGTGTGCAGAGCACTGTACTAAGCGCTTGGGAAGTACAAGCTGGCAACATATAGAGACAGTCCCTACCCAACAGCGGCTCACAGTCTAGAAGGGGGAGACAGAGAACAAAACCAAACATATTAGCAAAATAAATAGAATAGATATGTACTAGTAAAATAAATAAATAAATAAATAGAGTAATAGAGTCGCCAGAGAAAGTACCGAAAGGGAGAGGGCCTCGCGGTCTGGGTTCTAATCCTGCTCCACCACTTCATTCAATCATATTCTTTCATAGAGAAGCAGCGTGGCTTACTGGAAAGAGCCAGGGCTTTGGAGTCAGAGGTCATGGGTTCGAATCCCGACTCCGCCACATGTCTGCTGTGTGACCTTGGGCAAGTCACTTAACTTCTCTGAGCCTCAGTTGCCTCATCTGTAAATGGGGATTGACTGTGAGCCCCACGTGGGACAACCTGATCATGTTATATCCCCCCAGCGCTTAGAACAGTGCTTTGCACATAGTAAGTGCTTAACAAATGCCATCATTATTATATTATTATTACTCAAACGAGCGCTTGACACATAGTAAGCGCTAAAAAACACCATCATTATTATTTATTCAGCGCTTATTATGTGCAGAGCCCTGGATTTAAGTCATTTGTCCGCTGCGTGGCCCGGGGCAAGTCCCTTCACTTCTCTGGGCCTCAGTTCCCTCATCTGGAAAATGGGGATTGAGACTGTGAGCCCCACGGGGGACAGGGACTGTGTACAACCTGATGATCTTGTATCTGTCCCAGCGTTTAGAACAGTGCTTGGCACATTGTAAGCGCTTAACAAATACTATTGTCATTATTATTATTTGACGTGGGGGGGGGGGACTCTGGAGGACTGAGGTTATAGTGGAGGAGGTAGTGGATTATGAGAAGGCTCAAGAGAAGCAGCATGGTTTAGTGGCAAGAGTCCGGGCTTGGGAGTCGGAGGACGTGGGTTCTAATCCCGGCTCCGCCACTTGTCTGCTGGGTGACCTTGGGCAAGTCACTTCACTTCTCTGGGCCTCAGTTACCTCATCTGTAAAATGGGAGTTAAGACTGTGAGCCCCACGTGGGACAACCTGATCACCTGTAACCTCCCCAGCGCTTAGAATAGTGCCTTGCACATAGTGTTTAATAAAGCTATTATTATTATTATTATCTATCAAATGGGGATGAAGACTGCGCGCCTGAGGTGGGACATGATTATCTTGTATAAACACCAGCGCTTCGAAGAGTGCTTAGCACATAGTTAGCGCTTAACGAATACTATCATTATTATTATTATTAGACGGGGAGAGGGTGGCCGGGAGGGTTAGGGAGTGAGGACTGTGAGAATAATAATCATCATCATGGTATTTGTTAAGCAATTACTATGTACTAAGCGCTTACTATGTACCATTCATTCATTCCATCGTATTTATTGAGTGCTTACTGTGTGCAGAGCTCTGTACTAAGCGCTTGGGAAGTACAAATCGAATAATAAACGATGGTATTTGTTAAGCATTTACTATGTGCGAAGCACTGTTCTGAACGCTGGGTAGATACAAGGTTATCAGATTGTCCCAACGTGGGGCTCACAGTCTTAATCCCCATTTTCCAGATGTGGGAACTGAGGCCCAGAGAAGTGAAGTGACTTGCCCAAAGTCACCCAGCTGACAGGTGGAGGAGGCGGGATTCGAACCCACGACCTCCGACTCCCAAGCCCGGGCTCTTTCCACTGAGCCACACTGCTTCTCTAAGAGAAGGGAAATGACTGGCCCAAGACCACCCAGCAGCCCAGTGTCGGAGGTGGGATTAATAATAATAATAATAATAGCATTTATTAAGCGCTTAGTATGTGCAAAGCACTCTTCTAAACCCTGGGGAGGTTACAAGGAGATCAGGTTGTCCCATGTGGGGCTCGCGGTCTTAATCCCCATTTTCCAGAAGAGGAAACTGAGGCCCAGAGAATAATAATAATAATAATGGCATTTATTAAGTGCTTACTATGTGCAAAGCACGGTTCTAAGCACTGGGGAGGTTACAAGGTGATCAGGTTGTCCCACGGGGGACTCACAGTTTTAACCCCCATTTTACAGATGAGGTAACTGAGGCCCCGAGAGGTGAAGCAACTTGCCCAAAGTCACACGGCCGACAGTTAGCAGAGGCGGGATTTGAAGCCATGACCTCTGACTCCAAAGCCCGGGCTCTTTCCACTGAGCCACGAACCTAGGCCCTTCTGCCAATTGTCAGCTGTGTGACTTTGGGCTAGTCACTTAACTTCTCTGGGCCTCAGTTCCCTCCTCTGTAAAAACGGGGATGAAGACTGGGAGCCCCCCGTGGGCCAACCTGATCACCTTGTAACCTCCCCGGCGCTTCGAACAGTGCTTTGCACATAGTAAGCGCTTAACAAATACCATTATTACTTATTCTTCTTCCGCCCCGCGGGTGTCTCGGCCTTCTAGCCTGTGAGCCCACTGTTGGGTAGGGACTGTCTCTATATGTTGCCAATTTGTACTTCCCACGCGCTTAGTCCAGTGCTCTGCTCATAGTAAGCGCTCAATAAATACGATTGATGATGATGATGATGGTGGGTAGGGACCGTCTCTAGATGTTGCCAACTTGGACTTCCCAAGCGCTTAGTCCAGTGCTCTGCACACAGTAAGCGCTCAGTAAATACGATTGAATGAATGAATTTCTCGGGGGAGGGGGGGTGTCCGGCACTCACCGAGCCTGAGGAAGAGCAGGACGCTGAACATGGACAGCAGGGTGGGCAGCAGGACCCCCAGGGTGGTGGGCAGGCGGCGGGCCGGGGCCGGGCCGGGCTCCGGGCCCCCCAAGCTGTAGGCCAGCAGCGGCCTCTGCTCCTCTGCCCTGCCCCGCATGCCCACTCTAACTTCTCCCTGGCACCGGGGGGCACCGCCCTCCAAAACCGCCCGGGACTCGCTGGCCCTCCTCCCTGCCCGCCCACCCACCGGGGAAACCCCACAGGAAAGCCCCACGAACACGCCCACCGAGGAAGACACGCCCCCCAAGGCCCCAAAGTCACTTCACTTCTCCGGGCCTCAGTTCCCTCATCTGTTAAATGGGGATGAAAACTGTGAGCCCCCCGTGGGACAACCTGATCACCTTGTGACCTCCTGAGCGCTTAGAACAGTGCTTTGCACACAGTAAGCGCTTAATAAATGCCATCATTGTGATTATTATTATTCTCTGTGCATCGGTGACCTCTTCTGTCAGAGGGGGAATACGACTGTGAGCCCCCCGTGGGACAACCTGATCACCTTGTAACCTCCTGAGCGCTTAGAACAGTGCTTTGCACACAGTAAGCGCTTACTAAATGCCATCATTATGATTGTTATTATTCTCTGTGCCTCAGTGACCTCTTCTGTCAGATGGGGAATAGGACTGTGAGCCCCCCGTGGGACAACCTGATCACCTTGTGACCTCCTCAGCACTTAGAACAGTGCTTTGCACACAGTAAGCGCTTAATAAATGCCATCATTGTGATTATTATTATTCTCTGTGCCTCAGTGACCTCTTCTGTCAGAGGGGGAATAGGACTGTGAGCCCCCCGTGGGACAACCTGATCACCCTTGTAACCTCCCCAGCGCTTAGAACGGTGCTTTGCACACAGTAAGCGCTTAACAAATGCCATCATTATGATTATTATTATTCTCTGTGCCTCAGTGACCTCCTCTGTCAGTTGGGGAATAGGACTGTGAGCCCTCTCGTGGGACAACCTGATCACCTTGTGACCTCCTCAGTGCTTAGAACACTGCTTTGCACACAGTAAGCGCTTAATAAATGCCATCGTTATTATTAGTATTCTCTGTGCCTCAGTGACCTCTTCTGTCAGAGGGGGAATAGGACTGTGAGCCCCCCGTGGGACAACCTGATCACCTTGTGACCTCCTCAGCGCTTAGAACAGTGCTTTGCACACAGTAAGCGCTTAATAAATGCCATCATTATGATTGTTATTATTCTCTGTGCCTCAGTGACCTCTTCTGTCAGATGGGGAATAGAACTGTGAGCTCCCCGTGGGACAACCTGATCACCTTGTAACCTCCTCAGTGCTTAGGACAGTGCTTTGCACATAGTAAGTGCTTAATAAATGCCATCATTATTATTATTACAATCACACAGTTACACCCACTTCCCCACACAATCATTCATTCATTCAATCGTATTCATTGAGCGCTTACTGTGTGCAGAGCACTGTACTAAGAGCTTGGAAAGTACAAATCGGCAATATATAGAGACAGTCCCTACCCAACAACAGGCTCACAGCTCACAGGCTTTTTGTTTAGACAACAAAACAAAACAAGTAAACGGGTGCATTAGAATAAATAGAATTATAGCTATATACACATCATTAATAAAATAAAGTAATAAATATGTACAAATATATGCAAGTGCTGTGGGGAGGGGAAGGGAGTAGTAAGCACTTAATGATGATTATGATGATGATGGCATTTGTTAAGCGCTTACTATTCATTCAATTGTATTTATTGAGCGCTTACTGTGTGCAAAGCACTGTATTAGGTGCAGAGGAGGTTACAAGGTGATCAGTTTGCCCACTGGGGGCTCACAGCCTTGATCCCCATTTTACAGATGAGGGAACTGAGGCCCAGAGAAGTGAAGTGACTTGCCAAAAGTCATTCCATCGTATTTATTGAGCACTTACTGCGTGCAAAGCACTGTATTAAGCGCAGAGGAGGTTACAAGGTGATCAGGTTGTCCCACTGGGGGCTCTCAGTCTTGATCCCCATTTTCCAGATGAGGGAACTGAGGCCCAGAGAAGTTAAGTGACTTGCCAAAAGTCATTCAATCATATTTATTGAGCACTTACTGTGTGCAAAGCACTGTATTAAGCGCAGAGGAGGTTACAAGGTGATCAGGTTGTCCCAATGGGGGCTCACAGTCTTGATCCCCATTTTCCAGATGAGGTAACTGAGGCCCAGAGAAGTGAAGTGACTTGCCAAAAGTCATTCAATCATATTTATTGAGTGCTTACTGTGTGCAAAGCACTGTATTAAGTGCAGAGGAGGTTAGAAGGTGATCAAGTTGTCCCACTTGGGGCTCACAGTCTTGATCCCCATTTTACAGATGAGGGACCTGAGACCCAGAGAGGTTAAGTGACTTGCCAAAAGTCATTCAATCGTATTTATTGAGTGCTTACTGTGTGCAAAGCACTGTATTAAGCGCAGAGGAGGTCACAAGGTGATCAGGTTGTCCCACTGGGGGCTCACAGTCTTGATCCCCAATTTCCAAATGAGGGAACCGAGGCCCAGAGAAATTGTGACTTGCCCAAAGTCACACAGCTGACAAGTGGCGGAGCCGGGATTCGAACCCATGACCTCTAACTTCAAAGCCCGGGCTCTTTCCACTGAGCTACGCTGCTTCTCATAAATAAATTATTATTATTATTATTATTATTATTATAGTCACGCCCACAAGGGGCCCGAACGCACAGGACCCATAGCCACGCCCACCACTGAAGCCACGCCCCCAAGGGAGCGCCCAGGAGGTAGCCACGCCCACTGAGGAAGCCACGCCCATAATGGGCGGAGTCTGTCCGTCTATGTTGTATAGCCACGCCCACCAAAGAAGCCACGCCCACGCTCATGTATTCCCCATACAGCCACGCCCACCGATAATAATAATCAATCAATCGTATTGATTGAGCGCTTACTGTGTGCAGAGCACTGTACTAAGCGCTTGGGAAGTACAAGTTGGCAACATCTAGAGACGGTCCCTACCCAACAGTGGGCTCACAGTCTAGAAGGGGGAGACAGAGAACAAAACCAAACATACTAACAAAATAAAATAAATAGAATAGATATGTACAAGTAAAATAAATAAATAAATAGAGTAATAAATATGTACAAACATATATACATATATACCATTATTATTATTATTATGGGATTAGAACAGTGCTTTGCACATAGTAAGCGCTGGGGAGGTAGCAAGGTGAATATGACTGAATATGACTGAGAGCTCTGTAGGGGACAGAGACTGAGTCCGATCTGCCTATCCTGTATCTATCCCAGAGCTAAGTTCAGTGCTTGGCACATAATAGGTGCCTAACCAGTGCCACGATTATGATGGTTATTAGGATTCATTTTCACTTTTAATGGCCAGTGTTTTATAAATGAACAAATGGTGAGGATGATGATGGCATTTGTTAAGCGCTTACTTCATTCATTCATTCATTCATTCAACCGTATTTATGGAGCGCTTGCTGTGTGCAGAGCACTGGACTAAGCGCTTGGGAAGTACAAGTTGGCAACATATAGAGACGGTTCCTACCCAACAGCGGGCTCACAGTCTAGAAACGGGCTCACAGTCTCCTCCAAGAAGCCTTTCCAGATTAAGCCCCTTTTCTTCTTCCCCACTCCCTTCTGCGTTGCCCCGACTTGCTCCCTTTCATTCATGCATTCAATCGTATTTATTGAGTGCTTACTGTGTGCATATCACTGTACTAAGCGCTTGGGAAGCCCAAGTCAGCAACATTTAGAGATGGTCCCTACCCAACAACGGGCTCACTGCTCCCAGCCCCACAGCACTTATGTATAGATCTGTCATTTAAATGATTGCTATTGATCCCTGTTTACTTGCATTGAGAAGCAGCGTGGCTCAGTGGCAAGAGCCCGGGCTTGGACGTCAGAGGTCATGGGTTCAAATCCCGACTCCGCCGCTTGTCAGCTATGTGACTTTGGGCAAGTCACTTCACTTCTCTGGGCCTCAGTTACCTCATCCGGAAAATGGGGGTGAAGACTGTGAGCCCCCCGTGGGACAACCTGATCACCTTGTATCCTCCCCAGTGCTTAGAACGGTGTTTTGCACATAGTAAGCGCTTAACAAATGCCGTCATTATTATTATTGGGGATTAAGACTGTGAGACCCACGTGGGACAACCTGATCACCTGATCACCTGATCACAGTGCTCTGCACATAGTAAGCGCTCAATAAATACGATTGATTGATTGATCACCTTGTATCCCCCAGCGCTTAGAACAGTTCTTTGCACGTAGTAAGTGCTTAACAAATGCCGTCATTATTATTATTGGGGATTAAGACTGTGAGACCCACGTGGGACAACCTGATCACCTTGTATCCCCCCAGCGCTTAGAACAGTGCTTTGCACATAGTAAGCGCTTAACGAATACCATCATTATTATTATTGATGTCTGTCTCCCCCGCTCTAGGCTGTGAGCTCATTCAGGGCAGGGATGGCCACTTTTTATAGCTGCATTCTACTTTCCCAAGCGCTTAGTACAGTGCTCTGCAAACTGTAAGCTCCCATTAATAATAATAATTATGGAATAATAATGATCTAATAAAGACGATTGGACGAGTGAATGGGTACGGCCCGCTCCCTGGACCACCTGCGGACCTTTTCATCTCCTCTTCCCCCAGCCCCAGGCCCACCCCCCGACCCCATCTGAGCGGCTGCCAGCGAAGCAATTACGGCGCTTTGATCGGCCTCGGAAGCGGCATTGTCGGGGCCGAGGTTGGAGCAATTAAGAGGCCGGAGCGGGAAGCGGGATGCGTGGGGCCACTGCAACCGCCGCCAAAAGGACCTCCTGCTCTCCTCGCCCCCTCCCTCGACCTCCTGTGGGCCTCTGCGGGGCTCGGGGTGGCTCAGGCCCGACCTGGGGGGAAAAGGAGGGGCATTCGTTCATTCAATCGTATTTATTGAGCGCTTACTGAGTGCAGAGCACTGTACTGAGCGCTTGGGAAGTACAAGTTGGCAACACAGCAGAGAGTCATCTTGGGGGACCCTCTCCCTCTCTCTGGATGGGTGGGTGGTGTCATCTTTGAGGACCCTCTCCATGGGTTGGGGAGAGGTCATCTTTGGGGACCTTTTCCCCCTCCCTCCTCTCCCCTTCAGTGGCTGCTGGGATGGGGGGCTAGCTACTGCGCCCCCAGAACGTAGCAGACCCCTCTAGTCCCCGGGGGGAAGGGGCACCGTGAGTTTGGGAGTAATAATAATAATGATGGTATTTGTTCAGCGCTTACTATGTGTCAAGCACTGTTCTAAGCACTTCCGCCAAGTTAGCTCTCTTCCTCCCTTTAAAGCCCTACTGAGAGCTCACCTCCTCCAAGAGGCCTTCCCAGACTGAGCCCCCTTTTTCCTCTCCTCCTCCCCATCCCCCCGCCCTACCTCCTTCCCCTCCCCACAGCACCTGTATATATGTTTGTACAGATTTATCATTCTAATAATAATAATAATAATAATAATGGCATTTGTTAAGCGCTTACTACGTGCAAAACACTGTTCTAAGCGCTGGGGGGGGATACAATGTGATCAAGTTGTCCCACGTTGTCAAGTTGTCCCAGTCTTAATCGCCATTTTTACAGATGAGGTAACTGAGGCTCAGAGAAGTTAAGTGACTTGCCCAAGGTCACACAGCAGACTTGTGGTGGAGGCGGGATTCGAACCCACGACCTCTGACTCCAAAGCCCGGGCTCTTTCCACAGGGCCACGCTGTTTCTCTTCTATTTTACTTGTACATATTTACTATTCTATTTATTTTGTTAATGATATGCATTTGGCTTTAATTCTATTTGTTCTGACGACTTGACACCTGTCTACATGTTTTGTTTTGTTGTCTGTCTCCCCCTTCTAGACTGTGAGCCCGTTTTTGGGTAGGGACCGTCTCTATACGTTGCCGACTTGTACTTCCCAAGCGCTTAGTACAGTGCTCTGCACACAGTAAGCACTCAATAAATACGATTGAATGAATGAATAAACTCTGGGGTAGAAGCAAGGTAATCTGGTTGTCCCACATGGGGCTCACAGTCTCAACCTACATTATAATAATAATAATTATTATTATTATTATGGTATTTGTTAAGCGCTTACTATATGCCATTCATTCATTCATTCAATCGTATTTATTGAGCACTTATTGTGTGCAGAGCACTGTACTAAGCACTTGGGAAGTACAAGTCGGCAACACTTAGAGACGGTCAACGAGCTCAACAACGAGCTCACAGTCTAGAAGGGGGAGACAGACAACAAAACAAAACATGTAGACAGGTGTCAAACTCATGTAGACAGGTGTCAAGCACTGTTCTAAGCGCTAGGGTAGAGGCAAGTAATCAGGTTGTCCCACGTGGGGTACACAGACTCAACCCCCATTGTAATAATAATAATGATGTTGATGGTGTTTGTTAAGTGCTTACTATGTGCCAAGCACTGTTCTCAGCACTGGGGTAGGGGCAAGGGACAAGGGACGATTGTCCCATGTGGGGCTCACCGTCTTAATTCCCATTTTCCAGAGGAGGGAACTAAGGTCCAGAGAAGTGAAGCAGCTTGCCCGAGGTCACACAGCAGACAAGTGGCGGAGTCGGGGTTAGAATCCGGGTCCTCTGCTCCATTCATGCATTCATCCAATCATATTTATTGAACGCTTACTGTGTGCAGAGCACTGTAGTAAACGCTCGGAAAGTACAATTCAGCAATTAAGAGAGACGATCCCTGCCCACACCGGCTAAGCCACGCTGCTTCATTGTACAGATGAGGTAACTGAGGCCCAGAGAAGTGATGCGGCTTGCCCGAGATCACACAGCATTCATGCATTCATTCAATCGTATTTATTGAGCGCTTACGGTGTGCAGAGCACTGTACTAGGCGCTTGGGAAGTACAATCAATCAATCAATCGTATTTATTGAGCGCTTACTGTGTGCAGAGCACTGTACTAAGCCCTTGGGAAGTACAAGTTGGCAACATATAGAGACAGTCCCTACCCAACAGTGGGCTCACAGTCTAGAAGGTGGAGACAGAGAACAAAACCAAACATATTGACAAAATAAAATAAATAGAATAGATAAGTGCAAGTCGGCAACAGATAGAGACGGTCCCTGCCCAACAACGGGCTCACAGTCAAGAAGGGGGAGACTGGCGGACTCAGGATTAGAACCCACATCCTCTGCCTCCCAAGCCCGGGTTCTTTCCGCCAAGGCACGCTCCTTCCTCGCTCCCTTGGGGGGATCACCGGGCCTCAGTTTCCCCCTCTGTGCCCATCAGAAAGCAGTCCTCCGGGTGTTTTCTCTCCCATCCCACGCTGCTTGGCTGGCTCTCCTCCCTGCTCGGGGCCTGGTGGGTAGGGGCATCCTGGAGCCCACCCAGCCCCCCACCCCAGCTCCCAGACCAACGGCCAACCCCCCACCCTCGCCCCCGTCCTCCCTGCCCATCCCTTTGAAGGGGCCGAGGGAACAAGACGACCATTGTGACCGGAGGCCCTTCAAAGGCCCGGCCCAGGAGGCCTTCCCAGACTGAGCCCCCCTTTTCCTCTCCTCCTCTTCCCCTCCCCATCGCCCCGACTCCCTCCCTCTGCCCTACCCCCTTCCCCTCCCCGCAGCACTTGTGTATATTTGTATTCTATTTATTGTATTAATGGTGTGTATATAGCTAGAATTCTATTTATCTATTTTGATTCATTCATTGTCGCATTTATTGAGCGCTTACTGTGTGCACAGCACTGGACTAAGCGCTTGGGAAGTACAAATTGGCAACATATAGAGACGGTCCCTACCCAACAACGGGCTCACAGTCTAGAAGATTTTGACGGTATTGACACCTGTCTACTTGTTCTGTTCTGTTGTCCGTCTCCCCCCTTCTAGACTGTGAGCCCACTGTTGGGTAGGGACCGTCTCTATATGTTGCCGACTTGTACTTCCCAAGCGCTTAGTCCAGTGCTCTGCACACAGCAAGCGCTCAATACGATTGAATGAAGGAATGAGAGTTGTACTTCCCAAGTGCTTACTTAGTCCAGTGCTCTGCACACAGTAAGCGCTCAATCAATACGATTGAATGAAGGAATGAATGAGTTGTACTTCCCAAGCACTTAGTCGAGTGCTCTGCACACAGTAAGCGCTCCATCAATACGATTGAATGAGGGAATGAATGAATTGTACTTTCCAAGCGCTTAATCCAGTGCTTTGCACAGAGTAAGCACTCAATCAATACGATTGAATGAAGCAATGAATGAGTTGTACTTTCCAAGCGCTTAGTCCAGTGCTCTGCACACAGTAAGCGCTCAATCAATACGATTGAATGAAGGAATGAATGAGTTGTACTTCCCAAATGCTTAGTCCAGTGCTCTGCACACAGTAAGCGCTCAATCAATACGATTGAATGAAGCAATGAATGAGTTGTACTTTCCAAGCGCTTAGTCCAGTGCTCTGCACACAGAAAGCGCTCAATCAATACGATTGAATGAAGGAATGAATGAGTTGTACTTTCCAAGCGCTTAGTCCAGTGCTCTGCACACAGAAAGCGCTCAGTCAGTACGATTGAATGAAGGAATGAATGAGTTGTACTTCCCAAGCACTTAGTCGAGTGCTCTGCACACAGTAAGCGCTCCATCAATACGATTGAATGAAGGAATGAATGAATTGTACTTTCCAAGCGCTTAATCCAGTGCTTTGCACATAGTAAGCACTCAATCAATACGATTGAATGAAGGAATGAATGAGTTGTACTTCCCAAGAGCTTAATCCAGTGCTCTGCACACAGTAAGCGCTCCATCAATACGATTGAATGAAGGAATGAATGAATTGTACTTTCCAAGCGCTTAATCCAGTGCTTTGCACACAGTAAGCACTCAATCAATACGATTGAATGAAGGAATGAATGAATTGTACTTCCCAAGCGCTTAGTCCAGTGCTCTGCACACAGTAAGCGCTCAATCAATACGATTGAATGAAGCAATGAATGAGTTGTACTTTCCAAGCGCTTAGTCCAGTGCTCTGCACACAGAAAGCGCTCAGTCAGTACGATTGAATGAAGGAATGAATGAGTTGTACTTCCCAAGCACTTAGTCCAGTGCTCTGCACACAGTAAGCGCTCAATCAATACGATTGAATGAAGGAATGAATGAGTTGTACTTTCCAAGCACTTAGTACAGTGCTCTGCACACAGAAAGCGCTCAAACAATACGAATGAATGAGTTGTACTTCCCAAGCGCTTAGTCCAGTACTCTGCACACAGTAAGCGCTCAATCAATACGATTGAATGAAGGAAATAATGAGTTGTACCTCCCAAGCGCTTAGTCCAGTGCTCTGCACACATTAAGCGATCAATCAATACGATTGAATGAAGGAATGAATGAGTTGTACTTCCCAAGCGCTTAGTCCAGTGCTCTGCACACAGAAAGCGCTCAATCAATACGACTGAATGAAGGAATGGGCCCCGTTCTTCGGTGGCCACTCTCTCCCGCTGACCAGGAGGTTGGGCATGGCTCCCCGCGACCCCTCCCCACTCCCACCCGCTGCTGCCGCTATTTAGAGAGCGCCACCGCCCTCCTCTCTGCTGGGGCTTGGCAGGAGGGCCAAGGGACCACAGGGCGGGCAGGGCAGGGCCTGGTCGGGGACTCTTGGGTCCTCCCTGCGCAAGGGGGGCACGAAGGGGCAGAAGGACTGGCAGAGAGGGGCAAGGGGGGCACGAAGGGGCAGAAGGACTGGCAGAGAGGGGCAAGGCGGGCACGAAGGGGCAGAAGGACTGGCAGAGAGGGGCAAGGGGGGCACGTAGGGGCAGAAGGACTGGCAGAGAGGGGCAAGGGGGGCACGAAGGTGTAGAAGAACTGGCAGAGAGGAACAAGGGGGGCACGAAGGGGCAGAAGAACTGGCAGAGAGGGGCAAGGGGGGCACGAAGGGGCAGAAGAACTGGCAGAGAGGGGCAAGGGGGGCACGAAGGGGCAGAAGGACTGGCAGAGAGGGGCAAGGGGGGCACGAAGGGGCAGAAGGACTGACAGAGAGGGGCAAGGGGCGAAGAAGAGGCGGCCACAGGGGAGGGCGGCCCAGGGAGGGACGGAAGAGGCCGCGGAGGGGAGGCTGGGGACGGGGGAGGCTTGGAGGCCCTCTGTCCGTCCGTCTGTCCGTCCGTCTGTCCGTGGCCCGCATGCCACCCGATCGGCGGGCCATGCTGCTGCCCCTTCTGCCCCTCCTGCTGCTGCCCCTGTCCTCTCGGCCCCGGGCCGGCTCGGCTCCGGTGGGCACTGGGCACCGCCTGGCTCCCGCCGCCCTCAGAGGTGAGTGCCCATCTGGGGGGCACTGGGGGGGGGGGGGACTGAGGGAGAGGCCGGAGGTGGGATGGAGGCCGGAGATGGGATGGAGGCCGGAGCTGGGGGGGGAGGTCGGAGATGGGATGGAGGCCGGAGCTGGGAGGGGAGGCCGGAAGTGGGATGGAGGCCGGAGCTGGGAGGGAAGGTCGGAGAGGTCGGAGATGGGATGGAGGCCGGAGCTGGGGTGAAGGCCGGAGTTGGGATGAGGCCGGAGCTGGGGGGAGGTCGGTGCTAGGAGGAGGCAGGAGCTGGGGGGGAGGCCGGAGGTGGGATGGAGGCCGGTCCTGGGGGGGAGGCCGGAGCTGGGGGCGGAGGAGGTCGGAGCTGGCGTGGAGGCCGGAGCTGGGAGGGAGGCCGGTGCTGGGCTGGAGGTCGGAGCTGGGCTGGAGGTCGGAGCTGGTGGGGGGTGGGGGGGGGGGGAGGTCGGAGCTGGCGAGGGGGAGGTCGGAGCTGGGGGGGAGTACGGAGCTGGGAGGAGGCCGGTGCTGGGGGGAAAGTCGGAGCTAGGAGGAGGCAGGAGCTGGAGGGAGGTCGGAGCTGGAATGGAGGCCAAAGCTGGGGCGAGGACGGAACTGGGGGGGCGGGGAGAGGGAGGTCGGAGTTGGGGAGGGGGCCGGAGCTGGGATGGAGGCCGGAGTTGGGAGAAAGCCGAAGCTGGGGGGGAGGTCGGAGCTAGGAGGAGGCAGGAGCTGGGGGGAGGCCGGAGGTGGGATGGAGGCCGGTCCTGGGGGGAGGCCGGAGCTGCGGGGGAGGCCGGAGGTGGGATGGAGGCCGGTCCTGGGGGGAGGTCGGAGCTGGGGGGGAGGTAGGAGCTGGATGAGCTTGGGGGGGAGGCCGGGGCTGGGGTGGGGACCAGGGTGGGTGGAGGGCGGAGAGCTGCTTCTCGGGTTCCAGGGCGAGGGCAGAAAGGGAAGGGCGGAGGTAGGACCAGAGGCCTCCTTCCCTCCGAGACTCCCTCCTCTCTCCGGGGTGTCCTCTCCCTCCGGGGTGGGAAGGGGCCTCCCCGCTTGTGCCCGTGCCCCTCCGGCGGTCCAGTGCAGCTGGGTGTTGGGGTCGGGCAGCTCTGTCCATCCGGGGAACGGCCGCGCTGCAGGAGGCCCGGAGGAGCGCCCAGCGCGCAACGAGGCCCGCCGCAGAACCAGGCCGCAGCCCGGGGGACTGCCAACCCTGCCAACCCTGCCAACCCTGCTCCCAGCCGCCTGCTCCCTGCCCTGGTGAGACCGCTTTCCACTCCTCCTCCACGCCAAGGCAGCTCTGTCCAGCTCCCGTCTTTGGGAATTCCTCCGGCCTGCCCTGTTGGGCTCTACCTGGGCAGGGCCTTGTGGAGAGGTGGGCTCGCCCTCCTCGTGGGTCCAACCTGGGCAGGGCCTAGCAGAAAGGTGGGCTCGCCCTCCTCGTGGGTCCAACCTGGGCAAAGCCAAGCGGAGAGGTGGGCTCGCCCTCCTCGTGGGTCCAACCTGGGCAGGCCCTAGTGGAGAGGTGGGCTCGCCCTCCTCGTGGGTCTGACCTGGGCAGGGCCTAGCAGAAAGGTGGGCTCGCCCTCCTTGTGGGTCCAACCTGGGCAGGGCCTAGCAGAAAGGTGGGCTCACCCTCCTCGTGGGTCCAACCTGGGCAAACCCAAGCGGAGAGGTGGGTTTGCCCTCCTCGTGGGTCCGACCTGGGCAGGGCCTAGTAGAAAGGTGGGCTCGCCCTCCTTGTGGGTCCAACCTGGGCAAAGCCAAGCAGAGAGGTGGGCTCGCCCTCCTCGTGGGTCCAACCTGGGCAGGACCTAGCGGAGAGGTGGGCTCACCCTCCTCGTGGGTACAACCTGGGCAGGGCCTAGCGGAGAGGTGGGTTTGCCCTCCTCATGGGTCCGACCTGGGCAGGGCCGAGCAGAAAGTTGGGCTCACCCTCTTCGTGGGTCCAACCTGGGCAAAGCCAAGCGGAGAGGTGGGCTCACCCTCCTCGTGGGTCCAACCTGGGCAAAGCCAAGCGGAGAGGTGGGGTCGCCCTCCTCGTGGGTCCAACCTGGGCAGGGCCTAGTGGAGAGGTGGGCTCGCCCTCCTCATGTGTCCGACCTGGGCAGGGCCTAGCAGAAAGGTGGGCTCACCCTCCTCATGGGTCCAACTTGGGCAAAGCCAAGCGGAGAGGTGGGTTCGCCCTCCTCGTGGGTCCGACCTGGGCAGGGCCCAGCAGAAAGGTGGGCTCACCCTCCTCATGGGTCCAACCTGGGCAAAGCTAAGTGGAGAGGTGGGTTCGCCCTCCTCGTGGGTCCAACCTGGGCAGGGCCTAGCGGAGAGGTGGGCTCGCCCTCCTCGTGGCTCTCCCCACTGGCAGAGGGAAAGAAGTCTGGAGTGGGATCTGCAGGACCCAGGGCGCTGCCCAGGCCCGTGGGGGTGTCCAAGATCCGGGGAAGGGAGGAGATGATTGGAGAGGGGTGGTACCTAGATTAATGGTATTTGTTAAGTGCTTATTATGTGCCAGGCACTGTACTAAGTGCTGGGGTAATAATAATTATGGTTTTTGTTCTAAGCGATGGGGTAGATACAAGGTAATCAGGTTGTCCCACGTGGGGCACACAGTCTCAATCCCCATTTTACAGATTGAGGGAACTGAGGCACAGGGATTTGCCCTGATTTGCCCAAGGTAATAATGATAATTATGGTATTTGATCAGTACTTACTATGTGGCAGGCACCGTACTAAACACTGGGGTAATAAGAATAATAATTATGGTATTGGTGAAGTGCTTACTATGTGCCATGCACTGTTCTAAGTGCGGGGATAGATACAAGATAATTGGGTTGGACGCAGTCCCTGTCCCACATGGGGCTCACAGTCTTCATCCCCATTTTACAGATGAGGGAACTGAGGACCAGAGTAGTGAAATGACTTGTCCAAGGTCACACAGCCGAAAAAGATACAAGCAAATCGGGTTGGACACAGTTCCTGTCCCAAAATGGTGCTCAGTCTCAATTCCCATTTCTGTGAGCCCACTGTTGGGTAGGGACCGTCCTATATGTTGCCAACTTGTACTTCCCAAGCGCTTAGTACAGTGCTCTGCACACGGTAAGTGCTCAATAAATATGATTTATTTATTTATTTATTTAGAGAAGCAGCGTGGCTCAGTGGAAAGAGCACAGGCTTTGGAGTCAGAGGTCATGGGTTTGAATCCCGACTCTGCCACATGTCTGCTGTGTGATCTTGGGCAAGTCACTTAACTTCTCTGGGCCTCAGTTACCTCATCTGTAAAATGGGGATTAAGATTGTGAGCCCCACGTGGGACAGCCTGATCACCCTGTATCCTCCGCAGCGCTTAGAACAGTGCTTTGCACATAGTAAGCACTTAACAAATGCCAATTATTATTATTATTATGATTGAATGAATGAATGAATGATGAACAGATGAGGGAACTGAGGCCCAGAGAAGTGAAGCCACTTCTCCAAGGCCACACAGCAGACAAGTGGCAGAGTCAGCATTGGAACCCATGACCTTCTGACACCCAGGCCCATACTCTATCCATTATGCCATCCTGCCTGGGCAGAAGATGGGGCCGAATTGAGGGTGGGGCAGGACCTGGATTGGGGATGGCGACAGACCGGGGGTGGTCTGGGGATGGGACCTGGATTAGTTGTCTGCTGTGTGGCCTTGGGCAAGTCACTTCACTTCTCTGGGCCTCAGTTACTTCATCTGTAAATGGGGATGAAGACTGTGAGCCCCATGGGGGACAGGGACTGTGTGCAACCCAATTTGCTTGCATTCACCCCAGCGCTTAGTACAGTGCCTGGCACAGACTGAAGCGCTCAACAAACACCACTATTATTATCATTATTATTAGTCTCGGCATGGGGTTGAAGCTGGAGAGAGAAGCAGCGTGGCTTAGTGGAAAGAGAGCAGGCTTGGGAGTCAGAGGATATGGGTTCTAATCCTGGCTCCGCTACTTGTCTGCTGTGTGTCTTTGGGCAAGCCACTTCACTTCTCTGGACCTTAGTTACCATATCTGTCAAATGGGGATTCATTCATTCATTCATTCAATCGTATTTATTGAGCGCTTACTGTGTGCAGAGCACTGTACTAAGCGCTTGGGAAGTACAAGTTGGAAACATATAGAGACGGTCCCTACACAACAGCGGGCTCACAGTCTAGAAGATGAAGACTGGAGGATGAACACTGTGAGCCCCATGTGGAACAACCTGATTACCCTGTATCTACCCCAGCACTTAGAACAGTGCTTCGCACATAGCAAACGCTGAATGCCATGATTATCATTATTACTACCTTGGGCAAGTCACTTTACTTCTCTGTGCCTCAGTTCCCTCAATCTGTAAAATGGGGATTGAGACTGTGAGCCCTATGTGCGACAGGGACTGTGTCCAACCCAATTTGCTTGTATCTGCCCCAGCACTTAGTACAGTGCCTGGCACATAGTAAGCACTTAACAAATACTATTATTAGTATTATTACCCCAGCACTTAGAACAGTGCTTGGCACATAGTAAGTGCTGAACAAATACCATTATTATTATTATTATTATTATTATTATTATTATTACCTTAGACAAGTCAGTTTACTTCTCTGTGCCTCAGTTCCCTCAATCTGTAAAAAGAGAATTGAGACTGTGAGCCCCACGTGGGACAACCTGATTACCTTGTATCTCCCCCAGCCCTTAGAACAGTGCTTGGCACATAGTAAGCACTGAACAAATGCCAGTATTATTATTTATTATGATTATTATTATAACGGGAAAATAATAATAATAACGATGGTATTTGTTCAGCGCTTACTATGTGCCAAGAACTGTTCTAAGCGCTGGGGGAGATACAAGGTAATCAGGTTGCCCCACGTGGGGCTCACAGATTTATCTGTGTGGCTCATCTGTAAAATGGGGATTAAGGCTGTGAGCCCCACATGGGACAACTTGGTTACCTTGTATCTCCCCCAGCGCTTAGAACAGTGCTTGGCACATAGTAAGCGCTGAACAAATGCCAGTATTATTATTATTTATGATTATTACTATTATCTGGGTGGGCGGGTGGGGTGGCTTGGGACCTGGATTGTGGGTGGGGTGGGAGTCAATCAGTCAATCAATCAATCGTATTTATTGAGCGCTTACTGTGTGCAGAGCACTGTACTAAGCGCTTGGGAAGTACAAGTCGGGACCCTGATTAGGGGAGGGGTAAAGTCTGTGTCTCTATTGTGCCCTCTTAGAACTGCAGAGCCAGAAAGCCGGTCCTCACCCCCTCGCCGACCATCCTCAGCCCGGTGAGGAGTGGGGTGGGAATCCTCGCGGGGAGGGGGCACTGGATGGACGGAAACTTTGCATGGCCTAGTGGTTAGACCCTAGGCCCGGGAGTCAGAATGTCGTGGGTTCTAAACCCGCCTGCCTCCGCCACTTGTCCGCTGTGTGACCTGGGGCAAGTCGCTTCACTTCTCTGGGCCTCAGGTCCCTCATCTATAAAATGGGGATTGAGCCTGGGAGCTCCACGTGGGACAGGGACTGTGTCCAACCCGATCTGCTCGGATCCACCCTAGCGCTTAGTACAGTGCCTGGCATATAGTAAGCACTTAATAAATACCATTATTATCATTATTATTTGCTTGTCTCCACCCCAGTCCAGTGCTTAGTACAGTGCCTGGCACATTCATTCATTCCACTCCAGTCCAGTGCTTAGTACAGTGCCTGGCACATTCATTCATTCATTCAATCGTATTTATTGAGTGCTTACTGTGTGCAGAGCACTGTACTAAGCGCTTGGGAAGTACAATTCGGCAACAGAGACAGTCCCTACCCAACAACGGGCTCACAGCCTAGAAGAGGGGAGACAGTCAACAAAACAAAACAAGTAAACAGCCAACAGAGTGCCTAACAAATATCATTATTATTATTATTTGCTTGTCTCCACCCCAGTCCAGTGCTTAGTGCCTGGCACATAGTAAGAGCTTAACAAATACCGTTATTATTATTATTTGCTTGTGTCCACTGCAGTCCAGTGCTTAGTGCCTGGCACATAGTAAGAGCTTAATAAATTGCATTATTATTAGTATTATTATTAGAGAAGTAGTGTGGCTCAGTAGAAAAAGCCCAATTTAGTAGTAGTAGTAGTAGTAGTAGTAGTAGTAGTAGTAGTAGTAGTAGTAGTAGTAGAGAAGCAGCATGGCTCAGTGGAAAGAGCACAGGTTTGGGAGTCAGAGGTCATGGGTTCAAATCCTGGCTCCACCAATTGTCAGCTGCGTGACTTTGGGCCAGTCACTTAACTTCTCTGGGCCTCAGTTACCTCATCTGCAAAATGGGGATGAAGACTGTGAGCCTCACGTGGGACAACCTGATCACCTTGTATCCCCTCCAGCACTTCGAACAGTGCTTCGCACATAGTAAGCGCTTAACAAATGCCATCGTTATTTGCTTGCCTCCACCCCAGTGCCTAGCAGAGTGCCTGGCACATAGTAAGCGCTTAACAAATGCCATCATTATTATTTGCTTGCTTCCCCCCCAGTGCCTTGCAGAGTGCCTGGCACCTAGTAAGCGCTTAACCATTCAGTCATTCATTCAATCGTATTTATTGAGCGCTTACTGTGTGTAGAGCACTGTACTAAGCGCTTGGGAAGTACAAGTTGGCAACATATAGAGACAGTCCCTTCCCAACAGCGGGCTCACAGTCTAGAAACCGATGCCATTATTATTGTTGTTATTATTTGATTGTCTCCACCCTAGTGCCTAGCAGAGTGCCTGGCACATAGTAAGTGGTGAGGAAATGTGAGAGCGATGATGGTTCAGTGACTGTGCCCGTGCTGTGTCCCCCGCAGAGGTGTGTGGTCGGAGGCGCCCGGGAGCTGCCAACGTGACGTGGGCCCGGGGCCGGATCGTGGGTGGCAGCGTGGCCCCTCCGGGCTCCTGGCCCTGGCTGGTGGCCCTGCGGCTCAGTGGCTGGGCCATGTGCGGGGGCGTGCTCATCGGGGACGCCTGGGTCCTCACCGCAGCACACTGCTTCTCAAGGTACAGTAGACTGCTGCCAGGACAAGGGGAGATACCGGGGCTGCAGCAGGCACATTGCTGGGCATTGAGGGCAGGGGCAGAGACAGGGTCTGCAGAAGGCACATTTCTGGGCACCGGGGCAAGGACAGAGATGGGATCCTCAGAAGGCACGTTTCCGGGTGTTGAGGGCAGAAATGGGGCACATTTCTGGGCATCGAAGGCGAGAGCAGAGACGGGGTCTGCAGCAGGCACATTGTTGGGCATCGAAGGCCAGGGCAGAGACGGAGTCCTGAGCAGTCATATTTCCGGGTGTGGAGGGTGAGGGCAGATAAGGGGTCCGCAGAAGGCACATTTCTGGGCACTAGGACAACGGCAGAAACAAGTTAGGCAGAGGGCACCTTTCCGGGCATCGAAGGCGAGGGCAAAGACGGAGTCCTGAGCAGGCGTATTTCTGGGCGTGGAGAATGAGGGCAAATAAGGGGTCCACAGAAGGCACATTTCTGGGCACTAGGACAACGGCAGAGACAAGTTACGCAGAGGGCACCTTTCCAGGCTTCGAGGGCAAGAACAGACAGGATCAGCAGAAGGCACATTTCTGGGCGTCGAGGGCAAGGGCAGAAGTAGGGTCCTGAACAGGCACATTTCTGGGCATCAAGGGTGAGGGCAGAGATGGGGTTGGCATTAGACACATTTCTGGGCATCAAGGGCTAGGGCAGAGATGGAGTATGCAGATGGCACATTTCCGGGCACCAGGGCAAGGGCAGAGATGGGATCCTCAAAAGGCACATTTCTGGGCATCGAGGGCGAGGGCAGGAACGGGGCATATTTCTGGGCATTCAGAGCGAGGGCAGAGGTGGTGTCCGCAGCAGGCACATTGCTGGGCATCGAAGGCAAGGGCAGAGACAGAGTCCTGAGCAGGCATATTTCCTAGCGTTGAGGGCAAGGGCAGAGAAGGGGTCTGCAGAAGGCACATTTCTGGGCACCAGGTCAAGGGGAGAGATGAGTTACGCAGAGGGCACCTTTCCGGGCGTCGAGGGTGAGGGCAGAGACAGAGCCCACAACAGGCACATTTGTGGGCATCCAGAGTGAGGGCATAAATGGGGTCCGCAGCAGGCACATTTCTGGGCATCGAGGGCAGAAACGGAGTTGGGAGCAGGTATATTTCCAGACGTCGAGGGCAAGGGCAGAGATGGGGTCTGCAGAAGGCACATTTCTGGGCACTAGAACAAGGGCACAGACTAGTTACGCAGAGGGCACCTTTCCGGGCATGGAGGGCAAGGGCAGAAGCGGGTCCTGAGCGGGGGCATTTCCGGGCATCAGGGGCGAGGGCAGAGATGGATTATGCAGAAGGCACATTTCCGGGCATCAGGGGCGAGGGCAGAGATGGAGTATGCAGAAGGTACATTTCTGGGCATCGAGGGAGAGGGCAGAGACGGGGTTCGCAGCAGGCACGTATCTGGGCATCGTGGGTGAGGGCATTCATTCATTCATTCATTCAATCGTATTTATTGAGCGCTTACTGTGTGCAGAGCACTGTACTCTATATATTGCCAATTTGTACTTCCCAAGCGCTTAGTACAGTGCTCTGCACATAGTAAGCACTCAATAAATACGATTGATGATGATGATGTACTAAGCGCTTGGGAAGTACAAGTCGGCAACATATAGAGATG